>NW_021604608.1:12283131-12296759 GCF_004785775.1 Grammomys surdaster | reverse complement strand
TCTTTCTTTCTTTCTTTCTTTCTTTCTTTCTTTCTGCAAATAACTTTGTAACCCAGTTATTACTATTTCCATTGCTGTATCAAAATACTTAAGAAGGTTAAGGCAGGAAAGGTCTGGTCTGGGCCAATGTTTCAGCCCATAGTCATATACCACAATTGTTTCTGGGCCTGTTTTGAGACAAAGAATGTTTGTGTTCAAGGCACAGTAGGCAGGGTTGCTCACAATGGCCATGAAGTAGAACATAAGGAAGAACAGAGACAAGAAATAATGCAGTCTCCCTCTCTCTAATAACATCTTACATTCTTAGATTTCATCATCTCCACAATATAAAATCAAATTATGAACCAGTTACTGTCTTAATAATCTATTGATGAGATCAGAAGACTAATATCTAGATACTTCTAAAAATGCAGACCTATAATTTGCTTCAGTGGAATGTACAACTTTAACAGAACAAAATTCCTTAGCTTTAAAAGCCTTGTTTTACTTAATACCCTCAAATCTATTTCATAGTACAAACATGATCCTCTGCTTTGGAGCTTGGGGCTTTAGATGTTGTGATAAACTTTATTTTAAATTATAAATTCTTAATGTTTTGATTTTTAAGCCTTTTGTATTTTATGCAATATGCCACCTTCAGTTTAATATTCTATAATTGATTCAATCCTAAAATTATTATAGATTACGTTGCCACTCTTTTTAGATATATTTTTATGACCAAGCCTGCTCAGTTAGTTAGCAGATTTTCCAGTGCAGGAGTGAGGATTAAAAGAAAAGAGACAATTAGACAATACTGAGCATGACTCTAACCAATTCTGAGGCTGAAGGCAGGTTTATTTCTTCCCAATTTTCTTTTAAACCATTTGATTACATGCAAGTATTTAGGTCAGTTCTATGTTGAAGAACCAGCAATACAGTAGATACAACTAGTCAAGGAACAAACAAGGCAATATACAAAGTCCCGTAAACACCCTGTGATAACTCCCATGATCAATCTCATGATCACTGTTTCTAAGGGCTCATCCAGATGACAAAAATATCTGAGCCTACTTCCCTGTCCCAGCCCACAGTCATATTCATGCCTGAGGCCTACTTCTTTGTTCTATCCTAAGAGTTAGATTCCTGACTGAAATTACTTCTCTGTTTTAGCCTAAAATTAGATTCCTGCCTGAACTTACTTCCTTGTCATGTCCCAATGTCAGATTCCTGCCTAAAGCCCATTTCCTTGTCCTTGGCCAATGTCAGACTCCTGCCAAGCAGCCTCAAAAGCTCTCCACATATTTATATATAAAATATATACTGTAGACAACTTTATTTCATTTTATTTCTTATACTAAAGAAATGTTACTTTCTCAGACATTTTTAGAATTTTCTTTAGGGTACTGTAATGGCATGATGTCTTGGTAGATGCTGGAAAAATAGCAGTAATCTTATATAAATTTCATAATCATATATATAAAACATATGATAATCTAACATAAAATTTAAAATTTCAGATCTCTTCTTTGTACAGTGAGAAGCTGTACTTTCTGCATTCATACTTTCAGTCAGGAAGATGGTTAACTTCTTTAGGAAATACATAATCACTTTTGTCTAGTTAAGCACTTAGAGAAAAACATTGTGGAAGTTTTTTAATGATGATAGTGCAATTGTGATAAAATAATAAACATTTATATTTAGCTCCAAAAATGATAGTATCGATTAAAGAGTAAATGGACTCCCCAAATTGTATTTTGGATACTGACTTCTTACATATTGTAAGCAAAAATGTGTCTGGAGAGAATGTTCTTCCTTGCAGGAATGGGCAAGGAGCCAACTATACCCAAACTCATAGGGAAAGTCTATTTCTAGCTGGGAAAAAGGGAAAATTCCCAGACATAATACTCCTTTCTTTAGTATAAAAAGTGCACTAATAGGCTTCATTGAGCTACTGACAGCTTCTGTGAAGAGTCTCTTCCTTTCAAATGCAAATATTTCAGAATCAGTCATGTTCCCAGCACAGTGATTTAAAGCCAAGTCATTCTCCACTGTGGGCTAGCATAATTGCACACTTGGGACATTATATATTTATACAGATAATGTGTGCGATTTAAGCAGCTGCCTACTGAAACTAATGGAAAGTCTACCTATTGAAAAATGATACAAATATATATATATATATATATATATATATATATATATATCACTGTGTATCTGTATAATGCATATTTATCTATGTAAATATATGTTTTTTTCCTTTTAGCCTACTCAATTTCTAACAAGACATTTGACAATGCTATCGCTCTGCAATTTGAATTCTCTTGGTGTGAATTCTTTTAGCTTACTTCTCTTTTTACATATGCTTTCCTTCTTTCCTTCTCTCACTTCCATATCTCCCTTTATCCTGCTTTTTGTTTTTCTAGACTGGATTTCATTAAGTGCTACAGCCCGGCCTTTAACTTGTGATACTCCTGCCTCAGCTTCCTTTGTGCCAAGATGGCAGCTCCATAGACTGCATATCTTTCTTAAACAAAATTATGGAGTGAGCAGTAGTGGACAATTCTGTATTGGTATCAAGCAATAAATCTTCCCTATAACTAGGATTAAAACTCTTACTTGCATAAAAGTTTTGCATTAATGAGAATATATTTTAAAATCAAAATTTTAATTCCAATTCTATTGGCCTTTATGTAGGTGACTTTAGGTTATTTAACTTTGCCGAGATTCAGGTATTTCTTTTTGAAAGTGACAACTCCTTAGTCAAGACTTGTCACATTAGATATTGAGACTTCATTTGATCTTTTGACTTAAGTTTCCTTGAAGGATTCAGTCTTGAAAATTAACAATTTAATGCCAATAAGGATTGCATAGTGACTTTTCGTTTAGATTCATTATAATCTATCACAGAGTCTCTCTGCTCAGACATTGCAGAAAAGGGAATGGGGACAAAAGATGATAAAGTCAGAAGTAGTGGGTGTCTGCAGGTTGCATTTGCACATATAAGTTCACCATGGCTGTGACAGCTACACAAGATCTGCCAAAGTCCAAGCTAACAAAACAAACAAATTAACACAGACAACAACAAACAACAAAAGCAAGACAATTTCCATCCTGCATGTGGGAAGGGCTCATGAAGTAATATTACTCGCTGTGGCAAAATTGTAAGTTGATGCTGTTGTGGAAAAGGAGCAACAGGTTTCTTCAGGAATGTGATTTCTGATTGGCTAACAATAATCCAGTGGGAGATTCTTCACCATTCACATAAAGGTAACACTAAGTGAATTTAGTGGGTATAAAAATATAGCACATGTGGTCTACAGGTAAATGTAGTTTAGGGATAAAGGGATTTGGGAGGAGAAACAAAGAAGCAAATTCGATAAAGGTATTATATACATGTACAAAATTTTCAAATAAGAACCACATTTACTTCTGAAGCAGTAAATATGAAAACATTAAACTGTGTTTTACATGTCTGTTGTTCAATAAATAAATACATTTTGAATGTAGAAATGATGGCTCAGGAAGCTGAAAATACACATATTGAGCTCTCATTACAGTGCGAATATAGCTATATAAATAGAATAGTGTACCATGCATATGCCAATCTCTTTTTGGTTCTAGTAAGTGAACTCACAAACACTACAGACATGGTCCAGCAAGTTACTAAGGGTCATCTGCTCTGGATTCTAGTCTATGCGATTTTTTTTGGGGGGGGGTGTTCGAGACAGGGATTCTCTGTGTAGCCCTGCTGTCCTGGAACTCACTCTGTAGACCAGGCTGGCCTCGAACTCAGAAATCCACCTGCCTCTGCCTCCCAAGTGCTGGGATTAAAGGCATGTGCCACCACCACCCGGCCTATATGACTTTTAAAAAGATGACACATACCTTTTGTTGTATATGTTGCCAAGTGTTATTTATCTTCTGTTTCTACTGTGTTAAGTAGAGACAAGTAGTGTTCAAGGGTATTTGCTACTTGTTTATTTATTTATTAGCGACCTATAATATTTCGCACATTGGATTTTATATGTATTCAATTTATTGAATTGTTTTATTATTTTACTAATAGCTAGTATTTAATCATATCTTAAAAGGAGGAATTTTTATGTAATTTTATGTATTTATGTATAATTTTGTGATTTGTCTTATGCAAACGGGTGGTTTCCCTTTGTATATGTTTGTGTACAGTGTGCATTTAGTATCATAGAGACCACAAGAAGCTTTCTGATCCCTTGGATCTGAAATTAAGGGCTGGCATTAGACACCCTGTGACATGGAGAAAAGAGTTGTGGTTCCTTGCAAGACCAACAAGGGATATTAATTTTTGATCCATCTCTCCAGTGCCAATGTCTTCCACTTTAAAGCTAGTTTAGTTCTTAGGACCTTTAGAATAGAAACTTTATCATTGGGATCAGTGCGAAAGCCTCTCAGACTCTGCTGTTATGAATAATGTTCTTACTATGTTTTAAGATAGATACTTTGAGAATATCAAGAAAGTTTCAATGATACTTTGGAAAGAATCTGTGGTAGGTGTTAATACATTTTTATGCTTCTATAGAGATCTGACATTTTTCTAGTTTATAGCTTCAATCATGCATGTTTTATGCAATAAATATATGTTTAATGAAAAATTTCAAAAATAGAAATTATGTTTGAGGAGAGGCAAGATAGATCTGTGGGTAAGAGTGCTTGCTGACCAGACAGACTGAGAACTTGAGTTAGATCCAGAGGTCCCCTAAGACAGAAGTAGAAAACCAATCCTGCTGGTGTTCCTTTGACCTCTACAGGTATGCTATAGTATATGTAAACACACACACACACACACACACACACATCTGACCAAAACAAATTCAGCTTTCAGTAAATAAATAAAGGAAAAATAACAATAGAAATATTAATTCATAGAGCAGAAGGATGATTTCAGAGCATAAAGCAGATTAATGTCTAGTAAATAATGGAAATCACATTATTCTTATAAGAGGTACTTTATTCTGTAAAAGGAGTTGTAGAAGTATAAATAATGAAGACACATGACAATAGGAAAATATCTATGCTATACTTGAATTCATGTGTCTGAGTTTTGCCAACCATTTAGTAGTAGAAACCTAGAAGGATGTTCTTGGAAGGGCTACACTTCATATATCATGCAACTTGCATACACTTATGTAGAATGACTTTTTTTCTTGTATTTTCTTCCCAATATTTGTACCTCATTGAGGAGGAAGAAAATCTGTTTTTGTTTTTTGTTTTTGTTTTTTTTAAATTTAAGCAGCTGACAAGACCACAGAGAAAGAGTTAAAGGTTTGTTTCTAGAGTGCTCAAATAGAATAACTCAGTCACCTGAGTTATGTTGTGTGGAAAGTCATATTTTAAAAGTCTTACATTTTGTATATTTTATTGCATGAAAGTACATATGCTATAGACTTGACCATTTACCTAATTTAAATGTATAATACAGTGACATTCAGCCAGAGTGTTGTATAATTATCAATTTTCACAACTTTTCACAACTCCAAACAGACACTATGTACCACTTAATATTTCCCATTTCTTCCTGATACCAATTCTTAGAACCTCTATATTACTTTGCAGCTCTATAAATTTGACTTTTGTAGATTCAGGTAAATATAATCATATAATATTTTTCTTTCTGCCCCTGGATTATATCATTTAGAAACATGTCATCTAGGTTCCCTCATGTTTTAAAATAGGACTTTGTGCATTTTAGGTAGATTGTATTGTGTTTATTCCCTCACCTGTTGGTGGACATGGAGTAGGTTTTACCTTTTTACTAGCCTAACTTATGCAACAATTAATATTTTACTTCCTTGTAGTGATAGAATGATTGGATCATATGAATTTTGTGTTTAATGTTTTGAAGAACATTCATATCACTTCTAATATATAATATTTTACATTTTGTAACTAACATCCATCCTCATGAGTATGAAGTAGTATTTCTTTGTGGCATTGACTTAAGTTCATAAATGTGGTTACATACTGCCTGCAATTTTACTTTGGTTGGGCGTTTAAGATATTTGTTCAGTTTTTTTTTTCAGCGGGATTGTTTTTTGTAGTTGCTAAGTTATAGATCTTTGTGTACTCTATGTAGTAATTCCATAGTGTATATGGTTTTCAAATATTTTATTCAATTCTGAGGATCGACTTTGCACTTTCCCAAATATCTAGATATATTATTATTTTTCCCCAGATAATTTAGGATTATGATGAGAGAACAAAAACCTAAGAGCAAATATGTGATAAATAGCATGTAAAGTCATCCCACATGTGAATGGATCAGTCTAAAAATGTCCCCACAGAGTTACAAAATACACTTTAGAAATATAAAATTCTTTTAGGCTAAGAGGACTGATAGACTGAACAGATAATTAAGACAATAATAGATGTTGATCTGGAAGAGTTAACATAACTTGTAAAAATATATTTGATTCTCAGAGAGAGGTATCTGCAAGTAAAATTTGACCTGATGTATAAATAATTTTATTTTCTGTAACTGTTATTCCCCTTTCCAAGTAGAAAACACTGTAGAACAGATAATGACTAATAATAAAGGATGGTAAATTCAGGCAGCATCCTGGAGGCCCAATGGTAACAGAAACAGTTTTCTTGACAGACCTCTGCTTAGCTGTCAACCATGTGAGTATTGCTTTAGGTGCTTTTGGAAATAGCACAATGAAGCACTATGAATTACAATTACAAGCACAACCTCAATCAACACATAAAGCATTATACACCGGAAAAAGATTCAATACTTATTATTGGAGTAGGACATATATATTAATACACACACACACACACACACACACACACACAAATATTGGTGTATGTTTTGGGATATTTTATTGGGCTCTATTAACGACCCCCTCAACCCTTATTCCACCCCTATCCCTTCCAACCTTAACACTAGTTCGGAGAGGAAAATGTTTAGAAGGGAAAGGAGATGTAGATTTCTTTAGACTACATCCTGTTGATTGGCGCATTTGGTTCCGTTGGACAAGTCCAATCTTTGTTGTCAGGATACCTCCAAGCAGCAACAAGAAAACTAGAAACACAATGCTCAACAGCAAGAACCAGCATCAGCAAGAAAAAGCAGCAGTGGGGTCAGCAGCAAGGGGACCAGCTTGTGCCCTGGTGTTTATATGTCCTCTCAAGGATCAAGGGTTCCCAGAATTCCAACATAAGCTATGTGTAGCCAGCAAAAATCACAAGTCTCCTAGAATATGAAATAGTTATAATTACTGGCTGTGGACAATCTGAAGCAGTCCCATATCCCACACCTGGGATTAAAACAAAACCCTGTTCACATAACAAACTGGGTTTTTAAAGAAAACAAAATTCTCTCACCATATCCATATATATATATATATATATATATATATATATATATATATATATAATGTGTGTGTGTGTGTGTGTGTCTAGCGCATGTGTGTGTATTTACTGAGGGGATCTTAAAGAAATAAATGCTTTATCATTAATTTTGTAAGAGAGAAAAAAAAGAATACTACATAAAACAAGCACAGAATGCGTTGAAAGTGGACATTCCAAATGTTAAGGAGCTAATGTTGGTAGGTAAATGCATTTTCCCCCATGCTATTTATTTTATTATTTTATTTTATTTTATTTTATTGGATGCTTTCTTTATTTACATTTCAAATGTTATTCCCTTTTGCAGTTTCCCCACTGAAAACCCCTGGTCAGCTAAACACACTATATCAATCACAAAAGATTTACTGAAAACAAAACCATGAAAGAAAATTAATCAAACTGTAGATAAAATCAATCAATTAAGTAATCTACTTGTCTATCATCTGTTTATCTGTCGTTTATTTATATATATGTCTATTTATATGTCTATTTTTCTTCTCATTATTCTTCCATCAAGTACTAGCAGGAATTTAAATTCCACAAGAATGAGAAAATGAGAAAGTGATTGATTATTTAATGATTCAAAAATTCAAAAATTTCATATCTTGCAACATAAAATCAATAAAATATCAAGTATATATGAAAGAAATGATTCCTTTAAACTCAGATATAGCAAATATAAAGAGGAAAATTGAACATGATCCAAGGTACAGGAGAATACAATTAAATAAAGAAAGAAATGATTAAAAAGTACCAGAACAGATGACTTTCTATTTATTAATATGAATGGCAAATACTAAGAAAAGTATATAATCAATGTTCAAAATGCTGAACAAAATGTTTGTCTTATAACTTTATATTGTGTTACAGATTGCTTCAAATTAGAAGAAAGAAAAATAACCCACTATTCTTAGATGTGCAAAAAAATCTCAAAAACCATCTTCTGTACAATGTACAAAAGAGATGGAACAATTAAATTTGGAATTTCACATTTAGAAAGTGCTTTCAACAAAGGAGATGGATTCTAGCACAGTCTTTTAGTACCTTCAGTAACTATAAGGTTGACTATGTAGTGGCTGGTGGAGAACCACAATTCTTCTGCCATAAAAGATACATATGCTCTAATATATCAGTGAGCTCTGTGCATATTGGCCCAACATCTGTAAGGTCTCAGGCACATAACTTTAGCCTGAGAATCTCATTAGTAGAGTTAACTATATATGGATAGGAAAGAGCACGGACAGATATTGAATGCTTAACTGATGGAATACATTCTGATAAATGCATCTTACAGTGGCATGGTCATCATAGACTCATGTGTTTGAATGCTTGTCATAAAGGTAGTATCACTGTTAGGAGGTATGGTTTTGTTATAGTAGGTATGCCCTTGTTGAAGGTAGTATGTCACTGTGGAGGTGGCCTTTGATGTCTCATATGTTTAAGCTAGGCCGAGTGTGGCAGTCTCCTACTGCCTGTATATCAAGATGTAGAACTCTCAGCTCCTTCTTCAGGACCATGACTATCTTCCTGCTACCATGCTTCCTGCCATAACAATAATGAACTAAATCTCTGAAACGGCAAGCCATCCCTGTAGGCATATGTTTTTCAAAACCTACTTTTAATAAGGAGCTTTAATCTCCCTTCTAGCCCACCACCGACCAGAGGTAGTGAAAAGGAAAGGTTAATAGAGCAAAGAAGATGTGGACCTGTTTAACAAATAGTTCTTTGGAGCAAATACAACTTGCATTGTCAGGATATCAGCAGTTCAGTTCACATTAACTGCCAAGGCAGGTCGATCTAGGAAAAACCACAAGGCTCTGACAATTTGCCCAAGCTGGAAGCAGAGAGAAGCTGTTAGAACACCATCAGAAGTTCTTTGTTGCATTTTTCTCTATGAGGTCACGACAAACAATGACTAGCAACGAATGTTAAGGTGAACCAATACCATATATTGTTATCAGTGATGACCATCATCAGTAAAGCCCAACAATGACCAGTAAAGATTGGTAAGGTATACCAATACCAAACAGCAGAGTCAGGTGCGTTATGTTTACACTCTTTCCAAATATCACATGTTTTCTCAAGCATCTGCAAACATCAAAACATGCTCATTTTCAGGATGCTTCCAGAAAAATATCATGTGTCTGCTTCAGCAAAATCATCATCTCATTAAGACAGTTTCCAAAAAAACCATCACAGCACACAAATGACTCTTCAGAGAAACCAGAAATTTCCACTTCACAGTCCCAATTAAATATTTCCTTTACAGAAGTTGCTGTGGCCAATGTGTCTCTTCACAGCAATAGAAACCCTAACTAAGACACATCCTTAGATGATCTTATTACCGTGCAAACACCAGGGTATACGTCATAGAATGTTATGGAGCACTGTCTGGTAGGCATAATGTGACCATGGCCCTCTTGAACTGTCAGAAGCTGTGATTACCTGAAGAAGACATACTCAAGATTGGACCCATTAACTTTCTACAGGAGGAACCTACAAAGTCCATTGCTCCTCAAAATTTATTCAGCTAAGTTTACTATGGGAGAGGAGCCATGAGATCCCGGCCCTCCTGAAGAGTTATAAGCAAGTAAGCACTATTAATAGGAAGAGTTCATGAGTTCATGTTCCTTCCCATGAATCTAGACAGTTAACAAAGGTTGGGAAGAGTATTTTTTTCTCTCAGTATTGTAGCTGCCAGAATTTGTCCATGTTTCTGTATGTAATTCCTCGCCCACGCTGCTTTATATAACTTTAATTGAACTCAGTGGTTTACCAAGCTGTACCTGTCTGCAAGATTCTGTTTCCGTCATTCACAGTTCCTTAGAAAATTTCACACAACACACCTAGTTCAGATAGCCTACTACACATCTTGAATTATAATGAATATATATTAATGGAATAATCTATTGCTCTAAGGCCATGCTATGTAAAATAATATGGGATTAAAACAGGAATAGGAGGAAATTACAAAAACAATGTGCACATTAAATATGAGAGCTCAAGTGCTATTGACTAATGTGTCTCTCAATCAGACTGACTTGTACATGAGTGAATGGGAGTGTTTTCTTGACTAGTGATTCACGTAGGAGGACCCAACCCACAATGGACAGTGACACTGAAGACAAGTGCTTGTGGGTTCTATAAGAACGCAAGGTGAATAAGCATTTGTGACTAAAGTGGTAAGAACTGATTCTATATGTTCTTTGTTTATTCCATTCTTCCAGGTTTCTGTCCTGTTAGGGAACTGGTGATCTTTGATGATCTAAAGTTTAATTCTTTAAACTCTATCTTGAACAAATTGCTTTTGTCTATGATACTTATTACAACCTAACTGATATTCACTGTTCACTCTATATGTAAGTACCTTAAATTATGTCACTTGTTCATGTTAATTTTTAGAATACGTTTCAAGATTTCTTTTCACTTGCCTATAATTAGAGCTCTGTTCCAGAACTTGTTCTCTCCTTGAAAAATAACATAGGTTAAAGAGAGTCTTTGGGGACTTGTGGTCTGGGCCCGAGCATACAGCAGGTCACAGGCTGCAGCTCTGCACCCAACCCCAGAAAACCAAGAGAAAGAGGGACTCCCAGGAGCTTTAACTCAGGCAGCATCCCAGGTAAAAATGAATCACCCATGATGTTTGCTGTTAGAAGTTCTAATCCAGATGCTGGCCTCCGAACTTATACTACTCAGACCTTTGAAGGGCCACTGACAAGAACATCAAACAGCTAGAGATTGACATCACTAATCTGAAGAAATCCCTTGTTTCACTGTCTAAAGAGACCTCCTAAAATCGCAAAGATACTTATTGGACTTGATTTACTCTATTACAATAGAAAAGGCTGTGTATAGCTCTTGACTGTGTACAGCCCTTAAAGAAGGTTGCCTTTACATAGACAAGACAAGGAAGGTTAAAGAGAGCATGAAATAGGTCAGTGAAGTCCCTAAGAAAAATCAGAGAGAGAGACAGTCAGATGAATGCTGGTACAAGAATTGGTTTTCAGCCTCTCCAAGATTGTCAACCCTATTTCCTCCCATCTTGGGACCATTATTTGGGTTCTTTTTGCTTCTTCTTCTGGTCTCTGGCCCTCAAATAGGTGGACTAACTCTGTGATACAACAGATAAATAATTTTGGTAGCAAAACCTACTCAGATACATTATCATAAGTTAGCTATGGAGGACCATGAGACTCAAGATGAGGTTGTTACATTATACAGGGTGTTCCCAAAACCCATCTCCACCCAACCTAAAAGGGGGGACTTCTGCCCCTAGACCAAGCAGAGAGGGGCCAACCAGATCCCCCTCTGACAGGCGATCTGAATTCTTGCTTAGGCTGCGATGCTAAGCACTGCAAGGGAATTTAAATAAAAGATAAGAATATCTATCTGGGTTCCCTGAGGGACAAGCCTGACTGCATAGGGGTTGATGTCTGAAGTATCCCTTCTCCAGAAAAAAGACAACAGGATGGGTATGGCCCTCATGCCTCACTGGACAACAACAGGGTGACTGGAGCCATTCCAGATCCCCTTCAATTACTGGAGGTCAGGCCTCTATCCCCACCTTCACAAGTTTAGAATTGCCACAGCCCTTCTATACTTAGAGAAGGGAGGAGATGTTAGGGGCAGCCCTGCTTACACACGGAAGGCCTAAAATCAGCCATAGGCCTAAAATCAGCAATAGGCTTGTCATACATGTATACTAACACCAAGTCTTGGGTCTCAGTGGAAAAACATTTAAACAGATGGGTATAAGCTAATGTAAACAGGCAGCTTTTGTGGAAATTTACAAGCCTGAGTAGTCATAGACCTTGTAAATAGGTAGCCTTGGCAGACAATACCAACTTAGATAAGGACAAGTGAGTCATAGGCAGAGTCACAGTGACTTGTCCCCTGAACCTTCACCCAGTTGATATCCGGTTCTGAAGATATCTGTATTCCCCCTGAACACCCACACTCCAGTGTCATTCCCTTCCCCACATCCTGCCTTTCTGTGTTTATAACCCCTGTGTGGATGAATTGCAATTTGAGAAAAAATAAATTATAAATAAATAATAATAATAAAAAAATAAAGAGAGTCTTTTTTTAAAAAGGAAGTTGTGTTGGAGGCATGGTATGTGTATGTACTCATATCATTCAACATTCTTAGGCTTCAGCAAAGTAGTAAAATAATGTTTCATGAAACAAATACTCTATGCTTAATGGATTATAGAATGTATTGAAATTGTTGCTTACTACATTTATTGGTTTTCTGAGAGATAACAGGGTTTTTCTGAAAAAAATCTTGCTTATTCTTTATTTTCTTCCAAAAATATATTTTTTGCTGTCTGTATATGGAATATTTTTTCTCATTGTTTCCAAAAGTATTAGAGTTATCTGCAGAAACAGAACACATAGACACACACATCATATGCATTACATATTTGTGTATGTATGTCACATATATAGACATGTACATTAGAGAGATATATATTACATAAATAAAATAGATTTACTATGAAGTTTTGTGTCTTATAGTAATGAAAGGTAATGATTCCTACTAGCTTCACTTTGCAAGCTGTATATCTAATGATCTCAGTGGTATGTTTTCCATGATGGAGAGATAGAGATGGAGAACTGTGGTTTATTGTTGCTGGTCTGAGTTTCACACCTGAGATCACAGACTAACAGAATACTAATTTACAGAAGACAACTGATTCAACTTAAACACTAAGAAAGAGAAACTTTAACTTTAAATGTACTTAACATTTAATTTTAGTAGACAATGCTAATCCAAATAGGAAAGAGTCACCAATTTTTATCATTTAACAGACATTAAAATACCTGTTCTGGAAATGCATTTGTAGACACACCTAGTAATAGTAGTTAATTAAGTATTTGGGCACATCAAAGTCAAATGCAATAATCCAATTGATAATAAAGAGTACCCATGAGAATTTCCTCTCTTGTTCACTTGATATCATACACACATCCTTAATTGACATGAAATTACCAAATAAATTGAAGAAAGAATTCCACCTAATGTTCAATTATTATAATAATAGACTATTTTGTATTTCAATTATTTTATTTATTTACATTCCAGTCTTTGCCCATGCCTCTCGGTCCCCTCTCCTGCAGTTCCTCCTCCCAATCTCCCAGTTCTTTCTCCCTCTTGCATGGGAGAGGGTACTCACTCCCATCAGTCCTCCCCCTTCCCTGGGCCCTAAAGTTTCCTCTTTCTTTCTTTCTTTCTTTCTTTCTTTCTTTCTTTCTTTCTTTCT
>NW_021604608.1:12274721-12283121 GCF_004785775.1 Grammomys surdaster | reverse complement strand
TCTTTCTTTCTTTCTTTCTTTCTTTCTTTCTTTCTTTCTTTCTTTCTTTCTTTCTTTCTTTCTTCCTCCCTTCCTTCTTTCCTCCCTCCCTCCCTCCCTTCCTCCCTCCCTCCCTCCCTCTTTCTTTCTTTCTTTCTTTCTTTCTTTCTTTCTTTCTTTCTTTCTTTCTTTCTTTCTTTTTTTGTTTAGCTCTACCACAATTTTAAAAGTGTTATTTGGTTCTCTGGAGTCTAACTTTTTGAGTTCTTTATATATTTTGTATGTTAGCCCTCTATCAAATGTAGGGTGAGTAAAGATCTTTTCCCAATCTATAGGTTGCTGTTTTGTCCTATTGACAGTATACTTTGCCTTACAGAAACTTTTCAGTTTCTTGAGGTCTCATTTGTCAATTGTTGATCTTAGAGCCTGAGCCGTTGCTGTTCTGTTCAGGAAATTTTCCTAAGTGCCAATGTGTTCAAGACTATTTCCTACTTTCTCTTATTTTTTTACATTCAGTGTATTTGCTTTTATTTGGAGGTCCTTGATTTACTTGGACTTGATCCTTGTACAAGGAGATAAAAATGAATCACTTTGCTTTCTTCTACATCTAGACTGCCAGTTAGACCAGCACCATTTGTTGAAGATGCTTTTTTCCCCACTGTATGATTTTGACTTCTTTGTGAAAGAGCAAGTGACCATATGTGTATGGGTTCACTTCTGTATCTTTAATTCTATTCCACTGATAGATCTGTCTATCTCTGTACCAATAACTTGCAGCTCTTATCACTATTGCTCTCCTAAAGTCTCTTAAGGATTAAGTACACCTTCTCAGACTGAGGCCAGACCAGGTAGGCCTTGTTATATTTGTACCAGCGGCCTTAAACTGGCCCATGTATGCTCCGTGTTGGTGGTCAGACTCTGGCAGCTTTCTGGCGTCTTGGTTAGTTGATCTTGCTATGGGGTCACTCTCCTCTTCAGGTTTTTTAATCCTTCCCTCAATTCAACCATAGGGGACCCAAACTTCAGTCTAATGACTGAGTATAAATACTTGTTTCTGTCTCAGTCAGCTGCTGGTAGGACTCAGAGGACAGCCGTGCCAGGCTGTGTCCTCTGTAAGCACATCACAGCAGCAATAATTTTGTCAGGCATTGATGTAACACCATGAGATGGATCACAAGTTGGACTGGTTACTTGATCCATTCTGAGAAAGATCCTATTTAAATTTAGTTGATCACATAAATACCCAAAGCTTCTAGTCTGACCTTTGGACAACAGTGATTTTTTTTTTTTTTGGTTCCTTGTAGTTAGTGTCAGTCTAGAAGTATATAGGTAGTCGTAGTACCCTGAAAAGTATATTTGGTTCTACAAGCAGAATTCAATCTCTTCTCCATTTTTCTTCTTACAGTTCTTTTTTACTGGAACAATTCTGCATTAGAAATTTTGACTGTGGGTTAGTAACCAGTCCCTCCACTGGAGGTGGACTCCTTGAGTTCCCTCTCTCTAGTATTGTGCATTTTGACTAAGGTTACCGACATTGAGTCCTGAGAGTCTCACACCTCCAGGGTCTCTGGTACATTCCAGAGGGTCCCTGAACCTTCCAGCTCTTGAGGCTGCTTATTTCCATTCATTTACCTGGCCCTCTGGGCTTCTCTCCTCTTTTGCTCTCCATACCTGATCCTGTTCTCTTTATCCTCCCTCCTCCTCTCTCCCACGTAGATCCCTTTCTCCTTCTGCCTGCCATGATTATTTTCTTCCCTCTTGTAAGTGAGATTGAAGCATCCCCACTTGGGTCTTTTTGCTTGTTACACTTCTTATGGTCTATTGATTGTATCCTTGGTATTCTGTACATTTTGGCTAGCATCCACTTGTCAGTGAGTGCATACCATTGCATGTACTTTTGGGTCTGAGATACCTCACTCAGAAAGATATTTTCTAATTTCATCCATTTGCCTGAAAAATTCATGATGCACTCTTTTTAATGGCTGAATAATATTCCACTGTGTAAATAAACCACAATTTCTTTATTCATTCTTCAGCTGAGGGACATCTGGATTGTTTTTTGCTTCTGGCTCTTATGAATATGGCTGCTCTGAACATAGTGGAGCATGCATCCTTGTGATATGCTGGGGTTTCTTTTGGCTATATGCTCAGGAATGGTGTAACTGAGTCTTCAGGTAGAAATATTTTGAATTTTTTGAGAAACTACCAGATTGATTTCCAGAGTGGTTAAACCAGTTTACCATCCCACCGGCAAGCTTATACCCATCAGAATGGCTATGATCAAAACTCAAGTGACAACACATGCTGGTGAAAAAGGAACACTCCTCCACTGCTGGTGGGACTTCAAACTGATACAATGGCTCCAGAAATCAATCTAGCAGTTCCTCAGAAAATTAGAAATAGTTCTACCTGAAGAACCAGCTATCATAGACATATATATATATATATATATATATATATATATAATATTATATAATATATAATATTAATAGAACTATTATATAAACAATAAAAAGACATTCATAGAAGAGTACACAGAAGACAGGTAGAATATTTATTCTTTTCTTTGGTATCTTTTAAGTTGTATATGACATCTTCTGGGTCAACTATGTTCATAGCAGCCTTGTTTATAAAAGCCAGGAGCTGGAAAGAACCCAGATGTCCTTCAACTGAGGAATGGATTCAAAAAATGTGGTATATTTACACAATGGAGTATTACTCAGCTATTAGAAACAATGAATTTGAGAGGTTCCTAGGTAAATGGATGGAACTAGAAATTATCATCCTGAGTGAGGTAAGCCAATCACAAAAGAACACACATGGTATTCACTCACTGATTATTGGATATTAGCCCAGAACCTTGAAATGCCCAAGATGCAACTCACAGGCCACATGAAGCCCATAAAGAAGGAAGACCAAGTGGGGGTGATTTGGTCCTTCTTAGAATGAGCAACAAAATACTCAAGGGACCAAATATGGAGACAAAGTGAGGGACAGAAACTGAAGGAGGGGCCGTCTGAAGACCACTCCACCTGAGTATCTATCCCATGTGCAATCACCAAAGGTAGAGGCTGATGTGGAAGTCAGGAAGTGCATGCTGATAAGAGCCTGATATGGATATCTCCTCAGAGGTCTTCAAGAGTGTGTCATACTCAGAGGCAGATGCTCACAACTAGCCATTGAAGTGATCATGGGGTTCTCAATAGAGGAGTTAGAGTGAAGACTGAAGGAGAGCTGAAAGGATTTGCGGCACCATGAGGAGAGCAACAATACCAACCAACCACAGCTCCCAGGGTCTAAACCACCAGCCTGGGAGCTCTTAGGGAGGGATCCAGGGCTTCAGTTGAATATGTAAGAGTGGAGGGCCCTGCTGGGCATAGGTGGAAGAAGAGAACTTTGACCACATGAAGGCTGGATGCCCCAGGGGGTGGGAATTTTGAGGGTGGGGAGGTGGGAGTGGGGGGGTAGATAGAGGTTACATCCACAGAGAAGAAGTAGGAGGGGTGAGGGGATGGGGGTTCCTGGGTGGGTGGGGGATGGGGTAAGGGGACAACATAGGAAATGTAAATAAAACATCCAATAAAAAAAAAGAATATTGAAAAAAAAGTTGTATATGACAGACTAAATTTACATATATATTATGTTAATTCTTTTAAATTGAATGATAAAAGATAAAAAAAGACCTTTCAAATGAAACAAAAGGAAAATGCAAAAATTATCACCTGAGCTTTACAATTATTTATGCAGTCATAACTGGTTTTCATATCAATTTCAATTATATATGTCACAGGTCAGCCAACCATGGCTCTTTGCTATATGGGACAAAACTTTATTCTTGAGTATTGTATACTATTTCATCTGAATTATGTCCTCATGGTCTTCCATAATCCATATTCATAAGACAGGATAATCCTGAGTGATGCCAACAGGGTATCATGTTTTCAAGAAATACTCATTTCAGTTTCTATTATCGAGTGATAGTCTAGTTTCCCTCATGGTCCTTGTTAGCCTTTGTACCCAGCACAGTAATTTCTGCCTTGTCTGTTGATTGAGAGCATGAGGAATCCAAATGACAGAGTTAACCTCTTCCAGTTACATTGAATCATTGTTGCTCATGGAAACATCTATTTCTTTGTCACATGTCATGGCCTACTCACAACTTTCAGCTTTCCTACATAGTGGATAGAGTGAACTACAGAAAGTGAAAGTTTAAAAAGATTTGTTGCTCAAATCCAAATAGGCTCATCTATGATTCATCTAAGGTTCCCATGGTTCGAATGTCTCTATTTTTAAATTCATATCTGACTTTCTGGCCTGAAAACATTTTACCCAAAGGTCTAAAGTAGTCAGATGGTTTAGTATTTGATTCAATCACTATTAATTCATAAATATTAAACACACATTGAATGTCACCTTGAAACAAGTGACAATCACTTCCTTGTGACCAAATTATGACATTGGGCAGACAGTTAATATAATTTAGTATTGTAAATGTATAGTTTTTTAGTACATGCTGAAGAAAATAACTTCTTGTGTTTTATATGAACAGCAATGGAGAAAATTGTGGTTTTTTGTGTGAGGATATCTATGAAGCAGGTATAAGAAAATTAATTTTCTTGAATACTAAGTAATAATAACTGTGATTACAATTATAGCCAGGTTTGACGGCTAATAATCTGCTGTCATTCTCCAACATCTACTAGAATTTTGCACAAGTAAAATAGGAACAGTGAATGAAGATACACTGAGAATCACACACTTTTTGTCTTTTAAGTCATCCTTCAGCAATAAAGTATTACTTATTATTTTTAAGTACTCAAGGTATGAAGTTCAAATGACTGCTATTAAATCTATCCTACTGTAATATTTTTTTCCGTATGACAGAAGACTAATATGGAGATCCTACCACTTGTCACATAGAATCATTCAGGTTATGTTTTCAATTACTATGAGAATGACCACTGTAGACCCTGAAACCAACTTGATCCATTCTGAGATAGATCCTAGATAAAACTGTTGTTCACATAACTTTCCAAAGCTTCTAGTCTGAACTTTGAACAACAGTGACTTACTTTTTTGGTTGCTTGCAATTAGTGTTAGCCTAAAGCCTAAAGTATATGTGTAGTAGTAGTATCCTGAAAATTACATTGGGTTCTATAAACAGAATTCAGGACGACTTTGAGAAAAATCATCCCTTCAAGTTTGCTTCTCAATAAGCGTATCCTCACCACTGAAGGAGTTCTACATCAGCATTCTCAAATCTCAAAACTGTTTTCTTAAAAAAATATGTTTCAACTGACGTGGATCAAGATTTATCAGAACACTCATCAGATGTCTAGGGGTCACTACTGAAATCAGTTAACTAATTGTAAGTTATCTGATAATTTCTATTTTCTTCCTTCATTATTGCAGTTGAATAGGTCATTGGATTTTTCAGTATAAGGTCTAGTTTTAGATATAAGCAATCAAATAGTTATTCAATGTTTCTGGGTTTCCCATCACATGTTAAAAGCATACATTTTAGACCTTCATAATGTTGGTGAATAAATCACTATTGACAACCAACTTTAATATTCCAGTCTCCTGTTCTGCTGAAAGACCAACTTGTACTTTAAACCAAGGCATGTCTTACATGTTCACCTTACATTTTGTAGGCCATTTTTTTGTTTCATATTTGAACCCATTAAGAAAAACTGCTGTTTGACTTTTTGTAAATGCACTTTTTACTTAGTGAATCAATCAGGTCAATGAGTTAAAACTGATTAATATTATTCACCACTGTGGTGTTTTAAATATACTTGACCCATGAGTGACATTATTAGGGGGTGTGGCCTTATTGGAGGGTACATGGCCTTGTTGGAGGAAATATGTCCCTGTGGAGTCAGGGCTTTGTGGTTTTATATATACATGTTCAAGTCTGGCCAGTGTGACACAGTATCCCTACTGGCATACCTAGGATCAAGATTCATACTTCTTGGCTCCTCTAGCACTAAGTCTCTCTACATCATGCCATGCTTCCCAGTATGATGATAATAAACTGAACCTCTGTACACCAGCCATCTCCACTTAAATGTTTGCCTTTATAAGAGTTGCTTTAGTCATAGTATCTCTTGACAGCAATGGAAACCCTAACTAAGACTGAATTGGTACTAAGGATTAGGGTATTGCTTATGATAGGTATGACCATGCTTTTGTTTGGAGGGATGTGGATTTTAGGACTTTGGATTTGGAAATCAGTACAGTGCTTAAAGTGGGGCTCTATGGGCCATCCAAGTAGAAATGTAGAAGACATTGGTGCTAAGGGTTGTTTGAACTGAGGGAACTGGCTGAAGAAGTTTTTAGAGGAGAAGTGTTTTCGGTCTTCAGATTGAGATCTCGAGATCATTCTTGTCATATTTTGGTGAAGAATGTGGCTTCTTATTGCCCTTGTCTGAAGAGTCTGAATGGGGCTAAAGTGAAGAGATATAGATTAACTGCATTGAGGGAAGGTATCTTAAAACTGCCTACCCTGTCCTGTGGTTTACAGGACAGAGCGTTTTAATGAGGAGCATTTTGATTAAACATAGCAAGTTTAGAAAGAAAACAATAACAGTAATAGCAAACAAACAAAGTCAATATGTATGGTTCAAGTATTAAAAGTGCACCAGGAACAGAGTGGAGCTAAATCTTATATTCAAGCACATAAACAGATTAAGGGAGTAGTCACTTTAGGGCAAGATCCCACCTGGCTATGCTTACTTTTTCAGTTAAACAAGGGATAGTTATATCCTATTAGGCATTATTATGACCTGGTGATTGTTTTTATTTGGACATAAGAAGATGAAATTGTATGCCAAAGTGACAAGGGCTAGATTGTGATGGCTATTCTCAGTTGTCAACTTGTTTACCATTCTTCAATCTTTTCATCTTTGCTAGGCAGCTACTTCTAGTAGTTTTTTCTTTTGTCTTTTACTGAGAGTATTAAATTTTCACAAAACACCTGTTTTGAACATTTTAATCTTATTTATTTATGAAATAATTTATATGGGAATCATCAGTTTCAAGGTTTTGGTGCTTTCCCTCACATGATTATAATGCATAGATTGAACATTCCCCAGAAGAAAGAGGAGACTTTTTTATGTCATTCTCTTAAGTCTATCAATTTTATCTTTTTCTTTCATATTCAAACTTTCATTAAAAATTCTAATATACATAAACTGATGGACATTCCTGGGTACATATTTTCTTATCCAAAATAGTCTGGATGCAAGAATTCTCACTCTAAAATTTTTTCAATACAAGGTTAGGAAAGAGACTGTTAGGGGTTTTGTGCTAATGAAAGCAATATTACTTTCTACTTTTTCATGCTTTATTACTTTATCTTGAAAGAAAGTAAAATGAAAACAAAACTTCCAAACTTCCCACAGGATTCTCTAGAAATATCTGAATGGCAGATCCAGTTTCAAATTTCATCATTTATAGAAGAGTCATGCCCTGCTGTAAGATCAATCATTTAAAAGCTGGGAAAAGAGGATAATGAAAAGTATTCATAAGTAGTATCACTCACTGTAAACTTAAGTTATATATGTGAGTGCTCAACCACATGATAATCTAAAGACTTGCCTTTTCAGTTCTATTTATCTATCATCAAGAATTTATTTGCACTACTATTTATCTATGTATTATCTATCTGTCTATCTATAATTTAATTAACTTTGAAATTGTGTATCAATTTTTCTTTCTCTCCATTAATTATGTATTCTGTCTACTATCTGTCTATCATTATATATATATATTATATATTATATAATATATATATGATATGTCTATTTTATATACTTTTTCTGTGTATTGTCAAAAGATTATTCAATTTATCTACCTACCTACCTACATACATACATACTTGTCTATCCAGCTGTCATCTATTTGTCTCTCTAGTAAAACATAAATCTTGTAGCCTCAAAGTCATTCTATTTACAGTAAACTAAAGGGGAAGTAGGGAAGTTAAATATAGCCATAATGAGTGTTCAAATAAGGTAGTGCTAATTTACTCATAAACAAATTGGAAAACATTCACTCTATGGGAACCAAAAACCCATGTGTGAACTTGGAGACACACAGCTACTATGAAGTCAAAAGGAGATGGACACTCTAGAAGGAAACCATATTACCAAAGTTTTTGTTTTGAATTTCCAAAATTTTAAAATCAGTGTTTAAAGCTTAAGTTACTAAGCCTGTGATTTACTATTGAAGCCTGATATAGGATGATGTTTCTGTCATACTCAAATTCTTATGCTGACCCCAATGCTAATATGATTATCTCCCAATAGGAAGTCAGGTTGGAGTGTGTCATATCCCTTGTAAGTTAACTAAAAAAAAATAGACCCATTGGGAGGAGAGAGAGAGAGAGAGAGAGAGAGAGAGAGAGAGAGAGAGAGAGAG
>NW_021604608.1:12269597-12274711 GCF_004785775.1 Grammomys surdaster | reverse complement strand
GAGAGAGAGAGAGAGAGAGAGAGAGAGAGAGAGAGAGAGAGAGAGAGCGAGAGAGAGCTGTTCATTCTCAGATCTGCAGTATGAAGTGGATAGCCATCTATAAATCATGAACTGAGTTCTCTGAAAATCCCATGTTTGGCAGGATCTTGATCTTAGATCTTGACAAACATAGTTTAAGCCACTGAATATATTGTGTATTTGTTAGAACATGACTAATACACAGCATATATATTCATGCATACACATATTTAAACACAAATGATGCATACATATGCCACAAATCAAAATACTGCATATGAAGTTATATTAGCCAAATTTTCATTTTCTTCTACTATGTTTTATTTTACAGAGATGGTAACTAGTCACATCTTTTGCATATTCCTTAAGTATTTTCTAGGAATACATTTTGATACTGTCTCTACTGTGACACTGTAAAACATTAGTACTTCAGTACAAAACCAAAATCTAAGGAAAAATTATAGTAACTCAATATCAGCAATAATTTAATTTTATATTAAAGTGAATGTTACAAAAATATATCATATAGAAGTTTTCAAGTTAAGCTTAATATTACACATCTTTTGTATCATATTAAAAATTCCTCTAATACTGATACATACTAAAATATGAAGATTATCTTCCAATATTTTTAAAGTCAAAAGGAGTGGATATTCAACATCTGCTTACATCTTAGATATAAGTAGAATGTATATACAGTGACAGGAAGTTGGAATTACACCACATCAAAATGTAATCAGAGACCAGCTCTGAACATTCAAGTTTTATATAAAAGCACATTGTCTTTTAGTCCAGGTCTCTACTTTCAGAAAACACCTGGCTAGATTAATATAAAAGAACTAATATCTTATGCTTTCAGAATCAATTCACAGAATCACAGTTTAATTGTGTTAATTCCTTTCTCCAGTAATAAATACATTAGCTAGTATTAAATGGAAGTGATCCTGGTGGGAGTTGGAAAGACATGAAATAGAAGCCATATGAGAACACAGAGCAGTGGATTAAGAAAATGAAGTCTGGTTTATGCCAAGTATTGTCCTAGAAGTTTGAGCTGAGTTTGCCTTTGCCAACTCACTTAGCAAACAACCACGGTATTGAAATTATTATCACACTGGCTAAAGTAGAAAAATAGTTGCATGTACTGAACTATACAAGCAGACTCTAGGCTAAGATAAGGAAAAGGTTCTTCTGAAGGCACTGGAAGATGCTCTCAGTTCAAAGAGAAGCAGAAAGGACATGGATAGAGAATCAGGAATTCTGTCTGTATGACCAAAAATAAGTGTAGACTTGTGTCTAGAAGAGAAAAGCATTCATATTAATACTTGACTATTTAAAATGCTTTGGGAACTAGTTCTCTGGGAACAAGAATGCATGTACTAGAGATCACCAATTTATAATTTCTTGATTTGCTAATTTAGTCAAATCCTAACTAAGAGTGGCAAATTGCTAACAAGAAATGAAAGCTGTGTATAAGGCAACTGGGTAATGGATCCATCAAGAGAACAAATTCCAGGATAAAGTCCCCTTCATAGTGGGTTCCTATGTGCCTGCACTAACTTGAACAGCTGTGGATCTCTAAGTACATTTCCTAATCCTTCTGTGTCTGGGTTCCTCCATCTGTGAAGATGGATACTTACACCTGTTCATGGCCAATTAGGTAGCAGTTGTGGCTCCTGAAGTCTTATGGAATCAGTTTCCTCACTGAGGATACGCATATGAAGTTGTTTGGTCTGGCATTTTAAGATTTAACTGCTTGAATATTTTGGCAGTTTAATTTTAACAGTTTAAAAATATTTTTGAATTGTTTACACTTTAATATAGAGTGGGAAATATAAGTCACTAAATGAATCAATTTAAGACCATTTCTTCTCTATTTATGGGAAGAATCTGTAAGCTCATTACAGATTTCACATATCAATTGGACATTTCTAGAAAAGAAAGTATTCTGTAGAATAGATAACTATTTTTTATTGAACATAAAAGTTGATTAATAAATCATGACAAATATAAGTAAATAAAAACTACTTGAATCATCTCACTAATTTAGTCTCCTTAGACCTTCACTCTGACCCTTTTAGTCATTCCTTCTCTTTGACATTTCCATCCCAATTTTCACTCTTTGATCCAGCTGAAAAATACTCTGCCAGGGACCCACCAGGTGTCATATTTGCCTGAGACATGAGCAAATTATTTTTATATTTCTTCTTGTACTCCTTCATTAAGGTTTCTCGAGACAAACACTTAAAAAAATCTATTTCTGTTTCAATACTATAATATACTTACATTATTTCCTCCTTCCTTTTTTTGTCCAAACCTCTCCTACATTTCTCTCTGTTCATTTTCACATGCATGGCCTCCTTTTCATTAGTAATTGTTGTATACATATATGTATACATTGAAACAGAATTTTAAATGCTTAGTGCCTACCTCACTCTTTCCTCTAAGTGTACCTCTGTGCTTTAATGACCGTAACTCTTGATACAGACCTAAGGCCTGTAGTCCCACTAGGTTTGCCTGAAGCTCATTCCAGCCAATTCATTTCTGACTCCACGTGGACCCACTGAGCAGCTTCCTCCCAGGATCCATTTTCTATCATATTTGGTTGGGCATCACGGACACCAAAAATATCACACTTTGCTAAGACCCAGAGAAGACAATGACAGCCACAGAATCAAGGACTCACTCAAAAAGGAGAGACAATATATAGAGCAAGAACTCAAAATTTAACACTCCATATTTCTAGATCCCAGTGCAAAAACACAAACATGAAGAACCAAGACATATCTTCCAGAAGGCAGCAACCCTACTGCCATAGTCTCGGAGAAGATTAAGATTGTAGAAGGATAAGACAAAGACTTCAAACAGCAATTACGAATATGTTCTCAAATCTAGATGGGATTATGTATAAGTATCTTAAGTCTGTGAAAACACAAATATTTAAATAATAATTCAAATAATTAAAGACATGAGAGAAAAACTTTGCAAAGAAATATAATCAGTAAATAAAAGCAAAACTAAAATAAAACTGGGAATGAAAGAATTAGTAATTAAAACAAAAACTTCGGAGGATATGCTTCACCAACATATAAAAAGAAGTACAAGAGAGAATTTCAGGTCTAGAAGACAAGATAGAAGAATTGGGTATCTCAGTCACGAAAACAAAATCATGCTGAGTGAGGTAACTCAAACCCTAAAGGATATCCATGGTATGTATTCACTAATAAGTGGATATTAGCCAAAAATAGTACTGCTCGCATCAGAAGAAATCTTGGATCTCTTAGATGCCCTGATGAAGCCGGCAACTGTGAGAAGGGAGGAGATTCAGTGGCCCAAGGCAATAACCAGACAGAACAAGTGGCTAGAGAAGTGGCTATGCAGGAGCCTATCCAGGTTGTGGGTCTGCAAGAGACACCTGCTGGGAAATGGGACTAGACTAAGGGATGACCTCATTTAAAACACTTGGATGAAGAAAGGACTCAGATTGCTAGCCACCCTACCAACTATTACCTAGAGAAAAAGGGTCAATGGTGCACACAAAAAGGGAAAAACTATGTTCCCTTGAAAGCAAGCAAAGACTTACTAGGCCAAATACACAGACTCATTTGAGAGATAAGCACATCCAAACAGTCAAGGGATCTAAGATATATAATGGACCTCAGGTTTTGGGCCAGAGAGATAGAACAGTGTAAGTTATGCCAGCAAGTAAATGCTTATATGCCAAGAGTGAAAAGGGCAAAATACCTACGGGAGAACAGCCTAGAGTATATTGAGAGGCCGATTTTGCAGAAGTTAAGCCAGAAAAATATGGATACCCTCTTATGTTTGTAGATACTATCTCTAGATGGGTTGGTGCTTTCCCCACCACGCAGGAATCAGCTACTGTGGTAGCAAGAGGTTATTAAAAGAAATCTTCCTGAGGTTTCAAGTGTCCAAGGTAGTTGGATCAAATAACGGTCTTGTTTTTGTTTCTACGGTAAGTCAGAGATTGTTAGAAATATTGGGGTCTAATTGGAAGCTCCATTGTTTGTACTGTCTCCAGAGCTCAGGGCAGTTAGAGAGAATGAACAGAACCCTTAAAAGAGACCTGAACTAAATTGCTCTCAGAAACTGGTGCTTGGCTGTGTGGTGCCCCTTATCCTAGCCCTGTTCTGAGACCAGAGCACCCCTCCTGTGTGAGACTCCCACTCCCTTGATCCTGGCTCTTGACTTGCCCCTTAGAAATGACTTTTCAGGCTGACAAAGATCTTATGGCTCAATTGTAAGCTTTCCAGATCAGCCACCAGGAATTGTGACCTACACTTAGTGCCCTGTATAATGCAGGTACCCCAGAGTTTCCACACGAGTGAGCAAAGTGGAAAGGGCTATTCTTGGTGCTG
Source organism: Grammomys surdaster (assembly GCF_004785775.1). NCBI lineage: Eukaryota > Metazoa > Chordata > Mammalia > Rodentia > Muridae > Grammomys > Grammomys surdaster. Next base: position 12,270,317 of record NW_021604608.1, on the reverse strand, counting down.
TTGACCATGCTGACCTCCGTTCAAGTAGATGGAGTAACTGCTTTACTTCACATAACTCAGACCAACACCTGCACTTGATGCCAACTGGAGAGCAGCCAGACACCTGAGTAATGCCCCCTCAAGCTCAAGATCACCTGCAGTTCTACAAGGCCAAAGAAACCATTAAATGGCTATGGTGCGTCTTCGATCCTGCGCTGAGCCTCAGCATCCCCCATAACCCTACAAAAGTGACTTGACAAGTACTCTCAGCCACTAGAAATGTGGCTTTGTCCACTCCAGTGAAAGGCTGCCTTGTGCCTGATAACCAGACCTTGTCTTTGATCTCTGTAAGTTAACAGGAGGCATTGATTCCTCCTGGGATATCCCCACCCTAGAGACACAGGGAAAGAGATTACCCAAATGTCGGAGACAACAGACTTTTGAATCTAAACTGTGTCCCAGAAGCAGCCTTAGAGGATGGGGTTTACGGTGCATACACCCAAATCTGAGAAGTGTCCTGCGAAAAATCCCATACATGTGTGCCCCTGAGATGAGAGAAGCCGGCAGCAGGCCCATCAGTGTATGTGTGTAAAGGGACAGCTACTTTTTCTGTGCTATCTAAGGGTGTAAAAAGTTGAGAAGTACATACTAGAGACCATTCAGGGAAAAGATAGTTAAAGATTAAGTGGGAAAGGTGCTGAAGGGACTAGCTGAGAGAGAGAGAGGGAGAGAGAGACAGAG
>NW_021604608.1:12249224-12269497 GCF_004785775.1 Grammomys surdaster | reverse complement strand
GGAAGGGAGAGAGAGAGAGAGAGAGAGAGAGAGAGAGAGAGAGAGAGAGAGAGAGAGAGAGAGAGAACAAGCTCAAAGTTGGTTTAAATCCTGGTTTAATTCCTCTACATTGTTTACCAACTTGGTTTCTACTTTACTGGGTCCCCTGGTAATCTTGCTTTTTCCACTGACATTTGGACCTAGTATCTTGAATAGAGTAGTTGCCTTTATTAGAGAGTGCATTAACACAGAACAAATTATGATGTCACAACCGGGCTCTCAGACAAAGTAAAAAGTCACTTAAAGATTGAAATGATCACAAGAAAAAGGGGGGATTGTGAGACCACCCAGACAAATTTGCCATAAGGGAACAGCACCCAAGGGAACAGAAAGGGCAAATTAAAAAGACACAACCACCCCACTAGTCAAGCTGTTCCTGATAACAGGGAGAAAGTTAAAGACAAAAGAAAACAATAACAACAACAACAAAAAAAAAACAACAAAAAAAAACCCAAAAAAACAATTCAGAGAAAAAACTGCAGAATGTACTGATTAATAACCATCTGTTTTTTTCACACTAGATAAACATAGATAAACTAGATAAACACAGTCCACCAGAAATAATTGCCTAAGTGAGTGTGGCCAATAAGTTTAAAGGCTAAGCAAAGTGTCCACTTAGGTTTAGACAAGTTTTGCTGTTGCTAATGTCTGCCTATGCTAAAGTACAAAAGGTGTATGCTTCAGAAATTCGGGATCCTTCCTCCTTGGAGAGTGAGGTGACCCCAACATGTCGAAATAAAATTCCTCTTGTATGTTGGAGCGATCTCTTGTGTCCGAGTGGTTCTCTCAGGGGGGGTCTCTGGTAAATTTAGGCTCTGCTTGCTAGAGTCCTACAGAATCAATGAAATATAGTTGTCTGAAAAAACAAACAAACAATCCCCAAGATTGACAAACTCGTAGTCAAATTAATCAAAAGACATAGAAGACAAAAGCCAGTAAAGTTAGAGTTGAAAAGGAGGACATTACAAAACACATTGAGGAAATTCAGAAAATTATAACAACACATTGTAAAAATTTCTACTCGTTTAAAATGGAAAGCCTAGAAAAATAGATGAATTTTTTAAGTGATAATTATTTTATTAGTTTGATATCATCAGTTATGTATAAGAGTACCTTTGTGCACAGATTTATTGTATCATGTGTGCACATGGGAGGGTCAGAAGTTTCCATAGGACATCTTCATATATTATGTACAGATTTATTTCAATTAATATTAAATATCACTATGTCACATACATGCATATAAACATACTGTATAGGTGTGTGTGTCTGCCTATTTAGAAATGAGAGACAGACGAGGAGCATACTCCTTTATTACTCTCTGGTTTATTCCCTTTAGGCAGTGACTCTTCCTAAACTTGAAGTTTGTTTGATTTTGGCCAGACTGGCTTGCAAGTAAGCCTTGGCATCCTACTATCGTCTACCTGGGATGGGTTGGTAGGCATGCATAAAATCATCCAGCATTTACATTTTGCTGAAATCCAAGTTCAGATTCTCAACCTTGTGTATCAAATGCTTTTACCGAGTCATCTTCTGAGTCACAATTTTTTAATTGAGGTTTGTACACCTACAATTACCTCTTAGCATGCTTTAGATTACATCCCACAATTTTAATATATTATTTTATTTACACACAAAATATTTGTGTTCATTTCTCTTAATCCCTACTTAAGTAACTTTATTTAGGCAGGTTTTTTTCACTTGAAATCTTTTTCTGGGTACAGATTTATTTTTCATTATTTCTGTTTGTATCTTTTAAACTTGCCTTTGGTCTATTATTTCACTTCCCAGAGTTTTGATTCTACTAACTTCAGTCTAAATTAATTCACTACCAAAATCTTCATTATTTTTGAAAAATTTCACAGAATTGAATTTCTCACATACTGTTCCAAATACTTGTTCTTCTTAGAAGAGGTACAGATGCTTCTGGTTTTGCAACTTGCTTCTTTCCCAGCTGGTACCTGACTGTACTGCACCTGGAGGATTTGACAGAGGCCTTGTTTTCTTTGAATGACAGCTCACTACAAGTAGGAAATTTGATAGATTTGATCTCTCTGGTTTTCTCAATGAACACATTCCAATGTGGAATAAGCACCTCATGAACAATGTAAAAGAACGACACGAACATTCTGACTCAGGCGGACTACAGCACCTGCATGCAGCACCTTAAGAAGAGCAGAAACCTGAGTTCTCTGACGGGCACTCAATGGAACAAAAAGTATGAAAACTAAGAGTATGGAAAAGATGCTGATGACTCGCCTTTCCAGTTAGAAACTCAGCATCGTCCAGATTGGAGGAGAAGGATCTCCATCTTAATTACTTCACAGAAATCTTCTACTGAGTAGATGGAGCTGGTAGAAAGAGTGGGTCATAGTTCACCTGGTATTAACTCACATTATTTCTACAGAGATTTTGTAGTCCATTTGAATATAAGTAGTACCTCATTTTACATATATTTTTAAAATAACTTTAATTTGTTGACATTTATTATAGTCATGAGTTTTAACGGTTATGCTCAAAGTAGTTTAATGAATTTTGTTACACCATAAGGCTTAAGTTTTCCAATTATGTATCTATTTAGATACAAATCATAATCATTGTAGAAAATAGACTCTGGATGTTACAATGTTTGCAAATTACATAATCTGCTTCAATGTATGGAAGAGAGCAAATTATGGGATGCATTAGAACTGGGTCTTAATTAATAAGAGGCACCAGGGCAGAATTTTTCAGAAACACTAGTTCAATAATAGCAACATTGAATCTACCTCTTTTTTGTAAATCCAAACCTACAAACATTTGGTCTTTCTATTGGGCCCACACTTTTGGCAATGTCATCAAAAACTTGCTACTTAATAGATTCAAATCAATGCAGATTGCAGACTAGTAGATAAAGTACATTCTTTGTGGAAACTTCACTGTTCACATTGTACAAACCTTTCTGTTTAGAAAAAGTTCAAATATTCAGAGACTCAGAACTTCAGAAAGCATGTTTTATGCATGCTTTGTATTTCTTTGTTTAGTTGTGCTTCAATTGTGTTGCGATATAAAATTTTTAGGGAATAAGTACCGTGGGTCCCTGGTTCCGGAGGGTGTCTCACGATGATCTCCCGGCTGAGGACAGAGTGAGAGCAGGGAGGGTCTGCTAACGTCTGCGTCTCCACTGTCCATCCGTTGGTCTCCGGTCAGGCCTGGTGTGAGAGGTCTGGGCCAAAGGATATAGAGTGTGAGCAGGGAGGAGAGATTGCCTGTCCCCACTGCTGCCTCTACCTGAGTCTCTGCTGTCACTACTCCGTTTGGTCACTCCCAGGTGCTGCACCTGTCTCTCAGCACTGAGCCGGCCCAAGCTGGGCTGATGGGAAGCCGGCTAGCTGGCAAGGAAGCAGCTTGATGCTCCAGGAAGATTCCAGGAGAGCAGATCTCTCTCCAAGTGTTACAGCTTTAGTGTTACAGTTCTTGTGACAGAAACTCTCAGACACCAGGATAATTCTAGAACACGCCTTTACTTCTCCTGAATAGAGCCCTTATATACAGTTTCAGGGTGGGTTAGGGTCTGGTAGCAGATAACGCCTATTGTCTTGGTCTGAGAGCTTGGAGATGCCTCATCTATATGTGGGAGAGCCTGAGGCACTGTTCCTCATGACTGATGGTGATAGGCCTCTCTTTGGAAGGGTCTGCGGAGGGCCAAAGCTGAATGAAAAGAACCAGGGCCTGGGGAAAGAGCCAAACACCTGCCTTCCTGATAAAGGTCCGGGGTTCAAGACTTGCTCAACCAGACACCCAGCTGCTTCTCCCAGCCCAGTACCCCACAAAGTACTTTTACATAAAACTTTTATAATTATTATTTATCTCTTGAAACTAAAATCTATCACGTTGAACAGAAAAAGTGAGTCTACAATGATAAGAAATGCCTACAATAATTAATTAGTGTATTTATTCCATAAAATTACCCCTAGGCCTTCCTATAATGATCCTAATGTATTTTTGCCTATAAAATAAAATGAACAAATACTCAATTGTAAAGTGTAAAATGTTTCATTTTTGTAAACCACATTATAGCAAGCCAATTTATTTATCTTAAATTAATAGACTTATGCTGTAATAGAAAAGATTTCATAATCTACTAGGGATATAGTGCAGTTGCTAGAGGACTAGTCTGATGTGAATGAAGTCCAGTATTCAGTCTCTAGCATGACATATAGCATGCATGGTAACTGTGATGGCTATTCTTGGTTGTTATCTGGATTACATCTGAAATGAACTAGAATCCAGAAGCAGGCGGCATACCTATGTGAGACTAGTTTCTTTTGTTTTGAAGTAGGTAAATCTACTTCTAGTCTGGACCTTTGTGTTTGGAAGACACATACCTAGATCCAGATCTTTTGAGGCAGGAAGATACACCTTTAACCTGTACCACATCTTCTGATCTATGACTATATAAGGACATGGAAAATGGGAGCATTTGTTCTTTGCCTTATTACCCTTGCCTTGCTGTCAAGTCAATACTTTCCTTCACAGTCATTACAGCATACTTCTTTGTAATCTCAGCATTGACTGAAGACCAACTGAACAATCCAGCCTTGTGAACTGAGCAACTTCTGGATTCTTGAACTTTCTGTTCATAGCTTGCCATTGTTGGGCTAGTTGGACCATAGTCTGGAGGTGATTCTAATAAATCCCTATCTCTTTCACTCCCTCTCTTCATTTCCATCTCTTTCTCTATCTGTATCTCTCTATCTTTACCAGCCTCTATCTCTGCCTCTATCTCTGTTTCTATCTATGTCTATCTACGTATTTACCTCTCTCTATATATAGATATATAGAAAAAAGAGATAGAGACAGAGCTAGGTAGAGTTAGAGATGTGTATATGTGTATATAAAGAAATCATTTCTGTAATTTCTACTGTCTAGAGAAGCTTGACTAAAACAGTGAAACATAACTGTAATTCCATCATTGGCAGGAGCATATGGGATGATGCTAAGTTATGGTCAATATTACTTATATGAAAAGTTTGAGATGTTTAAGCCTGGGGTAAATGAGACTTCATCTAAAATAAGATTCATAATCTCATGAAAAAAATATACATTTTAAAATTGTATATGAGTACTCTATTTTCTACTGTTTGCCTTCATTATTATTGAGTAATTTTCTTTATTGAGAATTTAATGTCATTTATAATGAACTGGTAAATGTTTTGAACATACTATAGTAGAAATCAAAAGTGTTTGAGTAACAAAATATTTGCAATCAGGAAAAAAAATAATGAGTGCTAAATAGAACATTGTAAGCAAAGAGTATTGTATGCAAAGGATTTAATTCACTGTAGAATAACTTATAAATTAATATTGACATTTCAACATAGTGTTCATACGGAATATACAACAAATTCTCAAAAAAAGGTTGTGTTAACTTATATAGCTTTCTCCAGTAGAAACAATGCCATATTTTTGCTTTTAATTCATTTTCTGGACCATTGCCATAATGGATTACAGAGTTTCATTTAAAAATAGTTAAGCAGTCAAATAAATAATGACCCTGTGACCCATATGTTCTTTGGTCTCATTCAGTTCCATTCATAGGGTGTTTTGTGTTTGTGTGTGATCATCACAAACCTAGTGGACTGCTTGACCAGAAAGCATTCTTTATCCCTATCATTCTTGATAGGTGTAGAAGCAAACACAAATGAAATCATCTTTTTAATAATTGGTACTATTGCCGGGCAGTGGTGACGCACGCCTTTAATCCCAGCACCTGGGAGGCAGAGGCAGGCAGATTTCTGAATTCGAGGCCAGCCTGGTCTACAGAGTAAGTTCCAGGACAGCCAGGGCTATACAGAGAAACCCTGTCTCAAAAATAAAAAACAAACAAACAAAAACAAAACAAAAACAAAAATTGGTACTATTATGTATTTTGGGGGGAGTTTGAACACTGAATGTTCCAATATGCACTGTGACTGTATTTTGAGAGAGTTACACATTTAAACAGTAACATTAATTATCTATATCCCACTATGAAAAGGTATAATTAACATTCGGTAATGTTAGCATATATTAAGGTGTCAAGCCTGTCTTTGAATCCGCTACCTCTGTTTCCAATTTTGTTAACCTCAGATTGTTTTGATTAATACAGTACATTAATTTCTTTAATTAGAGATTAATTCTATTATCCTAAAAACCTGTATAGCCATGGATCTTGGAAGAGAAACTATATCCATCACTTTACTAAACCAGCATAATACCTAAGTACATTTAAATATTTGTCCTTAGAACTACAGATAAGTATAGTCTCACCCCTCATCAAGAAATGCAGCAGACCATGAGCACTACAGCAAAAGGACAATCAATCAAAACACAGATTTGTGTAAACTAGTTCCAATGGATCTATCCATAAACAACTAGCTCATCTAATGCTCAGCAGCATTGTAGAAGAGGCAGAAAGAATGTAAAAGACAGAGGATCAGGAAGTTTGCTGTGACATTGTATAACTATGTTTCACAAACATGTCTGCCTAAGCATGAGCTAAAAAAGAACAACAATAGACATACTAAAATAGAAAGGGGACATCCAATTAGGCCTCAATCCTGCACAAAGCACTACATGGAACTAATGAATGCTGAAAGTGGAAGAAATAGTCTTCCCTAGGGAAGAGCACACAAATTGGGTAAGCAATATGAAATCATCATCCCTGAAGACATACATTTAAACAAATAACATACAAACTAAGAAGAATATATTGAGAAACAGATATATATAGATAAATAGATATAAATATATAGATATATATTAGATATAGGTATAGATGAAAGTTATAGATACAGATATAGATGATATGGGTATAGATATATAGATAGATCAGATATAGATGATATCGATATAGAGTTAGAGACAGAGACAGATCATATATAGATAGGGATAAAGAGAGATAGAGATATTTATAGGTATAGATATAGGTATAGATATAAATATAAATATGTATTAGATATCTATACCAGATTTTGACTATTTTTTTCTACTTTCCTACATCACCTCTATCCCTTCCAACTCCCTATACTTGGCTGGAGAGAACAAAGGTCAAACTATGATCTGATGACTAGAGGTACAGATTTCCTTGGGGCAAATTTGATCTTTGTAGTCACGATATCCAATTTCTTCTTCTCATCACTTTGCACAGGAAAACTTGACAAACTACAACAAAATGCAACAACAGCAACCAGCTAGCCAGTTAGTCTGTTCTATCAGGTCTGTGTTAGTTTTAAATCCTCTGAAGATACTCCCCAGAATTCCAAACATAAACTCTCTTCAGCTTCAAAAACCATACCCCTGCTAGAGCGTAATACAAATCATGTTATGTATTGTGGACACTCTGAAGCTGTCCCATATCATACATCTGGGATTAAAACAAAAACATATTCTATATCATTTCTATGTTTTTAAAGAAACAAAAATTCTCACTATGCACACATACATCCAAAACAAACACATATATTCATGTAACAATTATTAATGAGAAAAGAGGGTAGGAATTTGAAAAAGAGCAAGAAGAGCATATATGGGAGAGTTTTAAGTGTGGAAACAGAAAGAGTAAATGATGCAATTGTATTGGAATCTCAAAAATATAAGGTGAAAATCTAAGAAAATATTATACTGAAGAATATGATGGCATTGAAATTTATAAAGTATAGGATTCTTTCATTTCATCTGGATACCCCATTGTAAGACCTTGAAAAAGGCCTTGCAATGTGTTCATAAAATAATAAATTTCTGTAAGTTATGAAGATAAAATGGTTTAATTAGAGTAAGTTCAGATTTCTGTATTTTAATTATTTTCCATTTCTCTGCAGCACTAGCCTTCTTGATAGCAGGAAAGTGGAAAGTGAGTTAGGTATACATTTAGTTTGGACTTAGTGTGTTATATATTTCAATAGTTCTGTGGTGACTGTAGGTTATAAAGGTAAATTAATTTTATCCATCTGAATGAAAGGATGGATATCTAATGATATGCAAAACAATAGTATTCTCCATTATATATGCTCATTTAATATTTTAATGGCTATCCTTGGTTGCCAACTGCACTGCACAGAAATTAAGCAAAACCTCAAATGGAGGGTCCACGTCTGAGTGAGTTTTGCATAATTTGAAGTAAAAATATTGCCTTCTTATCTGGATATTGAGGAAGGAAAACACACCATCAGTACACATCATTTGAGTTAAAAATAACAGGCAGGATTGTAATACAGATTACATCTAATCTGGGCCACACATTTTGCTGGAAGCCCATATAAGTACATGGAAGAAGGAAGCTTTGCCTGCTTCCTCTCACTTTGCTAGCAAGACCATTTCTTCACTGGTATTAGAGCCTACTACTTCTAGTTTCAAGTCTATACCGAAGAACAACTGAGATATCTGGTCTCACAGAGTGAATAACTACTGGATTCTTGATCTTTCCATTCATGGCCAGCCATTGTTGGATTAACTAGCTAATAGCATGTAAATTATTGATATAGATATCTTTTCTCCATACATGGAGAAGGGTGTGTGTGTGTGTGTGTGTGTGTGTGTGTGATCGTTCTAGATTCTAAAGAGCCATGCCTAATACAATATATATATACATGTATATATACATGTAGGCATCAGGTTCAATTTTGTATTTGAATTGGGAATTTTTAGGTTGATGAGGAAATGCCCAGATCAAAATGTCTAAGCCAAGAACCAATCTTTGAAAAATTCTTCTGAATACTATAGATCCTTCCAGAAAGTTGAAACTTTCCCTAAAAATTTTCCTGTGAGAAAAGAGTACCTAAAATGAAACATTGAATAAAATATTTCAAAATTATATGTAATGAAAATCGAGTGACCTTTAACTTTTCTTAGAAAAATCAAATAAGAAATGTTCTATGAAGAAGAGATAAACCAATAAATTCAGTCTTAACATGGGTTCTTCCCCTGGTTCAATAATCTCTGCAGTACTTTACAGGTTTGAAAAACATACAATGTGTTATTTATTTTTCTCATTCCAAAGAATGTTTTCTTAGAAGATTGTAATTAAACTTTTATTTAATAAAAAACTCTCTCAATTTGAAAAAGAAATATTAATCCATAGCTGTCCAAGCACTCAAGATGAGGCATGAAGACTGAATTTGTGGTCACCCTATGCAGCAGATCTGAGTGTGAATAAAAGGAAAATTAAGAAAACAAAAGAAGACTATGGTGTAAGAACATTTCACAATAAGTTGACAACCACATTTTTAAGTTTCACAGTTAAACTGAAAGAACAACCTTATACCATGCAGGGTTCTTCTCTTTGGCTGAACCTCCTATTTTCCTCTTCTGTGTTCACAGGAAGAGCTAGTTTGAAGATTTCCATATCATCTGCAGAGATTGTTGAACATTCACCAGTTTTGCCTTGGCTAGTTGTGTAGTTCTGAGTTGGGAAAGAAAATAAAACACAAACATAAATACCTTTGAAGATGGCCTATTAGGTTGGACTTCTTGTGGCTCAAACATATGGACCTGAGTTGAGACTGTCAACATCCGTGTAAAAGGACACATGTGCCCATCTGTTCCTGTGACTTCAGCTTAGGAATGAGTGACTTTAAGACAAGGACATCTCTGGGGCCTCTTGTTGGCCTGCCAGTCTAATAGAAAAACAAGATCCCCTAGGTTCATTGATGGCACCTTCCTTAAGGGAATAAGTTGGAATGTTATAGATGAGGGTATCTGATGTCTCTCCTCTGGCCTCCATGCATGCATACACACATATGCATATGCCACAAACATACATAATAAATAAAAGAGAAATTTCAAAAAATTAATATGTATTTTTTGTTGTACCTATCTATCTATCTATCTATCCATCCAGTATCTTTCAATGTAACTATCCATCCATCTATCCACCCACCCATCTACCCATTAATGCATTTATGTATCTAACTAGTTTAAAACAACAACTTCCTTTTTGGTTTTAGAATATGAAAGCAAAGTCAGTATCTATTAAGACTAAAGCCTCTTTCATCCAATATCATCACAGGAAAAATAAAGGTGAAAATAATGCTATTTACACATTCATGTTTGCTGATATATTCTTAGAAGGATAAAATGATCTCAAGCCTCTTGAGAAAATATGATCATGTATTGATTGACATCTCAATTTGGTAATTAAATATCTAAATCTGGTGATTAGGTATCTCATGAATGTAGCATTATATAATTACTGAACGTTTACTTAACATACATACTTTATGATATTGTAACAAGTTTGAAATTTAAAATGGTGTCTTCTTTAGAAGGGAATTTTAAGAAAGTTAGAAACAAATAATTGGCTAACTTTTAATGTTCGTTTTCATTTTTCTGCTATTAGATTTTGGGCATTTATTTTTTTCTGATTTAAATTTTTCCTTTATGTTTGAAATTAAAATATAATTATATTACTATTCTCATTCCATTTCCTACCTCCTACCCCACTCACTTTTATGGCCTCTTTTTTTTTATTAATTTTCTTTCATCCACCTATATTCTAAATGTATACAGAATCCAAAATTAGAGAAGTCTTTGATAGGTGATAATGTTCTTGCAATAAGGACCTAAAATTTTTTCAGAGTAGAACTCACAGATGAATACATTTTTATATAAACAATATTGTGTTTTTCTTGCTTGTCTTTTAGTCTTGAGGAATGACACTCACATTTTTGTTTGCTGTAAGCCTATGCAAGCTAACCATTATTATCTAAATGGTACATGTACACCTTAGCTTAACATGTGTGCATTCAAACACGACAGTCATTTCTGCTACAAAGTTCATATTTGGGGGCAGAGAGAAGCCTCAGTGGTTAAGAGCACTGACTGCTCTTCCAGAGGTCCTGAGTTTAATTCTCAGCAACCACATGATGGCTCACAACCATCTGTAATGGGATCCGATGTCCTCTTCTGGTGTGTCTGAAGACAGCTACAGTGTACTCACATACATAAAATAAATAAATAAATAAATAAATAAATAAATAAACTCTTTAAAAAAGAAGTTTATATTTGGATTATGATGGCTACATGTTTGTAGCTCAGGCTACCTCACATTTGGTTCTTCACATAATATCAGCTTTCATAGTCTCTTCTGGCTCTGTCACTTAAAATGGTCAATCAGGTCCTAAATTTTGAACCAACCTCCCATTACCTAGTCTTGGTTATACACTTTCTGGATTCCCCAAGGCAATCCAGCCAGCCACTCTGCCTTGATATTGATTTTATTAAGTTTTTTAATTTTTTTACATCCAGATCTCAGCTCCTCCTCCCTCCACTGCTCTCCCATCCCCTGTCCCCATCCATCCACCCAATCACTCTCCTCAAAAATAAGGGAGAATTCCCATGGATATCAATCAGCCTTAAAAATCAAGGTGTAGTAAGATTAGGCACATCTTTTATTGAGGATAGACAGGGCAACCCAAATAGGGGAACGAGATCCAAAGTCAAGCAACAGAGTCAGAGACAGTCCAGTCCCTTCTTCCACTGTTTGGAGTCAATTATGAATACACAACTGCACAACTGTTACACATATGCAGAGGGCTAAGGTCCATCATACTCATGCTCTCTGGTTGTCAGCTTAGGTTTCTGAGCCCCTATGACCAATGGTTAGTTGATTCTGTAAGTGTCCTTGACCCCTCTGTCTCCTTCAATCCTTCTTCCTCCTCTTCCACAGTATTCTCCAAGGTCTACTTAATCTTTGTCTGTGGGTATTTGGATTGTTGTCTATCAGATGTTGAGTGAAGCCTCTCTGATGACAGTTATGCCTGAATACTGTCTGTAAATATAACAGAATAGCAATAGTAGTATCATGGGTAGGCTCCCAGTCATGGCATAGCTGAGCCAGTAATTGGTTGTTCCTTCCCTCAAATTCTGCTCCATACACCAGCTTTGCACATCCTGTAGGCAGGAAAATCTGTGTGTCTTTGGTATGGGGGCTGTGTTTGTTGTCCTAATCCTTCCATTGGAATTCTTGCCTGGTTACAGGAGATAGCTGCGTCAGGCTTCATGTTTTTCATTACTAAGTGTCTACTCCTTAGGAATACCATTATAGATTTCTTCAAGTTTTCATTGCCCCAGGTTTCTAGATCATCCCAGAGCTGCCCGTACAATCTAGTTGTTTCTCCCAGTACTCTTTCCCCCAGTCTTCCCCTTAACATATTCCTTCTTGTTTCCATCCCTCCACGACCTATTCCCTTTCTTTCATCTATCTCCAATGCTTAATATATTTCTCCTTCTCAGTGAGATTCAAAAATGTTGCCTTGGGCCCTCTTTAGGTACTTTCTTTTACAGCATGGTAATTGTATTGGCTGGTTTTGTGTGTCAATCTGATGCAAGCTGGAGTTATCACAGAGAAAGGAGCCTCCCTTAAGAAAATTCCTACATGAAATCCAGCTGTAAGGCATTTTTTCTTGATCAATAGTGGGAGGGACTACTGTGGGTGGTGCCATCCCTGGGCTGGTAGTCTTGAGTTCTATAAGAAAGCAAGCTGAACAAGCAAGGGGAAACAAGCCAGTAAGTAACATCTCTCCATGGCCTCTGCATCAGCTCCTGCTTCCACACCTGCTTGAACTCCAATTCTGACTTCCTTTGGTGATGAACAGCAATGTCAAAGTGTAAATAAATAGACCCTTTCCTGTCCAACTTGCTTCTTGGTCATGATGCTTTGTGCAGGAATTGAACCTTCAAGACAGTAATTCTGTACATTTTGACTAATATCCATTTATAAGTAAGCACGTACCATGCATGTCTTTTTAGGTCAAGGTTACCTTCTTCAGGATGATCTTTTCTAGTTCCATCTATTTGCTTGAAAAATTCATTATCTCCTTGTCTTTAATATCTGAGTAATATTCCATTGTGTAAATGTACAACATTTTCTTTATTCATTTTTTCTGTTGAGGGAGATCTAGTTTCTTTCCAGTTTCTGAGTATAATGAATAAAGCTTCTTTGAACGTAGTAGAGTAAGTATTCTTGTGATAGGGTGGAGCTTCTCGTGAGTATATACCCAAGAAGGGTGTAGCTGGTTCTTGAGATAGATTTATTCCCAATTTTGTCAGAAACTACCAAGTTGATCTTCGAAGAGATTGAACAAGTTGTACTCTCACAAACAGTGGAGGAATGTTTCCCTTGCTCTACATCCTTGCCAACATGAACAGTTGCTTGAGTTTAAAATCTTAGCTATTCTGATGGATGTAAAATAGAATCTCAAAGTTGTTTTGATTTGTATTTCCTTGATGACCAGAAATGTTGAACATTTTTTTAAGTGCTTCTCAGCTATTAGAGAGTCCTCTGTTATGAATTCTCTTTTTAGATCTGTACCACAATTTAATTGGTTTATTTTTTATTATTTTTAATTGGATTATTTTTTTGCATATTAGCCTCGTGTCAGATGAGGAGACCATAAAACTCTTTTGCTCTTCTGTAGACTGCTGTTTTCCCTTTTGACAATGTTCTTTGATTTTCAGAAGCTTTTCAGTTTTATTTTGTTCTATTTATTAATTATTGATCTATATTATGTATATTTTTAATTCAATAGGTTTTAGAAAAATATTCCAAGTTCTGAAAGATCAGATATTCCCATCTAAAATATGATACCTAGCAAATCTATCTATTACCATTGACTGCTAAATAAATTCTTTCTATAAAACACATTAATGTGATGTGACAACTAAGAACGTACTACAGAGGACACTAGAAGGGATGCGTCAAGATGATAAACATGCTCAAGAGAACATAACAAATAAATAGCCTAAGCATGGTTAATCATAGAGATGCTAATAAAACACCATGAAAAAATAAAGAAATTAATAAATATCATATAAACATTATTGAATATTAATGTTTGTGATACACTAATAATAAGACAAAGACTAGAGTACTGTATTAGTATATGATATCCATTGTTTTTGCTGCTTAAAAGGAATAAAGTTCATCATCAAATTTAGATACCAAACTAGAATACAGGTACAGAAAAAAAGTACTACAAACAAGTAAATCTAGAAAACAGACAGAAATAACTATAATATTAGACAAAATACACTACAAATTAAAACTAGTCAGAAGTGATAGAGTAATTTCTTACTAATGAAAAGAACAATCCATCAAAATAATAATATAGTTCTAAATATATACTTATCAAGCACAAGTACATTCAGCTTCATAAAACAAATAATAATAGATGTAAAGTCATGACTTAACTGTAGCTTTGTTGTATTGGAAAATTCCAATAGTGCAAAAGTAGCTATCAACACCGCAATAGAATAAAGCTCAGGATGAACAGGAAAAAAAGTCACGGAAAGCACATGATCTCTTAGACATTAAACTACTCAACAATGATGGTTGAATGACTAATTAATCCTGAATCTAAGAACAATAGGTTACTAAGGAGGATTCTCAGTTCAGTGTCTGGGATACTTCTGCAAGGATTGGTCAAGGAATTCCCAGAACATTGCTTAACAGGGCAGGCTCTTGTAGGTTTTCTCAGTTGTATACTGGAATTAGAGAATAGGACTCTAGTGCTGATGATAACATGCATATTGCATACAGGATGTATTGGGGAAAAAACTGTAACTGATTTGGAAATATCCTTTTCTATGAATAGTTTTCAAACTCTCAGAAGGTAATATTTAGGCTACCTATGAGTGACACTGAACATATTCATTGTGGACTCTATTAATCAAAACCCAGTTTATTTGGTTGGATGTATCAACCTGTGCAGTACATGCATGACTATGTGAGAACAGCCCTCTGGTTGGATTTGAGGACACCTCCATGGGAGGTACCATGGATTAATCAAGATTTGTACTGTAAGCCTGGTTCATAATTCATGCCTGCAATGATCACCCTGCATGTGTGTTTATATTGTCAGACAATAAGCAACCCTCAGCCTTACACAATCTTCCCTTTGTTTGAATGATGATGAACACAGAAACTTACCAATGCCCAAGATTCTGAGAATAAATACGTGATGAAGGCTCATCCTTTAATAAGGCATTTATATCCTCTCCTCTAAGACTCAGAAAACATGGATGAAGAGGTGATAGGAAGCATGTAAGAACAGGAAGACAAGAGTAAAGGTCATGAAATACCATTCTAAAGACAAAGAACAGCCACAGCTATCATGATCTCACAAGTGAAGGTATGTCTTTATGAGACAGCTTCTGTCAACTGTCTTGAAAGGGAAACGGCTACAACTGAGTATAATTCTTTCTGCTAAATTATTGACTATTAATAGTTTCTGATAAACAGTGAATCATTATCTCCTGTGTAAATCCCACTGTTGAGCCTACCAGACTTCAGTAGACATAGCTCCTGACCCATTGCCATAGAACAGCCCTACTTAAATTTAGTGGGCATTACACAGAACAAAGATATTAAAGTAAAAAAGAAACATGTCTATGAATGAGAAGAAAGACTGTAGTGAGAAGATGGGAATAATGGTGGTAGATGACATTAATGTATGCACATGTACAAATATAATCAAATGATGATAACTAAAATCCTCCTGAGGTACGGACATAAACCAAATGTTTCTGTTTTCTACCTGTTTCCTGTGAAATACTTTAGCCACGCAAAGTTAACTCTGGGGTGTTTGAATAAAGATATGAAAAGAAGATATTTTTTTTGTAGTATAAGAGACTGAACACAGGGCTTCCTGCATGTAAAACCCCTACCACTATGCTAAACGTTCAGTCTGAAATGTATTACTTTAATGTACTTATTTACCATAGAGGAAGAACAATAAGGAAGAACAAATATGTGGCCTTTGGAATCAGTTGGTTTGAATTTAAAGTGTAGCTTCAATACTGTCTACATTTTTATTTTTAGACATGTTACTTTTCAACTCAGGTCTATTTCGTCATCTCTTAAAATTGGTGAAAATTCATTCTATAGTTGCTACATATAGAGAGCACAAACCTTGAGAATCTTCAGTGTTCTGAAAATTAGCATGTACATCTGTGTAAGTACTTTATTTGTTGAGAAAACATTTTATGTGTAACATTATTTCTATGTTTCTGTACAAAAGGATGTAACTTGACTATAAAATGTTATTCCACCCACTCCCTAAAATGTAGACTTTCTAAAATATGAAGCCTCTCAATACAACTTGGAATTAGTGATCACATAGGCCATGATAGTTTAAGATAAATTATCAGGAATTTGCTACAATCAGATTAGAAACCATAAATTAAAAACAATACTAAAGATACAGTCCTATGTAGTCTTCACCCGACCTTTTCCTGAGTCTGATTTTCATGTAGTCTAACCCATGAGATCATAGTCTATATACGATTTATATAGTTATGGAACTAAAGACTGTTATAATGCCATTTTAGATGACACAGGAGAGATGACACCTTTTTTATTACTTACACATATACTCTACAGCTTATAAATCAAGTTTTTTTTAAATGGCACAGATGATGACAATTTTAGCAATAATGCTTGCATATCTTCACAATGGTGAAATGAACGTAAGAGGTTGGTGTTATTCATTTTCTGCTACTTTTTCTTTGGTGTTCTCCAAGTGGTTTACTGTCTTCCCACTTACCCGGCTTCCCTTGTCTCAATGACAGTGATAAGCACAGTAAAGAGAATCCATTCTCTTTGAGGCAATTCTATTAGTCATACTCTTCAGCAAGTGTAGAAGAAAGCTTTCTATAATTGGGGATATTTGATATATTTTTCAGCAAACTATGTAAGTATATACATCAGATTCTTGTGCATCTTTAGTAACATTTGCTGTGGATACCGACTCCTAACAAGTCAATGATTTTATAACAATTTGCCAACACATATCACACCGTACACTATATTTTAACCAAGGATCTTGCTAAAATCATAATAAATCATTTCTTCTTTTTTTAATCTGAAAAGGTCAAGTGCATTTGTATGGTGGTAATTAAACTGAAGTAACAGAAAAGAGTCAAATTCTTCATAATGAAGATTTGGTAATTGTCAAGCTTGGCAAGCTCTAGTGACACATATGCAAGTTATAGCTACTAGTAGCTGTCTCTGGTTTGAATTCTTCTTTCATTTTGAAAAATTAGTTTCTTTGATATGGTAAAAGGCTGTTTGATATATCCAGTTGAAGGATACAAATTTCAAGCTGTTTGTAGGTGATACATGAATTTTTCACTCCTGCTGACAACACATTGACTGCCGTGCAATTCCTTAAATTGACTCAATCAAACTCATGCTGCTTATGCTTTTAATTGATTGAATTAAAACAACATTTAGAAACTTTTAATCATTCCATTATACAAGGGTTCCCTCACTCGCATGCTCAAGCCAACTCATGTGGACTATGACTTTTTAACTTGTAAATTCCCACCATATGGGACTTCAACTTGTTTGGCATCAAGTAGCAGTTTCATAAATCAAAAGATACTCCTATTTGGAATGCATGTTGCAAATGTGGATGTGGAGGTGACTAGAGATATTTGTTTGCCTTTCTTTTTCCTGGATTTTCAGAAAATCTGATGTCAGAGAACATTAAAACAGGGGAATTGTATAGGAGTCTCAGATACAAATCTTTGGTGAAACATGCTTCTACAATAAAAAGGAGAATATATATATATATATATCACATATATATTACACACACAAACACCAAAAGTTACATGTCACATGTACATATAGTGTTTTAAAAACATATATGTATGTATACCTGTGTGTCTGTATATGTGCGTCTGTGTGTGTGTGTATTATTTTTAATATTGTGTAATTTTTAAAAATAAGGTCTATGATTGAGGTCTCAGTCCTAGACAATACATTTGCACAGCCTGAATTTCAGAGTATATGATGAGATTTCAGAAGAGTGAGAGAAGCAGAGTATAGGGAGAGTAGCTGTTAAATATCTATCATCATCTAAGCAGGGCACATACATGGCACCCATGAACTCACAGCAGCTGTGTATCCTGGCATTGGATCCACAGGAATCGGGCACTCTTAACACTCAGCTATAGAGGAGGGAGGGATTTAAAAGGCTGGACTACACACTGCTGATTCTGGGAGAAAGAGAAGCATTATATCCAATTGTGTACCCACTTGTGAGCCCAGCAAGCATGGAGGGCTAATTTCAAACTCAGTATCACAGAAAGCTCCGATTAAACTCTGTGGGATGTTCATCAAAACCAAAACTAGTAAACTAGAGCTAAGCATTTACCTAAAAACATAAAAGTAGTATACAAGATCTCCCTATAAGTCTTACAGTGGCCTCAAACTCATTTTATTGCCTAAGCTGGTATTAAACTTGTAAGACTCCTGCATAAGCCTCTCTGGTGCTAAGATTCTTGCCACCTGCCAATATGCCTGGCAAGAAAATTTCAATCTTAAACTGTGAATTAGCATTTGTGTACATGGGCTTCATTTACCACAGTGGGGAAATGGGTCTGGGGGAATCAGATGAGATTATGATCTTTGAGGGTAAGTCAAGTATGCAAATAACGTGCCATTATTTCACAGTAGCTCTTCAAAACATCCAGAAAACAGGGATAAATAAAAGCAGAAAATGAGAAGCACAAAATATAACTTAAGATAAAATAATACATAATTAGTGGGCCTAAATTTGATTGGAAGTCCATTTAATGCTCCAAATTCTTAACTTCTCAAAGGCATTTTAGTATTTCTGCTGCTGCTGCTGCTGATAGTATCAGACTGCATTTTTTTGTTTTAGTGAGATATTGAAGATAATGGTTCTACAATCACTGAGGAAATACTACAAACAGCATCTTCCTTGTGTTTGCTGATGTCTGTCTCCTGTCAGAGAAAAACTTCTGGACAAACCTTGACATTTCTGAAATATTGATTTTTATAACATAAAAATAAAATGCGTAGAAAGAAGGCAACAATATTCTACAAATCTTAAGTCAGGAGGAAGGATGGGAACGCTGGGCACGGATCCTTGTTTTGAAGACAGTGGTTGCTATGACTACTTAAATCATCTCTTAAGGTGATGTCCTTTCCTTTCATGAATTTTTTAGAAGTTTAGTTGCCCTAACAACAGCACTTAAGATGAAGAACAGGATTTAATGAATCTGTTTTTGTTTACACAGACCATCTCTCCCTTACTTTCTACATGCTCCTCCAGGCAAAAAGATTTGAAAAACATGGATTCAAGGGAATTAAAAAGGTGTCTACAGTTTAGATCAAGTAACAGCAAATTTTAGAACTAATGCACTGATCTGTGTTTTTCTTGTCAGTAAAACATTGTATTACAGTAACAAAAAATTTTGAATTCGTTGACACATCACATAGTGCCATTATTTGCTGGAAACTACATAAGAATCATTATTTGAATAAAATGCAATTCTACATAAAATTTCAAATTAAATTTGTGGTATAGATCTTTGACAGCAGCTAATCATAATTTTTTAGGTCATTGATGGTGTTTACTACATTATCTGACATTGATTTTACTTAAGAAGGAAGAAAAACAATGCATCTTTAAAATATTGTGCTGATAGGTGCTATAAATCATAAATATATCTACCTTCATATATAAATGACCACTAATTGCATATATATTCTTTTATGTATGTATTGGTCTGTATGTTTCACATCATTATCTTCTTAATTTGTCATTACCCATCACTATTCATTATGCCTATTAATCAAATGAAAAACAATACAACAGTGAAAATATAAGCAAAATCCATCAAATCCCTCCTATCTAGGCTCAGGAAACCTTGCAGAAGTGAAAGTAGAAAAAAAAGTAAGAACCAGAAGGGATAGAAACCTCAAAGAATGAAGCCCACAAGATCTTCAACATGCCAGAGAACAGAGTACATATCAACTCACAGAGATTGTGGTCGTATGCACAGGGCCTGCCCAGGTTTGCCCCACGCATCATTGCTGAGAGGAATAGTGGAAGAATGTCTCCATTTCTAACCCAGAAATCATCCCCAACTGATATCCACTGGCAAATGAAAAAAAAATAGTTATTATCCCTGATGGAGTCTCACTGGGGATGCAAACTGTTCGTATGGGTTAATTCCCATGGCCAGCTGTAGATGACCAACATGAAACAAACTTCGTGCACCTTTGAAGATCATTTATCTCTCATGCTTTGTCAGGTTTCTCCATCCTTCCATCCTTCACTTCTTTTTTCCTTCCAGTCATTCTTTTTTCTTTCCTCCCTCCCTCCCTCCCTCCCGCCCCGCCGGCGGCCGCGGGAGGGCGAGCGGGGGGGAGGAGGAGGGGGGGGGGGGGGAACGGCGGG
>NW_021604608.1:12206229-12249124 GCF_004785775.1 Grammomys surdaster | reverse complement strand
CTCCCTCCCTCCCTTCCTTCCTTCCTTCCTTCCTTCCTTCCTTCCCTGACTCTCTGTGTCTGTCTGTCTGCCTGCCTGTCTCTGCTTACATGTCTTTTGTGCACATTTCTGTATATTTGCATATTTCTGTGTTTGTGTTTTTATAGGATTCCTGTATCTGTCTCTACATCTGCATCTATGTATGTTTCTCATAGTTATTGGGAGCTCATTTTCTTTGGTTTTTATTTTCCTTTGTCTAATCTGGATTATTTGCTTTTGCCTTATTGTATTATTTTTCTTTAAATGTCTTATTGCTTTTAAGGAGAGGCAGAAAGGGGTTGAAGTCAATCAGACAGAAAGGTAGGGAGGATCCTGGAGGAGTTATGGGTGAGGGAAACATGATAATCAAAATATATTATATAATGACCTCTAGTTTAAGACAATGTTAGCTGCACAGTAAGTGTATTAACCCCATTTAACTGATGTATAAGTGAACACATTCATCTATGAATAAGGATACTTTGAAAATGAAAAGCTGTGGCAAAGATGACAAAGGAGCTGAGGTCTTTGTAGCACACAGAAACCTTTACCTTTTAATTATCAAACTGTATTTCCTTCTTTAATTTATTTCTCAATGGTTTGAATCAAGAGGTTCTCTGTTTATTGTATAACACCTAGCTTGAGGCACAACAAAATATAATAAGCAGAAAGAAATTAGAAATGAATCAAAGGAAGAACATTAAATTGATTATGTAAATTTTTAATGGGAACTGGTAAAAAGGAGAGAAATAAAAGGAATTAGACCTTGAGATGGGGTGAAAGCTGGGAGAGGGTAATTAATTAACAGTTTTCCTATGATCAAACACTAGAATTAGAACAATTGTTCTTTATACTGAATGGAATGTACGAATTGAAATGCTGTTCTGGAAGAACCAAATGTTTATGCTATTTAACTAATAGATGGCACAAACTTGAAACACTCACAACACAAAAGTGGCACACGTACTAAATACAGTACTAATATCTACATTTCTTACTTCTCAGTTTGTATTGTTCTGAAACATCTGGGGTTCAGTTGACCTGTACCCCTATTTTTCCCAAGCTTTCTGTTGTACTATAGAATTTCTCATCCTACTTATGTTGTTGGCTAACATCTCAAATTAATGTCTTTTTATTTGTTTATGTAACCTATTAACTCTGTTTCTGTTAAGAACACTGACTAATAGTTGAATAATATGGTGGATTGCTTCTACTTCATTAGAGTAGTAACAGTACTCACAGAAATAGTATTGTGGTACTTCTTATGGATAATAGGAAAACTATATTTTTATGTATGAGTATATGTTAGTTCAAGTCTCCTACTGATGATGGTTTTATTTGAATACATTTTACATGAGTAAGTGAAATGAAAGACTTATGAAAATAGTTTTTAAAAGACATCGGGATGGGTATGGCCCTCATGCCTCACTGGACAAAGACAGGGGAACTGGAGCCATTATAAAGTCCCCTTCAGACTCCCTAATATGTATACTATCTTTTTATCTGGAGTAATAAATAAATAAACTATGATCTTGAAAGTGCCTGAAAAAAAAAATAAAAATAAAGTCCCCTTCAATTACTGGAGGTCAGGCCTCTATCCTCACCTTCACAAGTTTAGAATCGCCACAGCCCTTCTATACTTAGAGAAGGGAAGAGTTGTCAGGGGCAGCCCTGCTTACACACTGAAGGTCTAAATTCAGCCATAGGCCTAAAATCAGCAATAGACCTGTCATACATGTATACTAACACCAAGTCTTGGGTCTCAGTGGAAAAACATTGAAACAGATGGCTATAAGCTATTGTAAACAGCTTTTGTGGAAATCTACCAGCCTGAGTAGTCATAGACCTTGTAAATAGGTAGACAGATAATACCAACTTAGATAAGGACAAGTGAATCATAGGCAGAATCATAGTGACCTGTCCCCTGAACCTTCACTCAGCTGATACCCTATTCTGAAAGATATCTGTACTCCCCCTGAACACCCATGCTCCGGTGTCATCCCCTTCCTCATGTCCTGCCTTTTTGTGTTTATAACCCCTGTGTGAATAAGTAAAAATTATGATTTGATTAAAAAAAAGAAAATAATCTTTAAAATTCTGAGGACTAAGCCTCAAAAGACAGGTTTAATTTGTTTACAAAGTAAAACATATGGTCTTTGTATCACAGTTTTTCAATGGTATTTTTTAAAAATGTATACATGTATTCAGAGTTTTGTGACCATATTCACCCATGCCCTATTCCTCTTTCATATTCCCTTCCACTCTGGCTGTAATCATTCTTCGCAATCCGTCTACCTTCTGTAGTGTATTATGTTGTATACAAGTGTTGTGAATGTTCTCAGAGCAAAATTCTCTATGTTCATGTTTATAGCAGTCACAGCATATCCAGAAAATAGCTTTCCTTAATGCTTCTTCCCATATTCTAGGTTTTGCAATATTTCTTCTGCTTCTTCTGTGACATTATTTGGCCTTGGAGGGAGATGGTTCAGGGATGAACAGTAAACAGTTGCTTTCTCTTAGACCTGAGTAGTTATAAGTCTCTATATTACCATTTATCACCAGCTGCAAAAAGAAGGTTCTCCCATTAAAGATGAGAATAGCCTTAGTATACGAGTATGAGCATAGATATTCAAATGGCAGCTTGGCTATGTGACTACTTAGGATAACATCAGCAGTAAGGTTCTCCTATGACCTCTCTAGTCATAGGCTGTTGACCATGTTTATATCAACTGTATACTTCTATGAAATAATCTCAAATCCAATTAGAAAGCAGCTGGCTACTTCTAAAAATCATACTATTCTAAAAATCATACTATTCTAAAAATCCTATTGTCCTGGAGACAACATCTTATCTGCCAGGTTTGCCTCCAATTTTGATTCCAGTTTTCATTGTTTTATTGTAGAATCATCTGATATCTAAGAATCCTGTAGCTCAATTAGTTTCATTTGACTGTTTATGCCTCTTGGTTTCTGTGATTCATTGTTACTATTATTTATTATTTGTTCATTTTCCAGCACCATTCCTTCACTTCAGTCTATCTTCTTGTACCATATGCTTTCAACACTATTGAATCTTAGTTTAAATTGAAAATCTATTTCTTCATCCATTAACAGAATCCTTTGAAAACTGAGCAGCAAATGAAATGAATAAGGTTGTTGAGCAACAGTACAAAAATTAGTGAGCATCAACTGCCAGTGAATTCTAACTTGAATTCTAACTGCAAACAAGACATACTGTTTTTAGTTCACTCAAATCCCTACTCAGTCTTCAGTTTATCCTCCTCATCACCCTCGCCTTTCAGTCAGTTTTGCAGATCATGTATTGACAAATCAGAAATAAATTTGAGAAATAGTATTTCTACATCATCTCATCAACCAATCAATAGCTTAGGTTTCATTTATACCCATACCCTCTGTCTTCCTTCCTCTCACATAATTCAATCTCTCAGGAAATATCATTGCCTTCATTTAAGATTTAAGTACTTGCTGGTCCTGAAAATGTTGGCTAAGAATAAAGAAAAGGTGTAATCTAAGTGATTCTTCTGATTTTTTTTTGTGGCTTTGCAGTATAAAGAGCTAAAGTCACTATGAAAGAAATTGTTCAATTTTCACAATAAACAATTAAAAATATTAAACAAAACAAAAGGCTTACACCTGTTCTATGGATTGATTTCATTTATACTGTTAATTGACTAATAATAATTTAAAAACTCTAATTAAGTTATTATTTTTGAGGCAAATTATGTCTCTTGCATGAACATGGGCTTGGTTTAATATTATCTCCTATAATATAATAGACATTTCATGGGGCAGATAATTGAAGATAATCACTACCCATTCTCCAGAATCCAGTGTTAGGCAGTAGTTTAGCAGGGTGATATGATATCCCATAAACTCCTCACTGATTCTTGATTGATCATTAATAGGCCCTATGTTGTGTAATTCCATAATAACTGTCATGGAGTCATGATTGTGTTGCTGTGACATAACCAGAAGATAACTGACTGTTCACAGACTTTATGCTTACCTTATGGCTCTTACATTCTTTTTTTCTTTCTCTCTCTCTCTTTCTTTCTTTCTTTCTTTCTTTCTTTCTTTCTTTCTTTCTTTCTTTCTTTCTTTCTTTCTTTCTCTTTTTTACCTTTACAGTATTCCCTGAAACATAATGCTTTTTAAAGAATGAATTTTCAACTATCACTTATTCCAGTACCTGCATCAGACATGTATGTTTGCAGTCACTTGTTTTTGTTTTATAAAAGGCATCTCTGATTAAACCTGGGAGTTACACCTGTCAATTAGTGTACATGTTTAAAAGACAACTTGGTCACATTGTAATTCTGTTAAAAACAGTACTAGGATTAACTCTAAGGTTTATGATTTCCTCAGCCATTTTTTTAAAATTATGGTTACAACTACCATGTTAAAATTCCCTCTTGTGAAGTGGTTGTCAACATCAATCAAAGAACACATGGTTGCCACTATAAGCTATTATGGCATAGTTGCACACAATGGGTAAGTCTTGCCATGAATGTTGATATTGGACATTATATGACTAACATGTGTGTAAGATCATTAATACTGTTTCTTCCCTGCAATCCTGTCAAGCACCTTCTGGTATTATAAAAGTTAGTCAGTAGGAGAAAGGGAATGTGTCAAAGACAACATTATTTCTGGTCATGGGTTCTATATTTTAAGATCAGATGGATTTATATTCCAATAAACAAAAAGTGTCATATACAAAGTGATATAACTTGTAGAACACAAATATCTTTCCATTTCATTTGCTGGCACCTGTACGAAATATTCTGTGTGATAACACAGAATAGTTCCAATGCATAGTAAATATATGGAGTTAAAATGAAGCTCTGTAAGAGAAGCTTAAACTAAGATTTATTGTGTGTTTAGATTTAGAAAGGGTATACTAGAGCACAGTATTTTTTATCCATTAATAACTTTCAGTTGATTCAAAACAGATTAAACATACTTTCCAGTGTTTGTCTCACATATTTGTCTTTCTATTAACAGAGAAAAAAGTAAATCATTTTTCCCACAGTACTGGAATGTTGACCTATTCATGGCTATATTTCTATAATTTAACTTTGTAAGTGAAAGTTCACTATCCTGATGCATCAACTTTATCCTGTTTCTTCATGCATTCTCAAGACCCACTACTGTGCACTTAACCCCTACAAATTTTGTTTTATTTTGAAACAACAAATTAGAAACAATTTACTTTGTGGAAAAGTTTTCTTTTAGTTGATTTGATAGGTAAATTTAGCTGACTGGTTAAGCTGTAAACTCTGGAGGGTGGAAGCATTTTACTGCGAAATATTTGAAAAATTGTGTGTATTGGCTATCAATTTGAAGCTATTAATTTAATACATTTTTTCATTATTTCATTTGAAATTTGAGCATTTTAATGATCAGATCTTAGATGAGAAGACACCACAAAATTCCAAGTAGTTTGACTATATATGAGGCCTCATTTTGGAATCATAAATAAAATCATATTCACTATCTCTGGTAGGTGGGACCATAAGAAGAATTCAAGTTTCTCCAATATTTATTTATACAACTGAAAATTCTAATTATATAACATGAATATTAGAAGGACATTTTAAATGAGATTTTCACTGGAAATCATTTTACATTATTGCCCTATCTACGAGTCCATTTAATAAGTAGAGACATAAATTACTTGTGGCATCACAACGGATTAGTTTGTAGAAATATCTAAATCTTTACAACTACCAATCTCTTGTCTGATTTTTACTTGTTTCATAGGTATGTTTTTAAATGACAAATAGGCTTTCAAAATGGACTAGATAGAAATCAAATATCAGGAATACAAATATGTGAAATGAATAAAAACAATAGCTGTACAACAGTATTTTTTCTACAACATGAGTTGTAATGACCTGGAATTAATATTTAAGTTGAAAAGAATCAAAGAAATTTCCACAGGAAAATGCATGATGTTAAAATTCAGATTGGATTAACCAACAGCATGTTCCTACTGTGATAATAGCATAACAATTGTCTTTCATTAAAGAACTGAGACAATTTCTTTTTGCAACTGAAACAATAAAAAAGAATAATAATAATGATATGTTTGTAATTATTTTGTACATCCATGTTCCAGAGAGAGAGAGAGAGAGAGAGAGAGAGGGAGGGAGGGAGGGAGGGACAGAAAGAGACAGAGAGAGAGAGACAGAGACAGAGAATGGTGTATATATGCTGTATATCAACAAATGTCTCTGTGTTCCTCGTGCTTATTCATGCCTGGAGGCAAGAAGAGGCCATGGCTTATACAATTCTATCATACTGTATCTTATTCCTTGGAGATAATGTCTCTCACTGACTAAGGAGGCAGGTTGCTGTCAGCAAGCCTCAGTGATCCTTCTGTCTGTGTCTCTGTAATGTACATCCAGTCTTTTAGGTGGATGTTAAGGGTTTGTTCTGAGGCACTCACAGTTGTGCTACAAGTGTTCTATTCACCAGGCCCTAGTGTAGTTAATTTTCCAAGGCAGGTCCACAAGATGCTAATGAAGTTCAAATTACAGCAAGCAACTGAGTAGTTCTATATAGTTACATAATTATACAAGGTGGATTTATTTGATATGAATACCAGGTAGCCCATAGAAAAATGTCTTTCAAGTAGAAAGTGAAAGACATTTAAATAAATCAAATATGTTTTTCTTCCTATTATCATTATGCTAAGAAGAACCATTTAAAATTTGTACATGTATTCTAGCAGAATGAATAGAATGAATAGCCAGACATAAGTCAACGATTAGCAACAATCCAGTGTCTTTAATGAACAGAACATCAAGTTTCTGACATTTTTGAAAGTCTTTTGGTCCAACAGGCACTCAAGCTGTGCTGGATGACAGGATTTAAACCAGGAATGGGAATTGCTGTAATAAAGCCTCATCATGGGGTGTATCATTAAAGTAAACATGAAGAAGCTGAGTTAGAAACTCCACATGGCCGATCCGTACACAGCACAGAAAAGGCCCGATGTTTCTCTAATGCATCAAAATGAGAAGCTTCAAACAAACAAACAATAGCAAATTCATAGAGCTTGCATGGGTAGTACATATAGAGCAGCGTGTACACCACAGACTATGTACACAGTTGTGCTCTTGTATTATTTATGTCTAAAATGATTTCACAAAGATTCTATGGAACTTATAATATTGAAAATTTTGACAAGGAACAGGGTGAGGTAAATATGAATTGATTCTTTTTTTTTTTAAGGAAATCACCAAAAAAAAAAGAAAGAAAGAAAAGAAAAAAGCCATGCTATAAATGACAGGCACCAAAACAAACATTAATAATATTCCTCACCTTACCTATGTGACATGATTGTGTAAACAAGCTTTGACACGCTGGGCATTCTGGATATTATGGTCTGCTTTTCATAACTATAGTGTTGATAATAAGCATAGAGTTTGAGTTTTTGAAAGAGTAACTGGTAGCATGTGACAAGAATGGCGTTTTGTGGAAAATAAATCAGTGAACTGAAGGAACACTAACTTGAATAAACCCACCCACCAAATGGAATTGGCATCAGTGTTTTTGCTCATAGAATCTATTGTTTCTCCTTTATGTTTATTTTATTAAAACTTTTTATCTTATCTTCATAGGAATTTCTGAATGTGCAGGATCTTGGTAAGGTTATAGAATTACTATTCTCCTAAAACAACCTATGAGCTCAATATCTGCCATCCACTTTTATTAAAATTTCTGAAACTTACCTCCGAATCTTAGTCTCCAGCAGCCCCAAGTCAAAGTTAATATTTTTATACAATCTCTAGGTGTTGTGTAGTATTTTTTTTTAATACTGCAGGATCTGATAGTTCTGTCTATATCTTCATCCACAGGCACCAGGAGACTGTGTGCCACATTGTATATTACTTGAACATTGGAGACATCAAAGCTTACCTCCACAATGACACACTTCTTTCAATAAAATCACATCTTTAATAACAAAGCTCTACATCCAAAAGTGCCACTCTCTAGGGTCACACATTCAAACATATGAGTCTATGGGGTTCATGCCTATTCAAAGTACCACACTTTTTCACTGTGGAATGCACCACAGATTCTGAAATAGTTCACAATGAAGTCTTAAATTTATAAATAAAGGAGTACACATAGCAGTGACCTTCTAAACTGGGCATCTGTGAAACTTTATCTCAAAGAAGCAGTGCTGGATAAATGGTTATTGTTGCTGCTGTAGGTTGAATCACATGGTCAGATCATTCAAATTGGCTGAAAGTCTTTATAAAACATGCAGATAGAAAATATTTTTGGTTAAGTACTCAGAAATAAAATGGCTGTCTGGATTTTAAACAATTGTGCTTACCCTTAAGACAGTATCCTAGATAAAGGACAAAACCAAACAAACAAAAAAACAAAACAAACAAAAAACAAAAAACAAAACCACATTTCATTGAGCTCCAATAAATGTGATGAATGTGATTCTATAAAGTGAACAAATTCCATTGGTCAGTCAGTTGGTGATAAGTGACTCTAAGAAACCAAAAGCGCAACAACAAAAGAGTGACGAATTCTAGGATTTGGGCTCTCTGCAAGTAAATATACAGTGGGGTTGGTTTTACTTGATGCCCTAGCAAAGAGGCTGGAGTACTTGTATGACACTTACAAGGAACTGGTATGATGCTGAGAAATTGTAGATCTAGAGGACCACAGACTCACAATATGATGTAAGGTTCTTTATCAGGAAGGCACAGGATGTACTTAAGTATTTTTAGCTCTGATGGTATACACCATAGAACTGTTGAAAATAGCTTTCTATATCAGAAGTTAAACAAAATATCAAAACAACAACAACAAATAATTTGTGACCACCACAAATGCTCAAGAAACACTTTTTCACTAGGCATGAAAAAGAGGTGGAAAGGACTCTTATGATGAATGAAGAATCTTTTGAAGTATTAGCAGGAGCAGTAACAGTATTACAATCTCAATAGATTAGTCTTTATAATGTAAATGTGTCCTCTCATACAAAATGAGGCAATTTTAAGAAAAAAAATATAGGCTCATGTAAAGTTTTAAATTGTATTGTAGTATCTCTAGGCAACAGAGAACCTATATATTGATTTGCAGATTCAGTTTATGAATGTTAGAAGAACACAAATCTTTTCTTAGCAGCTTTTATCCAAGATGCTCTTAGACTCTGTTGCTCTGATCTTCTGTTCTTCAATTACTCTCTCATGCCTCATTCACTTAGTTCCCCATCTTTTTCTCTCCCTGTCACTTTCTTTAGCTGATCTTCTTTCTTTTCAACCATTTCTGTCAGTGACTCTTTATTCTCCTCCTGTTTATGTTTGCCACTAGTGAATGACAAAGCGGTATTATCATGATTAAGTGTCTCTCCCTTGGGAATATTCAGATTAACCTGTTGATTATGGCTCTAGAATGTTGTAATATTTTTCCACTATGATTCTGCATAATGAAGGACTCATTGATTATAAATACATAAGCAGTGATAGTAGGTATCAACTAACAATGGTATTTGGTGGACTCATAATGGCTTCAATAAATGCACATATCAATTTTTCTTATTTTCATAACTGCTTATTCATTATCATTCCTTAGTGACTACCCAATATTTGACTACAACCTTGATCAAGTGGCTTTCAGTTGAAAGATCAACAAAACCATGGCTGATCTTTGGGTGAAATACACAACCAATTGGTCACATAGTAAGTCTCTTCCTTTGGCTTGCACTAGTCAGCTCATCTTGTAGTTTGGACATTATTCATTCTAAGACATATACATAGGCTTAAGCCAAGACACAGAATTCAGGATCACTTAGAGGAGGACACCAATCTCATACTTCTATCTTTAAATGTCAGTTACCAAACCTCCAACTTAGAACAGTTAAATCTGTGGTTGCAGCTTACTTATGCTCAACCAATAAATTTTAGGTCATAATGAAGTACCCAGAGCAGAGTTGGTTACCTAGCAAAAACAAGACAAGATCACTCTTTCTTCTGGTAGTGATTGTCCTTCAATGACCTGGTCACAATGGAACTGTGGAGACTTCTCTGAAGAGTAGAATTTAACTTGTTTCAAACCAGTTATGTATATATGAAGAAATATAGTCAAACCAAGCATTAATAGTGTAGAGAAGGATTCATTACTTTCATAATGAGGAAATATGTTGAGTTAGGAGGGCAACAAAGAGAGAGTATGAGGACCTGGAGAGAATATGATACAGTACAGAAAGAGGATATTTCTTGGTATTTTTGGAATTTAAGGGACATTTTTGGCTTTAATAGGTAAGCAAATTTGTTTGTGTAGTTTTAACTTACTACTGAGATAAAAAGAGAGCATATTTAGGGTTTCTAATCAATTTATTCAGATATGGCATATAATAATTACCTATATATTATCCATTTATAAAATATTATCTATAATTAATATGTTTATGTATCAATCATATATTTATATATCTGATTATTTTGGGGCCTCGTTTCAGCCCTGGTTTGGGGCCTGAGGACAAACCCGAGCCTGGCTCAAGTTTCTGTGGCCTTGTGGGAAAGCCTAAGCCTGGCTCAAGTTTTGAGACATGTCTCAGTCACTTCCATATCAGGGTGACTCGGCAAGACCTGTGTGGCCCTGCCTCTGCCCCACTGTTGCTAATGTAAAGGTTTGCCATTGGCCCTGTCAGTCACCCCCATACCCTCTGTTACCCTTCAGTGCCTTCTAAGTCATCTCACTCCACCAAAAATTCCCTTCCCTATGTTCCAAACTTACATAAGTAAGAGGCTGATGAAATAAAGTTGAGTTCCTACTTCAACAAGACTCTCAACCTGGTGCATTTCTTTTGGGCAGTGGACACAGGTCATCTTGCTCAGCGCTGGAGAGAGCCCTGGGGGGACTGGAACCTCTCTCCTCTCATCTAGACCTTCTGGCAAGGAGCTGACAAATTATCATATAGCTTTCATAGATCACTTATCTATTTTTGTTTAATCAGTCAATCTATCTATTATCTACCTGTCTACCTACCTACCACCTATCAGTCAGTCAATTGATTCAAAACTGCTTAAGTGAGAGACACAGTAAATAAGCCTGTCAGATTCTTTAGGAAAGAATTTGATTAAATCATAATTATGAGATTAATATTAGCATTTTTGAAGTAATCAACAGGCAGATTTGTTTGTTTGTTTGTGTTTGGTAGGCTTGTAGGAGAATTTGAGCTTATTCTCAGATATAGAACTTTGAGAGAACTTTATCCTCAAATTCAATTCAGCCTGAATTGAACATACACTTTTGGTGAGCTTCAGTATGATTGGAAATATTTTGACTAATGAGGGAAATTTGATATAGGAGATGCCACATGAGAACGTGAGCTCTTAGATTCTGCACCTGCAACTACATTCCGAAGAAACACGAGATATCCGAAGAAGGGGTTAAATGTCATTAAATAGTTATAACTGATACAACTCTCAAAAGAAATAACATCTGAGAATGTCATTGGAATAAATTACCTTCACCCTCTCTACTATGTACAAAGGAACTATTACTTTTTCAACAAAAGCTTGTAACTATTTACAATATAGAAACCATCAAATAGAAATGAACTAGAATATCCCACTCTCAATATATGAGTACCCTCATTGAAGTAGGATGAAGGGGGAATGGAATAGGGGGTTTGTGGAAGAGAAACCGGGCAGGGGGATAACATTTGAAATATAAATAAATAAAATAACCAATTTTGAAAATTTTAAAAATTAAAAAAGAAAAGAAATTATAATGCTACTTTTTGATTCTCCCTTAGGAGAATATTTTTTGAAAATGTCTTATCTATTAGCCTAAAGGTAGTGTGGAATAATCAAGGACTTCTTCTATTCTCATGGGAAATCCCTTTTCTCCTTTTTTTTGCCATCTTTAGATCATTTACTGTACAAGTTAAAGTCATGTTAATATTCTCTTTTTTATGGAGCATAGAAAGGAATGTGAAATACACTGTACACTGGATTTCTGCTGAAGAGAAGTGTACTAGGACAATGATACCCAAACTATGTAAAGTTTTACCTCCTCAGTCTTAGCTATGCTATAAATATATTGCGATTTATGAGATATAAATAGTTTCAGGCAAATTTCATTTTTTGGATAGCTTAGGCCTTGGAACACATTCTGAATAATCACTATTTTCCTCATATTTTTGCATTGCATTTACTTCTCTAGTTCATTCATTTCTTCATTTAAAAAATAAAATGCCTCTTTTCTTTCCAAAAATAACAATTTACCTATACACAGGTTTCATGTTTATTCTCTTCGGGTAATATCTTTAGAAGATCATTACTTTTCTTTCCTGTTTATTGTTCCTTATTTTTTGAATAGTTATCTTTAATATGCAGAAACTGATTCATTTACACAGACCTCAAACATTAATAGTAAAAATAATATTTAGTTCAACTAATGCTTCCACATGTTTCCTGTGCTATCCAATTGGAAAATTTCCTCTAAAGATTAAAATTGTGTTCTTTACCAAAGGATTTCCAACTGACGATGAAGAAAAGATA
This sequence comes from Grammomys surdaster, assembly GCF_004785775.1. Lineage (NCBI taxonomy): Eukaryota > Metazoa > Chordata > Mammalia > Rodentia > Muridae > Grammomys > Grammomys surdaster. Next base: position 12,236,543 of record NW_021604608.1, on the reverse strand, counting down.
CCTTAAACAGGGAGTGCCAGCATTTACATTCTTCATCTTTCTGCCATGTAACAGGTGGTCTAGTAAACAGATGTTTCATATCTGCTAGTGATGATAATGTTTAATAAACACCCTTGTGACTTGAGACAAAATAATACCATTCAAGTAGGACATAAATCTTTACGTTAAGTTCTGAGAATTTGATGTTGGATTTGCTAATATAAATCCTATATCCTGCTAAATATATAAATATGAATTCCTAGAACTTTGTTGTAAACTTAAGAAAATCCTGACATATATACAAGTTCTCAATGTCCATATGGTCAGAAAATACAACACTGCTTTTCAAGGGTGAAAGCAGTGAAAGGAGAAATATCTGCGTTGTATAAAGACACTTTTGGTCAAACACTTTGCAAATATTTTGTTGCAGCTTGGAAGGCAAATCATGCTTCTAACAGCTGTGCAAACTGCAAAGAAGTAACAAAAGGAAAGGGATAGAGTATACTGGCTATTCTGCACTGTCTTTCCCAGGGTATTACTATTAAACACAATCTCAAAATGGTCAGTTTTCAGAAGAAATGATGAGATATCATTTTAAGTAGTACATATTAATTGTACAAAGTAAAGGGTTGTACATGCCCTATCCATGCTTGAGCAGGATGTGCTTTGAACATTTCCTCATTCTCCTCCATATTCACTTTGTCGTTTTGATCACTAATAGTTCCTTTTTAGTTTTCCTGCTCAATTTCCCTACTCAGATTCAGGACATGAGAAAATATGAGATACCTGTGTTTGTTGAGATGGATTTTCTCAATTATCACAATGCTCTCAATTTTCAGCCTGCACAAGACATATTTTAATTCGTTTTGTCTGAATAAAAGACCATGGCATCTACCATGTTTTCTTCATTCACATATCTAGGTGTTCATGGATGTCTAACCTGATTCAGTCACTTGGCCACTATGGATAAACATGGCACAGTAAGCATGGGTATGTGAATGTCTTTACAGAAGGTTCTCTTCAATTCATTTTAGCATATATACAGAACTCGTATGGCTTGGTAGTATAGTAGTTCTAATTTCAATCTTGAGGGACCATCATGTTGATTTACAAAGTGAAGATATTTACTTAGGTTCCTCTCAGTATCCTATAGTGGCTCCATTCAATCTCTTACATTTTTTTTATTTCTTGCTGACAACCTTTCTGACTCTGGTGAAATAGAATTTGTGAAGCTTTGTACTTCATTTTTCATTTAACGTAAGAAACTGGCATGCATTTCATGAGTAAAGGAGTCAAACGTGTTTTCATGAATTTACTGGCCATTTATTTATTTCCACATTTTTTTCTGTTCACATCTTAATTGATTTGATTATTTTCGCATTACATGTTAGATAATAGAGTTACTAATATATTCTGCATCTCAATCCTCTGTTGGATGGATAGTTTTAAAAATAAACATATACATAAATACTGACCTATGGAAATGAAATTGGCAAGAGGCAAGTTGATAGGAATCCAACTAAATTTGTAAAACAAACAAACAAACAATAACAACAACAAAGGATGCAAGGAAAATCACTTTGGATCATAAGAGACTATTCCCATGTGAGACAGGATGGACCCCTTGGATGTAGCTATATTTGGATAAAAAGTAATGGGATAAAAATTTGCAGCATCCATAGAAAACATGTTGTTTGATACCCATCTTAACTCACAGAAGAGAGTGACAAAGATAAATGGACTTCAGAGGAGTTTTGTTATTTCCTTTTTCAAATTCATTTTAAAAGCATTTTTTTGTTTGTTTATTTACTGTGTGTTTTCATGATTTCTTCTTTCATTGCTTGTTTGTATGTGTTTTGGGAAATAGATAATGTGGCTTTCTAAATTCATAGATTTCCAAGGCGAAAGTAGCCATAGTCACCCATGGTTGATCTAAACACTAGCATTTATCATTTTCACACAAGTATTTTTTAACCAAAGAAACAGACACATTTCTTTTAATGGCAAGACTGAGAGCAAACCATGAGTGTAGTAAATAAGCTTTATGAGTAGAAAAAATAAGTAAATAAAATATTTGGTGTCTGGTATAAATTGTGCTAATGTTTGTGACTTCAGAAACATTCCATTTTACCTTCCATTTTCTAAAAATTTATATTGAACTTCTCTTCATCTGAGTGGTGGTATAAACATCTGACTTGCATTGGCTTTGACATTCCCCCAAAGTATTAGTATGTGTAACTTCTGGGCTAAGAACATTAATATTTAGTGCACAATTTTTATATTTCCTTTTACCTTTTTAACAATTATGAAAACATTCTAACAATTTGATCCCGAGTGAAGAAGCATAGTTTAAGTTTTCTGCTGCCCTAAGATGGATAGGACACCAAACAAGAAAAAGAAGGGTTCTTAAATAATGTTAATGTTATTGATGTTATTGTGTGTTACTAAAGTATAACAAAATGTTCTGGTGGCTTTATACAATATCTTGCACCTTTTGATATTTTTATATTTGTTAATAATGTAATGTAAATTAATTACTTCCTGTTTCAACAATATTTTAAGCACTGCCACAATACTTCTTTTGTTTGTTCAGAAGATTGTACATCAACTTTATTACACATGATTATTGTTAAATATCAAATTCAGAGAGGCCTACTAGTCCCAAGATAATCCTTATATTTTCACAAGGGAGGCTGTTTGTTACATGTTGCCAAAACAATATACTTTGAAGTAAGCTTATAGTCATAAACACTTGTCTTAGGAGACAGTAAATATCTAAGATTGATCATGATGAATCAGAAATAGAAAGATAATAATTGCAAAAAAATCAGCAAACTAATGAAAGAATAACTTATGCCTTATACTATCAATATGCATAAATATCAGAGTCCATATCATTAAAAGCTTAGTTTATCTCTGCTTTGAGAATTTCACACACACATGCACATGCACACATGCACATACCACACACACACACCACACACACATACCACACCCCATACACACTGCTTTTATAATATGCATTCCATCACTCCAGCTTTTCCAAGAGCCACCCCTGATATCTTGTCTCTGTAGCCTATTACTGGTTATGTTCCATGGCATTATTAAATATTTGTACCAAATTATATTCTGCCCTTCCTTGTATGATAACGTGGTGGTTTTTTGAGATCATTATCAAATTTCTCTTTTATTCATCATTCTTTCAAATGCAGTCACTATGTACATTCCCAAACTGTCCCATTTCTTCCTTGAAGCACTCAATAGCAAAATATGTCTACAACTAGAAATGTTCAGTCATGTTAATATAATCTCTCATTTAAAACATTATAATTTACTATTGCACAATATAATTATACAAATATTGTGTACTGTTTCCTGAATGTCTCTACTTGGTGCAGCTTTAATATGTCCATGAAAAACACGACTTGCTTTTATTGTGTTTTCTTCATGATTTTCCTATTTTGGGGAATACTAACACTCTGCCTGCCCCCTAATATTTTACCCCATCAACGTGGGACATATCTTGATTTTTTTTCTTTTTCACCATCACATGAATCTAAAGGATCATTGTATTCTTTTAGTCTCCCTAATTAAACAACTACCATACTTCTTTGTAACTACATTGCTACTCTTTTATCCCAGGCTTTTGTTATTTACAATGCAATTTTCTGAACAGCTGCCTTACCACTCTATACTCTTGCCATCTAGAGCAGGTTCCACATTTTAGTCCATATAATCACATTAATGTAAAAATTGGCACAAATTTGTCTGCTTGAATTTCTTCAAAGGTTCCTTTCTCACACGACTAAAGCAATTCCTTTACTATATTTATGTTTTAAATGTCATCTTTAATTCACGTCAAAATTCATCTGTTCACATTTTCCCTAATTAACTGGTACTCTAGCTACACTGTATCTCTATTTCCATAAATATGTATTCATAGTATGGGCTTTTCTATATTTCTAGTATAACATGTACCTTTCTTTTGCATTTAGCTAATTAGTTTTCCTTTTCCCAAAAAAAGACTTTTCGGTATTCAATTAACAAATTAGTTTCTTCTTCCTATTTTCCTCCATGATGCTGTTTGCCTGTTTCTTATCTCTCTTATTCTCCATGTCATCATAAGTATAACTTTTCCTCTTTCTCCCTGGATATTCTGAGGTCGGTGGCTTCAGACTCTACTCTTTCATTCTTTTCTATCCCTGATTTCTAAGGTACCAAATAAGTAATAGTAGAAACTCAACATTTTTCAAGAAATTAATTAGGATTCCTTGGTAAGACATTCACAGTGTTCAAATTTACTCAAAACAAAACCAAAAATTGATAGTTGGGTCAACTAACAAAAACAGCTACTCATTGATTGTTAAATTTCTTTCACCAGAATAATCTAAAATTTTCAATTTGTAAATAATGCAAATGACAGGACTCCATTAGAAATTAAATATTCTGTTTGTATTTTTTCCTTTTAAACTTATGCTAGACAAGCTTGTCTCATGTTCATATGCTCTCATGTATCATTATTATATTTTTGTACCAAAATTCCAATGAAGGCGTGTTCTCAAGGAAATTTCCTTCATCCACAATGCCATTTCTTTTCAGTCATGATATTTTAAACTATTGAATATGATCAAGTATCTCTATTGGACTGGTGAGAAAAGCTATTTACTAATTTTCATTTCATAGATTTGAGAAATATAGTGTAGATCTCAAAATACCTCCATAGACTTTACATATCAAGAAAACATACTTCCATTTAAGAGATATTATTAATTTTAAACTGAATTTTATTAATATATTTGCTAGATCACTCACAATGTCTTCCCTTTTTATTTAATAATAGTCAATATTTCACTTCCAGATAGATTTCTTTAAGAATAGAGAAGTGATTTTATCCATGCATCTATCTGCTCATCTATGCATGTAAAGAAAAGATGGAAAATTCAATGGTTCATTTTCTTTTGTTTGAGAAAGGCACTGGACAATTGACAGATCTGAAAAATTAATTTATAGGCAACTGCAAATAACTCACTATCAAAGTCTTGAAAGCCAGTTATCTTTGTTAACACAAACAGATGATGCCAAGAAAGGGTTAAGCTTTTTATTTCTCGCTCTCTTTTTGGCAAAAGCTGAAAATAATAAGAGCTCATTATTTGTAAGTATTAGAATTGATATAATAGAGTTTGTACAGGACATGGGAGTCGTTCTTTCTGCAGTATGTTTTATTTCTTTTCCTTGAGCCACAGATGTTAGCTGTTTTCACATCAAAATAATGATGTTAGTCATCTGTTTCTTGGAAAAGCATTTTTAAAAAGCTTTTGAGCAGATGAGACAGAGAGATGTTTTCTTCAGAGGAAATGAAAAGCATCAGGTTTTCAGTATATTACTAAGAGCAGGAATTCTTTAGCAGTGGTTTCCAGACAGATGATTTAAGTGCCTGCTAGGAAATTGGCAGAAAATCAAAACCACAAACTTATCCATGAGAAGTAGAGTATGAGTTTTATTATCATTTTACTAATTAATGCATCAACCAAGTGTTAGATTTGTCAATTTCTTATCATTTTATTCTTTTGCATTTTCATTGATCTTTGGTCTTAATTATTCTCTCACTTTGTTTCTCAATAATTGTAATAAATACCTAGATAACTGATGGTCAGGCTTCTGACGTAGGTCCTTATAGCTATACATTTCCTTCACAATACATGCCTCTATATTAAGTATTTTCCTTTAAGGTACTTCTCTTTGAGTCCTGCAAGTCTCAATTGGGAGAGGGAACTTGTAGATCCTACCTCCAGCAGAAAGACAGGGTGTCATGTGAAGGATAGTGTTGCTATCTCACAGTCAAAAACTCTGACCCATAATTGTTCCTGTCTGAAAGAACTGCAGGCACAAAAGTGGAGGAGATCCTGAGGAAAAGGAAGTCCAACTACAGGCTTAAATTGGGATGCAGCTTAGGGAAAGGCTCCAAAGCCTGACACTATTACTGAGGTTATGATGTGCTCACAAAAAGGGGCCTACCATGACTGCCCTTAAAAAGACCCAACAAGCAGCAGAAAGAATCAGATGCAGATATTTACACCCAACCAAATGGACAGAAGCTGCTGACCCCTGTGGTTGAATTAGGGAAAAGTGGGAAGAAGCTGAGGAGGTGGGCAACCTTGTAGGAGGACCAGCAGTCTCAACTAACCTGGACTCTCAAGATCTATCAGACACTGGACCACTAACCAGTCAGCATAGATCAGCTAATATGATGCCACCAACAAATGTACAGAAGAGGACTACTAGGTCTAGACTCAATGAGAGAAGATGCACCTAACCCTCGAGAGACTGGAGTCCTCAGGTCTGGTGTGGTGGGAGGTGTATGATGTGGTGACATCCTCATGGAGATGGGGAATGTGGAGGAGGTCTGGGATGAGAAACAGTCAGAAGGACTGGGAAGGGTATAATATCTGGACTGTAAAAAAAGACTAAACACTTTTTAAAAAGGTGTTTTATCATTCAGTGCAGAAAATTTTCTTCATGTTGTTCTTATTTGCTTGGTAGATTATTTATCAGTGTATTGATTATGCTCAAGCATCTGCCTTTGTCTTACTGCTTGTAAGACTAATTCTACTGCAGGAACAGAATTAGCTGCAATTCTTATCATTTGAAACTTCTTAGGACTTACTTTTAAAAAGGTCCCTCAATTAAAGTAACCCCTCTCCAGGAAAAAGACATCAGGATGGGTATGGCCCTCATGCCTCACTGGACAACAACAGGGGGACCGGAGCCATTACAAAGTCCCCTTCAAGTACTGGAGGTCAGGCCTCTATACTCGCCTTGGCAAGATTAGCATTGCCACAGCCCTTCTATACTTAGAGAAGGGAGGAGATGTCAGGGGCAGCCCTGCTTACCAACTGAAGGCCTAAAATCAGCCATAGGCCTAAAATCAGCAATAGGCCTGTCATACATGTATACTAACACCAAGTCTTGGGTCTCAGTGGAAAGACATTGAAACCGATGGCTATAAGCTAATGTCAACAGGCAGCTTTTGTGGAAATCTACCAGCCTGAGTAGTCATAGACCTTGTAAATAGGTAGCTTTGGCAGACAATACCAACTTAGATAAGGACAAGTGAATCATAAGCAGAGTCATAGTGACTTGTCCCCTGAACCTTCACCCAGCCAATACCAGGTTCTGAAGATATCTGTATTCCCCCTGAACACCCATATTCCAGTGTCTTTCCCTTCCCCTCATCCTGCCTTTCTGTGTTTATAACCCCTGTGTGAATGAATTACGATTTGAGAAAAAATAAATTATTTGAAAAAATAAAAAAAATTAAACAGGTCCCTCAAATGCTCAGTTTGGAATCTCATTCCTATGCACTGCTAAGGCATCTACATGAAGTGTCTGCAGCGTCAATTTAAATTCATCCTAAGCTGTTGACCATATAGCTCATTCCTTTAATTCACTGATATATATGCAATCAACAACCATAAGCAAAACAATTGTGTTTACTTGTCTTTCATAATCTTTATCATCATTGCAAAATATTTCAATTTAAATAATTTATGCATGATGAAATATTTTTATGTTTGAATATTAATTAGTAATTGATATTAAGCCCTACTTTGAGCATTTTACAGTTTTAGTCAGCCATACATATTTCTTTTTTTGGATGTTTTATTTACATTTCATATGTTATCCCCTTACCCCATACCCCACCCACCCAGGAACCCACATCCCCTCACCCCTCCTCCTTCTTCTCTGTGGATGTAATCCCTAAATTCCCCCCCACTCCCACCTTCCCACCCTCAAATTCCCACCCCCTGGGGCGTCCAGCCTTCATGAGGTTAAGGATCTCTTCTTCCACCTATGCCCAGCAGGGCCCTCCACATTTACATATACATCTGACGGCATGGATCCATCCCTAAGTGCTCCCAGGCTGGTGGTTTAGACCCTGGGAGCTGTGGTTGGTTGGTATTGTTGCTCTCCTCATGGGGCCACAAACCCTTTCAGCTCCATTGGTCTTCACTCTAACTCCTCTATTGGGAACCCCATGATCAGTTCAATGGCTAGTTGTGAGCATATGCCTCTGAATATGTCAGACTCTTGAAGACCTCTGAGGAGACATCTATATCAGGCTCTTGTCAGCATGCACTTCCTGACTTCCACATCAGCATCTACCTTTGGTGACTACACATGGGAAGGATACTCATGTGGAATGGTCATCAGACGGCCCCTCCTTCAGTTTCTGGCCCTCACTTTGTCTCCATATTTGCTCCCTTGTGTATTTTGTTGCTCCTTCTAAGAAGGACCGAATCACCCCCACTTGGTCTTCCTTCTTCATGAGCTTCATGTGGCCTGTGAGTTGAATTTTGGGCATTTTAAGGTTCTGGGCTAATATCCAATAATCAGTGAGTGAATACCATGTGTGTTCTTTTGTGATTGGCTTACTTCACTCAGGATGATAATTTCTAGTTCCATCCATTTACCTAGGAACCTCTCAAATTCATTGTTTTTAATAGCTGAGTAATACTCCATTGTGTAAATATACCACATTTTTTGAATCCATTCCTCAGTTGAAGGACATCTGGGTTCTTTCCAGCTCCTGGCTATTATAAATAAGGCTGCTATGAACATAGTTGAGTATATGTCCTTGTTATATGTTCGAGCATCTTCTGGTATATGCCTAGGAGTGGTGTAGCTGGATCCTCAGGTAGTGCTATGTCCAATTTTCTGAGGAACCACCAGACTGATTTCCAAAGTGGTTGCACCATCTTGCAGTCCCACCAACAATGGAGGAGTGTTCCTTTTTCCCCACCCCACCCCCCCATGCCAGCATCTACCATCACCTGAGTTTTTAAATCTTAGCCATTCTGACTAGTGTGAGATGGAATCTCAGGGTTGTTTTGATTTGCATTTCTCTGACAACTAAGGATGCTGAATATTTCTTTAGGTGCTTCTTGGCCATTCGATTTTCCTCAGTTGAAAATTCTTTGTTAAGCTCTATACCTCATTTTTTAATAGGGTTATTTGGTTGTCTGGAGTCTAATTTTTTGAGTTCTTTGTATATATTGTGTCCTGGATTTCCTGGATGTTTTGAGTTAGAAGTTTTTTGTATTTTGCTTTTTCTTTGACAACTGTGTCAATATTTTCCATAGTATCTTCTGGATTTGAGATTCTCTCTTCTATCTCTTGTATTCGGTTGGTGATGCTTGCGTCTATGACTCCTGATCTCTTTCTTAGGTTTTCTATCTCCACGGTTGTCTCCCTTTGAGGTTTCTTTATTGTTTCCTTTTCTATTTTCAGATCTTGAATGTTTTTGTTTAATTCCTTCTTTGTGTTTTCTTTCAGTTCTTTAAGGGATTTCTGTGATTCCTCTTTAAGGGCTTCTACCTGTTTACTTGTACTCTCCTGTATTTCTTTAAGGGAGTTACTTATGTCCTTCTTATAATCCTTTATCATCATCATGAGAAGTGATTTTAATTCTGAATCTTGCTTTTCCAGTGTGATGGGGTGTCCAGGGTTTGCTATATTGGGAGAACTGGGTACTGATGATGCCAAGAAACTTTGGTTTCTGTTGTTTATGTTCTTGCACTTGCCTTTTGCCATCTGGTTAACTCTAGTGTTACCTGCCCTCACTGTGTAAGACTTGAGTCTATATTTCCAGTTATCTTGCTTGTTGCAATGTTCCTCAGAGTCCAGATGTCTCTGTGGTCTTATGATCCTAATCTCCTGGGTGGAAGAACTCATGGGACTCAGGCCACCTCTTGGATCTGGAAATCCTTCTGGGTGCAGTGGTTCCTCTAGGATGGCTCAGGATATGATGTCTCCCAAGTGCAAACCAGCTTGGTGACTGCTGCTCTGAGTATAGTGACTCCTCTAGGATGGTTCAGGATTCAGTATCTCCACAGGAGCAGACCAATTCTGTGTCTGCCCCAGCCCAAAGGACCAGGCAGGGGCAGAAGAGAAGTGGAATTCTGGAAGGGCGGGGTTTGGGTAGCTGGTGGGTCCTGAATGTCCCTGGCTCCCAGATGTAACTCTGGGGCTTAGGGAGTGAGGTGGAGTTCTTACTGGCTTCTCTGAGTTCGGTGTCTCCCCTAGGATGGCTGAGGATTCAGTATCTCCACAGGAGCAGACCAACTCTGTGTCTGCTCCAGCCCAAAGCCAGCCTTACATACTTCTGTGAGCATTTTCACTTCATTTGAGTTGTATCTGTTATTTTCCTTTCTTTTTGCTACCTTTGGTATAGATGGCTATTCATTTTGTACAGTTTTTGCCTAGCTGAAACATCATTTAACTTTATTTTGAGAAATGGTAGATGGCCTGATTTGTGTCTGGGTTGTGTTTATCTTTCTCCTCTGGTACTGGGTAGTGTACTTTCCAATACCATGAACATGAGTAAGTGGAGATAAAGGCTCTAAGAAGACACTAGTACAACTTCTTTGTGTTTACTGATGTAAGTTATTTAAGTGTTGTCTTCTGCAATTAGGGCCTTACCATCAATCTGGACATGGCAACAAATAGCCTTGGAAATTGACTGGGTGGTTTGAGGGTTTCCCTGGTCCCAATTTTATAAAACCATTGTGTTAATATTTAGGGTTTTATAGTTATACTTTTATATGTTTTATATGAAATAATCAAGTTTTTAAGTAGTGCCGATCAACAATCATACTTCAATGAAATATCGCATTTAGGGATACAGAAATGTTTTTATACTAAACTTCAACAGTAATAAAAGTCAACATAGCACAGCAGTATGGTCTTCAGAGCAAACTGAGGGTTGTGCTGACATGCTTCTCAGAGTTCAGCAATGTCTTGAATTGCCTTGTGCAAAGTGTTTGATAAAAATAAATCTACCTGAAATTATGTATTCATGATTGTAACTAATGGGAAAATAAACCACTTTTACTGAGAAAAATTAGTGAAGTGTTTGTTGTCATATTGTCTACAATGAAGTTTTATGAGCTCCATGACAGTTTTGATCCCTTTTTAGCTTAATCTGACACAACTTTTCATACTTAGGATGTGAATTTATTAAAATTGGACTTCAAATTTTTACTCTTATAATGAGTTGACAATTTTAGTTTATTTCGGATGCAATAAATTTCGTAGTATAATTCTAATATTAGGAGTTTAAGGTAATATTGTCTCAGTATATTTTTAAACAGCATATTGAATTTATATTCCCATATTATAATTGTCCTAATGGGTCATTGTGCTACCTAGTTTTATGTTAACTTGATTCAAGCTAGCATTGTCTGAAAGAATGAAACCTCAATCGAAAAAAATACCTGTACAATATCTGGTTTAGGATTTTCTTAATTTGTTATTGATGCAGAAAGGCCCAGCCCATTGTAGATAGTTCCATTTTTGTGCTGGTGGTCATGAGTTCTATAAAAAAAAATTAGCAGGCCGAACAAACCTCAAGGAGCTATTGAGTAGTAAGCATCACATGTCCATGGCCTCTAAATCAGCTCTTGCCTCCAAGTTTTAGCTATGTTTGAGTTCCTGACCTGCCTTCCTTGAATTGTAGAGTAGCGTGTGGAAGTGCATGCCAAATAAACCCTTTCCTCCCCAACATGTCTTTTGTTCATGGTGTTTCATTTCAGTAATAGAAACCCTAAGACGGTCAGTAAGATATATGTTTGTTATAAAATATTAAGTGCTTGGACCATTATGACTAGTTATTTTAGAACTTATTCTTCAACTTGATAAGCCTAAATTTATCAGCAAAGTATGCCATGTAAATGGCTAGGTTATTGCTGGGGTAAGTAAGTATCCACAGCATTTATCTCTTGTCCCACAAATAAGATATACTATGCAGATATACTATGCAGATGTACTATACAGATGAACTATGCAAATGCACTACATAGATTTATTACACAGAATGTTATTACCCCCAAAACCCAAAGCATGGTTTGCAGTTCTACTTGCATAAGTGACAGAGCATGGGGATCGGACCATTAAAAGCCTATGCTTGGGACAATTGTAACAACAGTTAAAAAACCTTTGGCATTCTTGATTCTGAATTGTCAGCATGTAAATTGGGACCCTGGGAGAAAATATCTTTTTTTTTATTCTTTGTATGAAACATTTTATTTCTCCATGAAACATTCAAAGAGTTTAGCTTGTGGGAAATAACTTTAATCCCAGAATTGTATATTTTCTTCCCACATATCCTCTTTTGAATTAGGAAATAACATTGCAATCCATTTCACTACAAGGAAAATACTACAAAATATTTACAGGAAAATATTAAAAATAACTCGAACACAAAAGATGAAATAAATTTTTCCTCCGGAATTCTTTTCTTTAGTGTCCAGGGTACATGAGTCAAAACAAGTAACTAAGATCTTGCTGACAGAATTCCTAAAATGGAGAGAGGAAGAGAGGGAGGAGATGGTGGTGTCACAGGGAACAGAGTTAACAGCAGTGCTTCACATCCTGGTCTATTGTAAAGAAACACCTTGTGTGGGGGAATCCCAGCAGGCAAACATTAGGAGGCTCCTGGAACTGGACTTGGAAAATACCTGACAGTGGATGTTGCTCTTGACTCTAAGTTTACCAAGATCCTCTTGTTCCACAAACCAGTTCTCTGAACAGAAGCCTGTCCTAGCGTGAGAATCTTGCCCAACCCAGGGGTGTTGAGTGCCCCACCCAGCCTCATTCAGCTACGTAAGGCGGATGGTGCCAGTGCAGCCATCATCGAGAAGAAAGCCACAGTGACCATCAGTGCCAAGACCCAGGTCACCAATCCTAAGGCAGAGGTCAAACGGTTTGTGCCCACTGTGCTGAGGGTGTGCCGCGAGAATAAGGGGGCTACTGCTGTTCCCCAAAGATCAGAGGGTGACTCTGCTGTGTCTTTTGCTAAAGCAGCCCCGAGTTCTGGTCCTTCATTCCTGTCTCAGTACAAACTAAGGACGATGTTTATGAAGCGTTTGTGAAAGAGATGGAAGGGCTGCTGTGACATATCCTTCTGCCAGGACAGACTTCTGTTCAGAGTACTGGTTTGTGGAACAAGAGAAAGTATCTTTTATCTAAAGAGTTAGTTAAATATCAGATTTTCAAAAGAACACTATCACAATGGGGTTGTAAGCTTTTATCATTTTAATTACCCAGCATTGTTACTGTGTTATTTATTGTTGATGCTGTTTTGTTGTTGTTGCTGTTTTCTTGGTTTTGTTTTTTGTTTTTTGGTTTTGTTTTGTTGTTTTGTTTTGCTTTTCCACACATTACAGTAATGGCAAGTGCTAATGATGATCAGATAGGAGTTGTAGTTCTGAATATTCTTTTGACTTACTAGATTTTATCTTACTATAACATCGTTTGGAATAAAATGCCGTAGAATGAGATCAGTGCCTATGTATATAATTGTTTTCCCTCCATACTTCTTATGTGTGAGAGTAGTAAACTATATTAGGGGAACCAACTGGTTTTTTGTTGATAAAAATTATTATATGCATGGGGATAAACATGATTAGAGTATACAGTTAAGCATGAAAATCTAATGATATATCTTATGAAGTACTTCATGCTTTTTTCATATTTACTTCATTTAAACTTCCTATAGTCATTATTCACATTTGAAAGATAATAAATTTCACTGGTAATCTACTTCTGGAAAAATCTATCTTTCCAATTTTAAAAATTACTCTAAATAATATGGGAAATTCAACCTGTTACAATGTATGCACAAACTATAAAAACTTAGGTTTTGCTGCCATGTTTTTAATTTAAGTACACTGAGCACAGGGTCTTTTAATTTCAACAAACTACAAGCCATTTGTTTAGGAAGCTACTTTGGGAGAATGACATCAGCAGCAATGTTGTAGAACCAATGCTTTCTAGCAATCTTGCCCCTGTCCTCAAAGTATCGAAGTAATTATTCTGACAATGATTTCTGAACAAGAATATCTCTGTGGAATCTCATTTGAGATGATAGAAAGAGAGCTTCACTACATCACTTCTGAATTCAGAGCCACAGGACATTCTTGGTTTAGAGATTCTCTAGGAAGGAAGTTGAGAAGTGAGAGACTTTCTGGCTTATTCAAAAGAGGATGCTGCTTAAGAATCTTGCTTAAGCTTTGCTTTACCCAGGGGTACAACAAATTATCATCACTGAGTGCTTAGGAGTGATACATGGGAGTAAAGCATATGGGAAAATTGACATAGGGTGCCTCTATAGAGTGTTATTTTTAAAAATCCAACTGAAGGGTTTTATGAAATAATGTGAGTGGAGGTAGTAGTTATAAACAATTAATAACATAGCAAGTTTAGACTATGACTTTGAAAAAAGCAAAATAAATGAGCCATGAGGTGGTTTGAGATAGCTCTTATAAAGAAGTTATAGTGATGAAAATATGTAAAGAAAAATTAATTTATTTCCTTGGAGAGATAGATAGATAGATAGATAGATAGATAGATAGATAGATAGATAGATAGATAGAGATATAATTTGTCTCTCTAGAATTGATGAATAGATGCTGAGAAACTGAGAGAAGCCAGATTGAATCAGTTAGCTTGGTGAGGAGTTTGACCTGAAACAGCTGAGTTGTACCACCAAGCCAGAGTTTAGAAAGAGCTGGAAAGAGCAAGTTTATTCAGCAGCAAGTTTCAGAGGCTGAATCTTTCTAGGCCTAGATTATCAGATAGAGGCTGGAAGTTGAAGCCTTCAAATTCTGGATTTGCAGAAGATAATGTTGAATGGAAGCTAGAAACTTGCAGGCCTAGGCCTAGAGATAGGTAGAAATAAAACTCACATTTATATTTACACAGACCTCTGCATTTTGATTAGTTGTATTTGTTGGAAATGTTCTCTGTCATTTGCAAAAATAAGTTTTCTTGATGAGGGAAGAGACTTTAAATGTAAGGACATTTGTCTTTGAATGTATGGACACATATATAAAATGTTGTCTAGTTTAGTAAACGAGTAATTGCTGGTTTTCCTTCAAGATTAATGATCTTACTTGCCCTAAGTATTTGACTGGGTTTCTAATACCAGGCATGATTTCCCTTTTGTTTGGAGGGTCTTAAATTTACTTAAAGAGCTGTTGGTTACCATCATAGTATGCATGCACACCACTACTGTACCCTTAGGGTAATTAGTTCATGCTGCTATTTGTTGTGGTTCATAGGCATCACAACTGAGTCAGATTGTTAGTTGCTTCTCTCTTTTGGAAGCTTGAATGGCATTTTCTGGGACTATAAAAGCTACTCCATAGGGAGAATGCATTTAAGTCAGTTTCAACTAAAGGGCCTCTGGGTCCTGTGTATGAAGTGCATGGTCCCATTAGCAATAGAGACTTGACCTCTACTCCAGGGAACCACAAAGGACGATAGCAGTAATCTGTGTGTTTTGGGATTCCCTGGACAGCCCTGATGAACAACTCAAAAATGAGCTTCACACGCCTGATGTTCAAGGTTTTGTTAAGTTGCAAGAAGAATTTTCAATGCAAATGAAAACCATATTTAATCCATATAAGTTTGTTTATACACTGAATAAACTATATGTATATGTAATATTTTAGGAAGTTCCTATCTTAATAGGGTACCATATGACTTTTCTAAACTATCTTTAGTGTTACTTATCCCATCTTTTATTCCACCCTTTATCCTGCCCTTCCATCTGCCCATACCTGTTTAACCCTGTCTGTTCCAATATTGCTTTTTATTCCCAATAATTCTAGGTAATTTACAAAGAAAGCATTGATTTGAAACCCAATGATACAAATTTAACACATAGTAAATGTGTGAACTGTGGCATACTCCTGTACTTTTCCTAATCACTGTACTTATTATCTGAAAACTAAGGCATAAAGGTATTATTATGTCTATCCAAATTGATTATTTCGATGTTTAAGACACTATATAATAGCATTATATAAGCCTGGCATAAAAAATACTTATAAAGTTTTGTATTTAAAGTCATAAAAATCTAGCAAATATCAAATATCATGTGCTTGGTGATTTACACTTATCACTTAGCAACCCTGTAGAGATTTTATATTATATTTGAGTAGTTCGGCTAAATCAAGCACTTGAGTTTCACTAAGATAGAACCAAAAGCATTAAATTTTGTGTTCATATATTTGGTTTGGTCTCCTATTAAACATTTGAAAGAAGACTTTTAATTTTCATATGACTAATATATTTTAAAAATACAGATTAACTACTCACAAATGATATACATGAGTATTTCTAATGTAATGTGAAACAAAAATATTGGACAATGAGAATAGAGAAAGTTGGAATATTTGGAAAAAGAGAATATGATTGAAAAGCATAAAGTAGCTCTCTGCTGGGACAGACTCCTAGCTAGTCTTCTCCTGAGAAGACGTCATGTCCTGATACATCCTAGAAGATTCTCTGAACTCAGAGCAGTTGAGGATCTGCTGTACTTAGAGGAATTGCTCTGCAGCCAATCCTACAACACCCAGAGGAAGCTAAACTCTCAGAAGCTCTAATATACCCAGGATAATAGTATTTCAGGATCCCAGAGGCAGCCTGATTCCCAGTATCTCAGGATCACAGGATCACAGAGAGAGCTGAGCTCTGAGGAGTTCTTACACAACCAAGATAACAGGAGAGACAGGCTCTAGTCAGAGACAGTGAGTGCAGGTAGCACTATAGATAATGAGATGGCAAAAGGCAAGTGCAGGAATATAAGCAACAGAAACCAAGATTGCTTGGCATCATCAGAACCCAGTTCTCCAACCATAGCAAGAACATTACCAGCATAACACTAGAAAAGCAAGATTCTGATTTAAAATCACTTCTCATGATGATGATAGAGGACTTTAAGAAGGACATAAACAACTCCCTTAAAGGTATACAAGAGAACATAGGTAAACAGGAAGAAGACCTTAAAGAGGAAACACAAAAATCCCTTAAAGACTTGCAAGAAAACACAACCGAACAGGTCAAGGAATTAAACAAAACCATTCAGAATTTAAAATTGGAACTAGAAACAATAAAGAAAGCCCAAAGGGAGACTACCCTGGAAATAGAAAACCAAGGAAAGAGATCAGGAGTCATAGACATAAACATCACCAATAGGATACAAGTGATAGAATAGAGAATATCAGGTGTAGAAGATACATAGAAAACATTGACATAACAGTCAAAGAAAATGCAAACTGCAAAACTTTCCTAATCCAAAACATCCAGGAAATCCAGAACACAAAGAGAAGACCAAACCTATGGATAATAGGTACAGAAGAGAGTGAAGATTCCCAAATTAATGAACCCGTAAATATCTTCAACAAAATTATAGAAGAAAACTTCCCTAACCTGAATAAAGAGATACCTATGATCATACAAGAAGCCTACAGAACTCCAAATAGACTAGATCAGAAAAGAAATTCATCCCATCACATAATAATCAAAACACCAAATGCATAAAACAAAAAAAGAATATTAAAAGCAGTAAGGGGAAATGGTCAAGTAACATATAAAGGCAGATTTATAAGAATTACATCCAGACTTCTCACCAGAGACTATAAAAGCAAGAGGATGCTGGACAGATATCATAAAGACCATAAGAGAACACAAATGTCAGTCCGGGCTATTATACTTAGCAAAATTCTCAATTACCATAGATGGAGAAATCAAGATAGTCCATTACATAACCAATTTACACAATCTCTTTCCACAAATCCAGCACTACAAAGGACAATAGATGGAAAACTCAAAGGTAAGGAGGGAAACTACCACTTAGAAAAAGCAAGAAAGTAATCACATTCTAACAAACCCAAAAGAAGATAGCCACAAAAACATAATTCCACCTCTAATAACAAAATAACAGAAAGCAACAATCACTTTTCTTTAATATCTCTTAACATCAATGGATGGTATTACCCAATAAAAAGATAGAGATTAATGGACTAAATAAGGATGCAAGACCCAACATTTTGCTGCATACAGGAAACACACCTCAGTGACAAAGACAGACACTACCGCAGAGTAAAAGGCTGGAAACAATTTTCTAAGTAAATGGTCTCAAGAAATATGCTGGAGTAACCATTCTAATGTCTAATGAAATCGAATTTCAACCTAAAGTTATCAAAAAAGATAAGGAAGGACACTTCATAGTCATCAAGGGAAAAACTACAAAGATGAACTCTCAATTCTGAATTTATGCTCTAAATGCAAGGGCACCCACAATCATAAAAGAAACTTTACTAAAGCTCAAAGCAAACATTGTAACTCAAACAATAATAGTGGGAGACTTTAACACCCCACTCTCAGCAATGGACAGATCAAGGAAACAGAAACTAAACAGAGACACAGTAAAATTAAGAGGGATTTAACATATATATATATATATATATATATATATATATATATATAATTTCATCCTAAAAAAGAAAGCAATCATATTCTAACAAACCCAAAAGAAGATAGCCACAAAAACATAATTCCACCTCTAATAACAAAATAACAGAAAGCAAAAAGAATATATCCTAAAACAAAAGAATATATCCTCTCAGCATCTCATGGCACGTTCTCCAAAATAGATAATATAATTTGTTACAAAGTCAGCCTTGACAGACACAAGAAGATTGAAATAATCCCTTGCATTCTATCAAATCACCATGGATCAAGGCTGATCATTGATAACAACAAAAACAATGGAAAGACCACATATACATGGAAACTGAAACAATGCTCTAATCAGTGATAACTTGGTCTACGAAGAAATAAAGAAATAAATTAAAGACTTTTTAGAATTTAATGGAAACAAACGCACAACATACGCAAACTTATGGGACACAATGAAAGGAATACTAAAAGAGAAACTTATAGCTCTGAGTGCCTACAAAAAGAAACTGGAGGGAGCACACACTAGCAGCTTGACAGTAAACCTGAAATCTCTAGAAAAAAAAGATGCAAATACATTCAAGAAGAGTAGACTGCAGGAAATAAGCAAACTCAGGGCTGAAAACAATCAGATAAAACTAAAAGAACTATACAAAGAATCAATAAAATCATAAGCTGGTTCTTTGAAAAATTCAACAAGAAAAATAAACTCTTAGCCAGACTAATCAGAGGACACAGAGACAGCATCCAAATTAATAAAACCAGAATGAAAATGGAGACAGAACAAGAGAAACAAAGAAAATTCAAAACATCATCAGATCCTACTATAAAAGCCTATACTCAACAAAACCTGAAAATCTGGATGAAATACACAATTTCCTAGACAGATACCATGTACCAAAGTTAAATCAGGATCAGATAAACCATCTAAATAGTGTTACAACCCCTAAAGAAATAGCAGCAGTCATTAAAACCCTCTCCATCAAAAATAGTCAAGAACCAAGTGGCTTTAATGTAGAATTCTATCAGAACTTCCAAGAAGACCTAATACCAAATGGCAAGAGAACGAACACTACTCAATTTGTTGTAGGCAGCCACAACTGCTCTCATACCTCAACCACATGAAGACACAACGGAGAAAGAGAACTTCAGATCAATCTGTCTTATGAATATCAATGCAAAATTATTCAATAAAATTCTTACAAACCAAATCCAAGAACACATCAAAATAATCACACATCATGATTAAGTAGGCTTTATTCCAGCAATACAGGGATGGTTCAATATACAGGAATCCAACTATATAATACACTATATAAACAAACTAAAAAAAAATCAGACATAATCATATCACTAGATGATGAGAAAGCATTTTACAAAGTTCAACATCCCTTCATGGTAAAAGTCTTGGAAAGATCAGGAATTCAAAGCCCATGCCTAAACATAGTAAAAGCACTATACAGAAAACCAGTAGCCAACATCAAACTAAATGGTGAGAAACTTGAAGCAACCCCACTAAAATCAGGGATTAGACAAGGCTGTTCACTCTCTCCCTATCTGTTCAATACTCAAAGTACTAGCTAGAGCAATTAGACAACAAAAGGAGATCAAAGGGATACAAATTGGAAAGGAAGCAAAAATCACTATTTGCAGATGATATGACAGTATACTTAAGTAACCCCAAAACATCTACCAGAGAACTGCTAAACCTGATAAACAACTTCATCAAAGTGGCTGGATATAAAATTAATTCAAACAAATCATTAGTCTTCCACTAATCTCCTGCTGCCAACTTCTCTATGTTCCCAGCCCTGGACCCAAGCCACCCAAGCAAGCAAGCTGAGCCAGCCAAGCAAGCCCCATGACCAAGAATCTCATCCCCATGACTCTGCCAGAGCTTATCCCCCTCCATGCAGGACTTCAGACTGTGTTCCCCGTCGCTTTAGTGGAATCCCCAGGCTTCACACAGCCTGATGTCCACCTGGCACAAGCATGGAGTGAACACAATCAAATTCCTGCCCCTCTGACTCTCTGAGCCTCGGCCCTAGCCCCTTGGAAGGGCAGACACAGGACAAATAATTCAACCCAATGAACCCACGTGTACACCTCAACCCCACAGTTAATCAATTGAATATAAATTTAATGCTAATTTCTGTTGTAATAATTTATTAATAATTATAAGACATTGAAATAATTTTAATTTATTTATTCACCTTAGATCACAATACTCCCAGTACCCCCATCACACAGGTCCTTACCCCCACTACTTCCTTCTTCTCTAAAAAGGGGGAAACAGCCTAGGTATCAAGTCTCCGTGGCACATCAAGTCACAGCAGGACTAGCTGCATCCTCTCACGCTGAGGCCAGAGAAGGGAGCCCAGTTAGGTGAATGGGATCCATAAGCAGGCAGGCAACAGATTCAGGGACAGCTCACACTTCAGTTTTTGAGGAACCTGCATGAAGTTCAATCTGCACATAGGCTACATTTGTCCTAAGTCCAGCTAGTTCTCACTCTTTGGTTTGTGGTTCAGTCTCTGGGATTCCACAGGGTTCCAGGGGTAGAATTCAAGAAGCTGAAGGAGAGGACAACCCCATAGGAAGACAGCAGTCTCAACTAACTCTGACCCAGGGAGCTTCCAGAGACTGAGCCATCAACCAGGCAGCATACACAAGCTGTTCTAAGGCCTCTGGCTCATATATAGCAGAGGACTGCCTGATATGGCCTGAGTTGGACAAGATGTTCAATTCTGGAGACACTTGATGTCCCAGGGAAGGGTGGTGGTGGTGGTGGGCGGGGGAAGCACACTATCTGAGGCAAGGGTGAGGAGGAACTGTGGGATGGAATACTGGGAGGGCGGGCTACGATTCTTTATGGCTAATAGCCGTTTATAAGTGAGTACATACAAAGCATGTCCTTTTCGGTCTTGTTTATGTAACTCAGGATATTTTCTAGTTCTATCCAGTTGCTTTCAAAATTCATGATGTTTTTCTTTTTAATTGTTGAGAATATTCTTTCCTTTGTGTAAACATACCACATTTTCTTTATCTATTCTTTGGTTGAAGCACATTTAGTTTGTTTCCAATTTTTGGCTATTACAAATAAAGCTGCCATGAATATAGTTGAGGACATTTCCTTTGTGGAATGGTAGAGTATCTTTTGCTTATATACCCTAGAGTGATATAGCAGGGTCTTCAGGTAGAACTATTCCCAATTTTCAGAGAAACCATCAAATGGGTTTCCTGAGTAGCTGTACAAGTTTGCATTCTCAAAAGCAATGGAGAAGGGTTACCCTTGCCATTCTGGCCAGTATGTAGCATCCCTTCAGTTTTGATCTTAACCATTCTGATGAATATAAGATAAAATATCAGAATTAGTTTGATTTGCATTTCCCTGTATCTAAGGATGCTGAACATTTAAGTGCTTCTCAGCCATTCAAGAGTCCTTTGTTGAAAATTCTCTGTTTAGTTCTGTAACCCATTTTTAAATTGGGTTATTTGAATTGTTGGTGTTTAATTTCTTGAATTAATTTCAAATTTTGTATATTACCTCTCTGTCAGATGAAGGGTTGGTGAAGATCCTTTCTCAACCTGTAGTCTGTTGTTTTGTCTAGTTGACAGTGTCCTTTGCTGTACAGAAGCTTTTCAGTTTCATGAAGTCCCATTTAAAGCCTGAGCCATTACTTTCTGTTCATGAAGTTGTCTCCTGTACCAATGAGTTCAAGCTATTGACAAACTTTTTTTTCTACTAGATTTAGTGTATATGTTTTTACATTGAGCTCTTTTATCCATTTGGAGTTATCTTTTTTGGAGGGTGGTAAAAATGGATCTATTTGAATTCTTCTACATGTAGACCATGTAGAATTATGGATATGCTGGTCCAGTTAGACCAGCAACATTTATAGACGATACTGTATCTTTACTTAGGATTAATATAATAACATTTGTCTCTTTAAAAGCTTATTTTTCCTGGACCACACTAATGGTATGCTCTCAATACATGTAAGTAAGATTACATCATTACTGAATATACTACTTATTGATCAAAATAAAAACAATAATTCAAAAGCTTCTGTTTCCAGCATACTTGCATAAACGATTTATGCTACTCCTTGGTAGATTGTATTTGACTGGATTTTACATGTGGACATATTGTGAAAATTAAGTGACATGATATTAGTGAGATGAGGAACCTCTTCCCTCACATACGGTCATAACTCACTTCTGTAATAGCTGCTCGTAGGGCATTATTACTGCAATTACCATTAATGACTTCATTATTGCTTTCAATTAGAAGAGAAAACAATTAATTAAAAAAGAAATAACTTCTTTTATGGATTTTTGTGTAGTGCATTCTATACATCCTCTCTATTCTTTATTATCCATGAGAGAATTTGTTTTAATGACATTTTAGTTTAATTTTGATCCTTGGGAATCTTCCATGAATTTCTGAATCTTCGACAAAAGTGTCAGATGTGTAGAAAACGAAAACTGATTTGTGAATGGAAGTAAATAAGAAGAAAAACATGGTCCAAAAATTTACTTGTATTATCCTAAAGCCATTTCTTCTGGCAATGAATTGAAGCTTAAATTAAAAATTATTTCTTCATATATATAATGCAGATTCTGCTGTGTTGTTACATATGCTTTCCAAGTTTGTTTTCAGTATGCCTAAACTTCAAGGCACTTAAAGTTTTGATTTGTAGCTGCTTCAGAGTCCAGACTACTGGTTTGTATTATATGGACTAGACCTTGATTTTTAACAGCAATTCCATTGGAAACTCTGAAAAAAAAATGGTATCTAAACATATCAGCTTAACATTCAAAGGAAAACAACTTTGGAAGTGTATTCTAGGGATAATATCAGGGTTGTCTTACTAATTTCAATAAATATTTATCAAAATTTGTTGCAATATTTTGCACACAATGCATTTTGTTTTTCTCTTTGTTTATGTAACTGAGATGTGGGTTTCTTCAAATGAGTGATTTTAGCGTATGTTCATGAGCTTCAAATACATCAAATTTACGTGCACACACACACGTGTACTTTGTGTATCTGTGTGTGTGGTGTGGTATGTATGCTTATGTGTATGTGGTGTGCATGTGTGTAATATGGTGTGTGTGTTGTGTATATGTGTGGTATAGTATGGTGTGTACGTGTGTTCTGTGTGGGTGCATGTGTGTGGTGTGTATATATGTGACATGGTATGTGTTTATGAGTGTTTGGCTTGTGTGTTTGTTAGTATGATCTGTGCATATGAGTGTATAGTGTGTGTTTGTGTGTTGTGAGTATGCAAGTGTGTGGTGTTTTTGTGTATGATATGATATATATGTGTGTGTTTGAGTGAATGTGTGTGTATGTGTATGGCATGGTGTGTGTGTGTGTGTACGAGTGTGTGATATATGTGTGCATGTGTTTGGTGTGTGTATGCAGTTTTGTGTGTGTATATGTGTGTGTGTGTGTGTGTATGTGTGTGTGTGTGTGGTGTATGTGTCTGTGTTTGATGAAAACTTGACTTTGTTTCAAGAGAGGAATGGCTTTTTCCATAGTAATAAAAAACCAATGTCCTTAGATGTTTTATGCTGTACAAAAAAAGGTTCAGTGTTTTCTGTGTAGTTGTTTCATAAGGGACCTAAAACATTTTGAGAAATTCTGCAGAGATGGAGAGACAGAGGTGAAGTGGAAATTTGTGGTTTCTTTGAAGACTCAATTATGTCATGTGCTGTTTTTCTGGAAACTGTTTTATAAGAAAATGATTTGCTGAGAACAGACACACGATATATTTTCTGGAAGCTCCCGGGGGAAAAAAAAAACATGTGATGTTATGCTAGAAAAGATGCAAAACCCGAAAGAAATATAATAACAAACAAACAAAAACAACAAAAAATGATGTTTGGAAAGGGCATAAGTCTAACTGAAAAAGTAGATTACTCTCTGCCATAGGTTCGCCTTGCTACTCTTTGATGGTCTTCATTGGGCTTTGCTAACAGTTATTTACAGATCATCTTTTGTCATGATTTTATAAAATTGTCGTGGATCTATGGAAAGTTGGAATATATTTTAAAATAACAATCTAAAATAGAAGTAGTTTTATTTTGTATAACAAGCTTAGACAGCAAATCAAATTGTACATGTAATATTTATATATCTCTATGTATCTCTATATGCCTCTATATCTCTCTATATCTCTATATATCTCTCTATCTCCATCTCTATCTTATCTCTAGCTCTATCTTTATATCTATATGTTTTTCTTCTTGGTAGATAACAGGAAAAATACTCATGGGATTGATGATCAAATTATTAATCTTTGACCTATATGTTATTATAGCTAAAAATCTATACTGAGATTATGCAAAATCTTAGAAATTTAACTCCAAAATTTCCAAAATACAATAAATAGCTATCAATGTAACTAACTAAGTAACAAACAAACTAACTAACTAGCTAACTAACTAACTAACTAACTATATTTAACTTAAAAAAATATATATCTTAAGGAAAGATAAGGAAAGTTACAATTAAATTAAAACAACAACCAGATACACAACATCTTTAGTTATTTTAGTTATTTCTCATTTATTGAGGTTGTAGAAAACTTTCACCACTTAAAATATAAACATAATAACTTGTTATTTTTTTTATTTCTTCTTTGCGACTTGAACCAATATACATGCCAAATGTTCTATCATTAAGATACACTTCTGGTCCTTCTGATACTTTATTGCTAATAATGTTTTTTGTCTATGAGTGTTTATATCTTCTAAATTATTTCAGGGAAATGTCAATCCCTTACTGGCAAAGTAATCAACACACATGGAGATGACCTTTTATGAAGAGTCGATTACTGCCTTCTTTGATTAGTTTTCCATAAAGGAGCCCCAGGTTCCTTTCCAGCAGCTATAGTCTCCTGAGCCTAGGTTTTGCAATGTGAGGTGGATGGTTCTTTTCTTTTAATGTATCTTTAAATAAAAGAAGAGTTGGTCTGATATCTTTGCTTTAATGTTTAGAATGTATTTTGTTGGATTATATCTAACCCCATGTTATTAAAATGATAGCAGGTAGAACATTCTTTGGTAAGTTACATCTATTAACAACATGATGTACAATTAATTTATCTCAGAGTTTTTCTGAAGTATGTTTTATTAAGCAATAAAGTCATCGAGAAGTTTTAATTTCCTTCTTTAAAATATATTGTATTCCTCTAAAGCATTTTGAACTCACTTTCATTTTTAGAATTGGACATTAAAGGTCTTCATTTATACAGCTACTCTTGGATAAGAGACTCGATTTGCCATGCCAAGGATCAATTTGGCTAGAAATAATTTTATAATCAAAAATCATATATATACATATACATATACATATACATATATATATATATATATATATATATATATACATATATATATTCATTCAATTATTTATCATTTTCTTGAAAGTTGTTTTCCAGGACAATGTATATATATATATATATATCTAACTACAATACAAATGCCAACAAAAATGTAGAGGAATTGTAAATGCACATAGAGATATTCTAGAAAAAGAACTTATCCATATATTTAAGTGTGTTTTATTGGGATGTAGAAAATAAGTGAAAACAATTGCCTTAAATGTTATAACTATACATAACATAAGAAAACAATGCACATTCACCCAATTGAGAAGTAATCATTAAAAAATTGAGTATATGTTAAATTATTTCTGCTTAACAGGTTTTATTTTCATTTCATTGAAAGTGCACTTCATGATACTTTTCCAATTGCCATGATATTTTCAATATAAACCCAATCAAACATTACTAGAAAACAATCAAACATTACTGGAAAATTACTAGCCAATTCAGTTTTATATTTTTGGAAAGAGAGAAGGAATTTTAAACTGGATCTTCCAAAAAATAGATGATGTTCAAAAGTTTCAGAAATTATAATGTACTTTTTCCTTATGTTAATAAAAATTGTTCATTGTGAAGCCAAAACCTATTTTGACATTTTCACACTCTCTGATTCACAAATGTCAGAAAGTACCCTTAGTTACTTAAATCCTTGGAATCTTTTCAGTGTATCAAATATGAAATCATTTCTTGATGTGCATTCTCTTTGTTGGCATTCCTATTTGATTCTTGCCCCAACTTCGTAGCATTTCCCTATCCCCTTTTCTCTGTCTGTCAAGCTGTACTTTTCCTTCCTAATGTGTGATGTTAAATTGAAGCTGGTGAAGTGTGATAGATCAAAACTACAAGGTAAACTTCCATATATACTCAAATATAGTGAGTGCAGAATAAATGTACTATGCATATGGAATTGTAAACTGTAAGCATGTTGTTTACTTACATGAAACATGATGAAAACTTTAAGATATATTCAGGGCAGGACCTATGTACAGGAACAGTTAGCCCACTCAATAGACTCTATCCTCTCTCTCTCTTTCTCCAACCCCACCCAGCTCTTTTTCTGTGTGTATGTGTAGCTTTGGAATTATTGTCATTCTGATTTTTAGATTTATGTTTTTTGGTTGTTTGTTTTTATTTTCATTTTTGTGTTATTTCTGACTTTCTTATGAGAAGCAAGAGAGAGAGAGAGAGAGAGAGAGAGAGAGAGAGAGAGAGAGAGAGAGGAGCACATGAGTGAGAAGGATGTTGAGTGTGTAGGGAGGTTAGAAGGATTTGTGAACAGTTAGGTAAAGAAAAGAACATGATCTAGATATATGATATAATAACTACTTTGAAAATATTTAAAAACAAATTAATTGCATTGTAAGGAGATAGTCCAGATAGTTAGACTATGAATTGAGTGAAGCAATACTTATAAATCAAATCCCTTTTCCCCATTCACTTTATTTCATTAATTCACTATCAAAATTCGCCTCTTCAACTCTCTTTCCATATACTCTTCATTTTATTCACATTTTGTCCAAGGTTTATGTTCTATAAGACAACAATAAAAGAAAGACACAGCCAACCTTAGCAACAGCAATACAGACAAAAGCAAATCAATATGGCTAGCATTATTTTTCTCAGAAACTACAGGAAAATAAATGAGTTGAGTAGTTTAAGACAATTTCCTCATTTCTGAGCTGTGGCCAACTAGTCCTAAGGATTAGTCGTGTGATGACTCTAAAAGTCACACACAATATCATTTGGAAGAGACATTCAGAGTGAACATCACACAAACCCTGAAGTGAATTGCAGCATTTGCAAACACTACCATGGTAACATTTTCTCAATGTACAATAATCAAACATTAATTTAAAATCATACAAGCAATAGAAGCTCAGAGGTTTTTAGCATGCTCACTTATGGTACAAGTGTCATGTCTGTCAGTGCAAGGCTTTAGAAGTAGAGCTGTAAGACTATTCATCGGTAGATGTGTTGGATTTTTCTTAGTAGTTATTTTCTCTGGTACATTATTTGATCTACATATCGTCAGCAATATTTCTATTTTCTAAGTTATCACAAGATGATATATTTTATTCACAGAATAGCATTATAGTACTCTGCCAGGATCCTTCATGGCTGCTCATTTAAAAGCTATTAGCACATTAAATACTATTATATAAAATCAATGTCTCTATTTGTTAGAGTTCTCTAGGGGAAAGGAATCATAGGATGTATGTGTAAAAAGGCACATACACACCCTTCATCACCCTTTGTCCTTCCTTATCTCCCTCCCTCCTTCCCTCTCTCCCTCTCCTCTTCTCTCCCTCCCTCCCTTCCTCTTGACTTACTGTAACTCAGCTCACGTAACTATGGAAAATAGCAAACCCTTTATCTGCAGTGTAGATCAACAATCCACTTTACTAGAAGAATTGAGGGTACATTTCCTATCCCAGGACTAGACCCTTTATAGACATAATTGTATTTTGTCTATAAAGTTGCTATCCAAAGAACAAAGGGCAGCCAGTATAGGCAATATAGAGTTAATGGTGCAGACAGATCCTGTGGGAGTCTACTGTGTAATCTTTTCTGCTTGAAGAAGCAAGTCACTTTTGTACTGCTTCAGTCTTCTTCTGATTACACAGGTTTCCTCTCAATGTAAGATAATTAACTTGACTCTATGTACAGCAATTATAAATTTGACTTCATCCAAATACTCCATACAAGCCCACACACAATATTTACCAACATAACTCTACAAAATTGTGTATGATTGATGAATTGTAAATAGAAAATGCTGCTCATATGGGATTAGTGTGCTCTAATACAGTGAGATGATGTATAGAAGCCTACTATTTATAATAATTCTTTTAGATTATTGCAGTCAGTAGCTTTTATACTCAAAGATCTATATTGTTCTGTATTTGAAATCTTATTTTTAAAATGATACTTCTAAATTTAGATATATAATTTGAAGATATTCATGCCTCTAATCCTACTCGTTGGGAGTCTGGAGAAGAAAAATTGCACTAAGTTTGAGTCAAGTCTAATTTACATAGTGCATTCAAGGCCATCTTGGATTCCAGAATGAGACATTAGCTCAGAAAACAATTCAAAGAAATATATATTTTTATTGTTATGGTTCTTACTTTGTACATGTGACCTCTGTAATAGAAAATTCAATCCTGTAAGTAGAAAATTTAAATGCCTTGTAAATGTAAGTAAAAGTCTAATAATGTAAGCAAAAATTTAGAATACTTTATGAAACCATTTATCCAAAAATTAATGTATCAATTTTATAAGCTTCTTAAAAAATCAAAATGTAATTATTAAAAGACTCTATATTTACAAACAAATGCTCAGAAATATATCTTAAAATTGTGTATTCAAAATATTAAATGGCATTAAATATCTTTAGTACATTTATTACCAGGATATATTTTGATAGGAACTGATTTCTTTATGAATTTAAAATATTTTCAAATATTTTTTGTGACACCACACAGGTTTTGCCTTTTCATCATTTTAAAGCTACAATTAGGGGAAAATATTCATGGAGACAATGTCAAAAATATGAAGGCTATTTTGTGAATTTTGTTTTGTTCATTTATTTAGAGTTAAGGTGAAGTACGGTTTTAATTTTGCCCAAGTACACATAGACATATGAGGTTTTCGGGGCTACAAGAAGTCTATTAAGTTTGGCATAAAATAGAGACTATACATATTCTGTATTCATCTTTCCAAAGTACTCATTTTAGAAAAATGTTAAAATATGTAAAGCATTGAATTAGGGTATATAAATATTTGGCATGACAAATACATAAAATTTGTGCTTAACATAATTGTATCATACATGGTCTCTTGGCCTTGGCCCCTCCCACATGCATTCACATGCTTTCCACAATAGAAAAAGAGAGTTTGCAGAATTCACTACAGCATAAAAGAGGGAAAATTTAGGTAGGAGCCCCAAGGAAGCTGGATTTGTGGTGCACATAACTTGTAAGATTCTTAGAAAAGTGGCTGTTCATAAAGAAAATATATCACAGTGTGAGTGATAAATTCAGAAAGATGGGTTTCTGAGGAAAGTAACAGATGCTGTTTCTTTCAAATTATTTCAAAATGGGATACGTATTTTTTTTTAAAGAAGAAAAAATGTGCTAAAAATTGCCAC
Source organism: Grammomys surdaster (assembly GCF_004785775.1). Lineage (NCBI taxonomy): Eukaryota > Metazoa > Chordata > Mammalia > Rodentia > Muridae > Grammomys > Grammomys surdaster. The sequence continues at coordinate 12,206,714 of NW_021604608.1, read as the reverse complement.
ACTACTAAAACAAAGAATATAATAAACCTCAGAGGTCTGCCACTGCAGACAGGCTATTTCCCAAAGGCACAACAAACTGTTTCTTACAATTTTTCTTACAATATTTTCTTACAATTTGACCAGTCAATTGTTAAGGTTCCAAGAAAAGGATACTCCAACACTTTATGTGAGAAATTGATGGCGCTTGCTGTCAAGTGCTGACTAGAACTGAGGCCGAGGCTGCCTCCTGCATCATCTTTTCCCAGATCAGATCAAAGTCCATTAAAGATACCACAAGACATGTTTAAGGCAGAGAAAGCAGAGGGCATAGGAAGTCAGAAGTAAACCCAGAAAACCAATCTTACATCCTTTCACTACCAGGACCACACTCTGCACACTCTGACAGTAGTGCTATCCTACAGTTATCCTCCAAGCTGAAGTGGATTCTCTGTGCTGCTTTGTCCCCACTGTCCCTCCTGCATTCTCTCTTCCTCCCTCCCTCCCTC
>NW_021604608.1:12205442-12206129 GCF_004785775.1 Grammomys surdaster | reverse complement strand
CATGCTCGCTCTGTCTCTCTCTCTACCTCCCTCCCTCCCTCCCTCCATCCCTCCCTCCCTCCCTCCCTTCTTCTTAGCTTCACTTGTTACTTGTATCTGTTCCCTTTTTTCTTCTACTTTTCCTATTTTCTTTTCGTCTCTTTTTTCTCAAAGTGTTTTTGCCACAGCTTACAATTAAAACCTCAAAATGTTCATCTGACTATCATCATTCTAATTAAAGTGTATTTAACTTATGTTTTAAATATTACATATTCTATTAATTAATGACTTTATCAGGCAATATATAGATACATATACTGCATTCAAAGATGTATGTATGATTCACGTTTAAAATGCCATAGTAAACTGAAGAGATACTTGAACTCTTTATATAAAGACTTCTCCATGACAATAAAGCATGCTTTGGGAGAATAATCTGATCTTCCCCTTCATGAACTGTAACAGCCTTACTTCTCAAATTTTCCACTAAACACTTTATTCCTACTTCCTTTACAACTTGGAAGTATGTTAAAATGTCAGATGTTGTTAATGGGGACGATAATAGCTTGAAATATCTCATTTGTCTCTTAGCAGTGTAAGACTTTGTACCTCATTGTCCTTGAGTCCACTTACTCTCCCTCAGGTACAGTACAGAGTTGTGTATATATGTCCCTATTTTACACAGAAAATTAATAAAGGGTAAATATA
>NW_021604608.1:12190656-12205042 GCF_004785775.1 Grammomys surdaster | reverse complement strand
TCTCTCTCTCTCTCTCTCTCTCTCTCTCTCTCTCTCTTGCTCAAAATGAAGAGAGATCTATTTTGGTTGACAAGAAGAAAAGACAAAATGTTGAAAGAAAACACAAAATTATCAGGGTCCTGCCTCTAACACAATGAGTTACAGCTAGGAATTAAATTTTTAGTGTAATGTATTAGGGACTTTGAATCCAGATATTTTGGGAAGAGATAGATCAGCAAAACACAGATTACTTTTAGACTCGATCTATTATTTATTATTTCAATTTGTAAAAAATGCATCCAATGCATCTTTGTGATGAAGAATTTAAATTCATTGTGATGGTTTAGTTGGCTTATCACTTACATACAGAAATCTGCATATTTTATGTTTGCTTGACATTATACTCTTTGAGAGATTGTCATTTTATGAAAATAAGTTCCTTTTTAAGAATAAAAACCACAGTGACCTCATACATATATTAAGTACTTTTAAGTTACTGTCCTAGTTTCATTTTTGTCGCCATGACAAATACCTGACAAATTCCAAGTGATAGTCCATCAACTTGGGGAAGGCTAGGCAGGAACTCAAGCACCTAGACATGTCACGTTTATAGGCAAGAACAGAGAAAGAATCAACACATCCTTGCTTGCTTGTTTGTGTCCTGGCCTATACTGTTCAGGACCCACTGCCTAGGGAATGGTGTTGCCCACAGAGGGCTGGATATTCCCTTATCAATTAACAATCAAGCCATTCCCTCACAGACACGATCACACAATTCATAGATCTACATAATTTTTTCCAATTATCTTCCCAGGTCAGTATATGCTATGTGACAGTTAAAAATAACTCAATTAAAACTAACTCAGAATAATATTCTGGCAACTAGAAAGTTAAATAATGCTGTTAAGGTTTGTAGTGGATATATATATATATATATATATATATATATATATATATATAATTAATGATATATTAATTATAATTAAAATTAAATATAATTATATAATATATATTAGATGATTAATATAGAACAGAAAGATGTCTCTAAACATGTTTGATACATACATATACTTTTATAAAATTTACAATGAACACCCTAACTGATCCAATCTTTTTGACCATTCTATGCCTTACAATTAATATCTATAACCATGCTTTAAAATTTGTAAAATTTGTAGTTCTTTCATCATTACTAATATAAACTTTAAAAGAGAATCCTTGCCTGCTAGGATGAGAGAAACAGCTAATGCAGAGACCCTATTCCATCATGATTTGACATGCATTTATCTCTCCTGACAAGACATTTATAATTAGCATCCTCACTTTTATAAGACAATTCTAAGGTGTTTCTGTCAGCTAAGTTTATAAAAGCTATATAAATTTTCTTTTGTATTCTTTATTTGATTTGGAATACTGTTAATTCACTATTTGCTGTTATAGCAGAAGTTTAACTCATACATGTTGTAAATATTTCATGTATAATTATATTTCCAAAAGAAATAAACTATTAGGAGAATATACATTATGTTTATTGTGTTGTTATTTCTCCTCAGTCTGGCATATGTATGTGCATTTACACTACTATCTATATTAGATTTCTACTTGGGATTTTGTTATGACTAACTGCAACCTTTACTCTAGTAAGTGGTAAAATAAAGAGAGAGTACACAGGGCTATGCCATAGAGTCTGCATATTCAGTGAATGATAAACTTATCTTAGGAATGATATTTAAAGAACAGCCCCTAAACTCTATAACTAACATAATTCATGTTTAGATAAAGGTTTTAAAACATGTAAATTAAGTCAAAATTATCATGATAAAAAATTATCAAAATTTAAACCCAGGATGATCCCAACCAGTAGTTTGAACTGAAGGATATTAAACACTAATTGCCAGTGTGCTGAAATCATATTCATGTCAGTCAGAGTTACTTGATTTTAGTTTCCTCTATAAGTCTTTTGTCAAAAGTGTTATACTTGTTTCTGGATCTGAACTGTTCTTCTCCTGATAAGCTTTGTATGTCAAGAGCCAAATGTAACAAAATTAATCCACTGTCTTATCATCATTAATTTTATATTCAAATTTCTATCAACTAAAATGTTTGAATATTGCCATTTATTTTCAGGAAAAAGGTATTTATTAGTGTCACAGAAGGTTTAGTAGGACGAACAAGGCCAGAAACCTTGTAACAATCACCTCTTTCAGAGTTTAAAGAAATCTAAAGTTAAAAACATGGCAAAATTCATAATGTTCTGTTTTTTTGAGGAGTATTCCATAGTGCAAAAGGACCACATTTTTTTGTATCTGTTCTTAAGTTGAGGGGCATTGGGTTGTTTCCAGTTTGGGGCTATTGTGTACAGAGTTGCTATCAACATAATTGAGCACATGTCCTTGTGGGATGGTGGAATATTTTTTGGATATATACCCAAGGGTGGGATAGCTGGATCTTCAGGTAGAACTATTTCCAATTTTCAAACCACCAAATTAATTTTCAGAGTGGTTGTACAGGTTTGCACTCCCACCAGCACTGGAGGAGTTTTGCTGCATATCCTCTGTGCTGTCCCTTGAGGTTTTGATCTTAACCATTCTGATAGGTGTAAGGTAGAATCTCAGTGTCATTTTGATTTGAATTTCTTTGATAACTAAGCAATTATTTTAAAATTGGCATATTTGAGTAGTTGGTATCTAACTTGAGTTTTTCTTCCCCATGTATTTTGAATATTTGCCCTCTGTCAGATGTATGGTTGGTAAAGCTCATTACCCAATCTGTAGGCTGTTGGCAGTGTTGTTCTTCGCCTTACAGAAGCTTCTTAATTTTACAAGGTATCATGTACTAAGTTTTGATATTAGTGTTCTGTTCAGATAGTCTCTCCCCTACCAATAAGTTCAAGGCTATATCCCACTTTCTGTTCTATTAGATTCAGTGCACTTGTTTTATGTTAAAGTCTTTGATTCACTTAGACTTGAGTTTTGTGCAAGGTGATAAATATAGACCTATTGCATTTTTCTATAAGCAGACATCTTGTTTGTTACTAGAAAATATCATCCCAAGTAAGGTAACAGACACAAAATGACATGTACTCACTTATAAGTGACTATTAACCATAAATAACAGGATATCAATGATATAATCCACAAACTCTAAGAAGCCAAAAAAAAAAAAAGAAGAGCCCAAGGGAAGATGATTGAATATTTTTCACAAGGGGAAATACAATAGATATCTTAGGTGGATGGAGGATGGAAACTGGGTAGGAGAGGATGTGGGAAGAAGAACGGGGCAAGGGGGTCAGATGTATGGAAAGCAGTGAGAGAGAATGGAAGTTAGCAGTTGTCAGGGTGAGGAATATCTAAGATGTTCTAGAGTCTTAGAGTTTCCATTGCTGTGAAGAGATCAAAGCAACTCATCAAAAGGACAATATTTAATTGGGCCTAGTTTATAGATTCAGAAGTTCAGTCCATTATTCTCAAGGCAGGAAACATGACAGCATACAAGCTGTCATGGTGCTGGAGTAGCTGAGAGTTCTACATTTTCCAAAGTTAAAAAACAAACAAACAAAAAACCAACCAGAAGACTACTCTCTCAAGGATACACTTCCTAATAATACCACTCCCTGGTCCAAGTATATTCAAATGACCACCAACCTGGACCTGAAGAGACGCCAAAGAGTCTATGAAAGTGACCCCAGCAGACACTCCTAGCAGTGGGGGATACGGAGCCAGAAATGACCAACTCTTGTAGTCATGAAGGACTCCCAGTGGAGGGATAAGGGGAGCAGCCCACTCATAAAATCTTTCACCCTAAATGTGTTCTGCCTAAAATATGTGAAGGGACAAATATGGAATAGAGATGGAAGAAATGGTCAAACCAATGGCTGGTTCAATTTGATACCTATCTCATGGTCAAGAATGAATCCCTGACACTATTAATGATACTCTATTATGCTTACAGACAGGAGCCAAGCATAACTGTCCTCTGAGAGGCTCAACCCAGCAGCCAATGGATACAAATACAGAGACCTACATTCAAACACTAAATGGAGATTGGAACATCTTGTGAAAGACTTCTACAAGGACTGATCAACATCCAATATGCTTCAGTCAGCTGGGAAAACGTCTCCTTGGCGTTGGAATCATCCTATTCATATCCAGGTGATATTTCTTAGAAAGCTGATAGTAACTGGCTTTCTTGATGTCTTTCTGTCTGGCATTTCAGGGCACTCTTAATATTAGGTAATAATTATCTTTGAAGAAACACATGAGTGGAAGGAAGCAGCACAAATAAAAGGGAAACGTTTTGTTCCTGTGAGATAGACACTTAGCCTCGATGTCAGCAGTGTCTCCAGGCCATGAGTGTCCATGAAAAGCCTGATGAGAAGTTTAGTTTGTGACACAGGAATTCCTACACTATGTCCCTCTTGGTGTTGCTGGGCCCCACTCCCCTCTGCAACCCGCAACCTGAGTGTGTACCGAGGTATCCCTATCGATACCCTCAACCAGCATGGAGGATAACCATCTTGGCCCGGGGACACTGTGCCTATGCACTCCAAAATTATCATTTTATATCAACAATATTTTTCCAAAAAAAATCATTAACCCCAAATCATTATCCTACAAGGTGTTTTCTTCCTTCCTTGGAAGTTCTCCAGTTTTGAGAGAAGAAAGTTAAAGGAAATCCTGAATTCTTTGGTTCTAATTCTTCATAGGTAGGCTTTTGCCCTTGGGATGATTTAGATATGTGAGCTTTCTGTAGCCATAGCACATGCAAATGAGCACATTCCTTTCATATCAGGGTTCAGAGAGTTCTGAGAACCTGGTCAAAGGAACGGAATTAATGAATTACTTGGCAGTTACTCTATACACCTCTCACATAAAAAAGAACACATTATTTGGTTAGCTCAGTCACACATCTGGTGAACTTATTGCATTAATTTGTTGATTAGAATCTCCTGACAAATGACCAAATTGTCCCATGTCAACAGTTCTTCCAGAACCATCATTTAAAAATTTCAACGTTTACAAGTATGGCTGGGATTCTAAACATTTGTTCCTGTTTATGGAAAAAAAAACTTCTCAAAGAAAATGGAAAAATGTCACCCATTTGATAATGGTCTTTTATCAGGAACTTGAGGGAACAAACCTGCAGGGTGCACTCACTATGGTGATTAAAATCATTTGTAAATTTTATAATGAAATTTGAACTCTCAAGCTTTTCTCATAGACCTTGTTTATCTTTTCATGTAGGTAATAAATTCAAAGGAAGTACTGACATTTTAGATAGAATCATGATGAATTCTAAAGTGTTGTTGCCAGGGCTATCTTCCCAATATCTAAGCAGTCTTATCTCTGACAATATTAAGAAAGTGAATCCATGGGTCTTAATAAAAGTAAATATCCTGGGGGTAATTTGCTTTTACAACATCATATCCTTTGAACAGTTGGAATCTCCTCAATATTGTGCTTCTCTGAAAACCACCTTAGAAATGATTGCTTTTAGCTCTTTTGTTTAAGTTTGAACACAGGAAAAACAATACACGCATACACCTATGTAGACAATTCTCGTTTTAAGACCTAACAAGTTTAGCGAAAGCATTTCCTCTAAGTAGAGTATCAAGACACATGTGAGCTTACTATGTGTAGTGTCAAGAGAAGCACTTCTCATATTATACAGAATCTTCATTTAATTGTGTTTTCATTTAGCAAATGCTTTAATTCTCCCTAATTTCTATCCACCTGTAACTGAGAGATTCGAATTTAATATTTTCTACTCATAAGATACTTAAATATTCTCTTTAAATATGCCTTTCTGGTACAGTGTAGCCAGAATATATGTTGGGTGATTTAGAACTAGAGGGCTGTGTTGCTCTACATGGGTCTGACATGTGTTTGTGGTAGAGCCTAAGCTCGGATGAATTAAGTGCCTTCAACTACTGAGTGGCTGCAAACTCCCAATTCCTTTCCTGACTGTAAACAATACTTTATATTAAATAAAATACTTTTAGAAATACTGTTTACATACCATGCATGTCCTTTTGGGTCCGAGTTACCTCACTCAGAATGATATTTTCCAATTCCATCCATTTGCCAGTAAAAGTCAGTATATTCTCATTCTTAATAGCTGAGTAGTATTCTGTTGTGTAAATGAACCACATTTTCTGTATCCATTCTTCTGTTGTGGGAGATTTGGGTTGTTTCCAGCTGCTGGCTATTACAAATAAGGCTGCTATGAACAAAGTGGAACACATGCCTCTGTGGCATGGTGAAACATCTTTTGGGTATATTCCCAAGATATTAGCCAAAAAACAAAACCAAACAGTACAGAATACCCAAAATACAGTCCACAGAACTCTAAAAGTTCAAAAAGTTGTATGGTCAAAGTGATTACACCTCAGTCCTACTTTGGAGGGAGATGAAAGCAATCACAAGTGAGAAAGGATGGAGGGAGGGACCGGAGAGGGAAAGTAGCAGGGGGGGGTTGGTCAGTGGGGAGAGGGAAACCTGATTTGATATTGGATGAAGGAAAAGAATTGAAGCCGTGTGGGCCAGCAGAAGGAATGGAAGCAGGCAACCTAGGGGGATAGGAGGTAGGGGTCACTCTCCAGAATGCACCAGAGACATGGGAGGTGAGAGACTCTCTGGACAGTAGGGAGAGTGAAGTTATAGAGCCCACCTCCAGCAAGAAGACAGGGTATCAAATGATGAAGAGGGTTGCCATCTGACAGTCAAAACTCTGACACATAATTGTTCCTGTTTGAAAGACCTAGAGGGATGGATGTGGAGTGGAGCCTGAGGAAAAGAATGTCCAGTGACAGGCCCGAAGTGGGATCCAGCTCAAGGGGAGGTCCCAAGGCCTGACACTATTATTGAGGCTATGAATCTCTCTCAAAAAGTGACCTAACATGACAACCCTCCAAAAGACTCAACAAGCAGCTGAAAGAATCAGATGCAGATATTTGCACCCAACCAATGGACAGAAGCTGCTGACCCATGTGTTTTAATTAGGGAAAGACTGAAAGAAATTGAGGAGAAGGACAACTCTGTAGGAGGACCAGAAGTCTCAATTAATCTCTCAAACACTGAACCATCAAAAAGGCAGAGTATACCTGCAGATATGAGGCCCCAAACACATATACAGCAGAGAACTGCAGGATCTGTGTTCAATCAGAGATGATGCACCTAACCCTCAATAAATCTGTAGGCCCCAGTAAGTTTAGATGTCAGGTTTGGTTGGGGGCTGGGGGTAGGGATGCTGTTGTGGAGACATGGGAGTGGGTTGGAGGTATGGGATGTGGAACAGTTGGAGGATGGACAGGGGGTGGGGAATAAAATCTGGAGTATAAACAAACAAATAAATAAATAAATAAATAAATAAATAAAAGAAATACTATTTAAAGCTCTATTCGGTCGGGTTAAGTATTCTTGGAGGAAAATGGAAAAATTTTTACTTCAGTACAGTTTTGTGTTATCTTTAGTGGAAATATTTCAGCAAAATGCTGAAGGAATCCTATGTCTGCTCTCTCATAAATCCTTCCTGTTTTGACGGGGAATAAGAAGATGAGGGTTGCTTATCTTGCAGGGGCACCATTATAGATCAAAGAATTTGTTTGGGTTGGTGTTTATGTTTCTCCTTTAAGAGATAATGGGTAGAGTACCTTCCAATACCAAGAACTTGAGTGCATAGGAATGAAAATTCTAGAAAGGCACCAGCTCAATTTCTTCATGTTCAATGAATTGTGTCGGTTTTATCTTCAGCAATGGGATCTTCCTGTCAGTTTGTGGAGAGGAACCTGTAGTCTTGATGACAGCCTTGGTTGCTTGGTGATTTCCATGGTATCCTTTTGCACAATAACTCAGTTAGATACATCCTATCCTGGTACTTGAAACTTCATTTGGTGACAAGAGATGTCCAGTTGGGGCTCTTTATTCCCCTTTATTTGCTAATTTCATTTAGATCACCTTCAGATATGTATCTATGCTAGGAAGCTTTTGCTGTATTAGGTTTTTATATTGTCTTTCAAATGGAGTTATTCCAAGGAAATGGTTTTATTTTGTTGATGCAACACCAATGCATTTAGGTGCATCTCATACTCTTTACTGTGTTTAACCACAGTAATATAGGCAGGTTTAAATTGTCTTGTTTTCTCTAACATTGAGCAATGACACTATACATACCAGAAAAGCATTTAGTGGAAAGCTTTATTGGAACTAAAACTAGAATTCTGTGCACTGTGCATTGAATTAACCATTCAGAGATACAACTTTTGACATGATCCTGAAAGTGGGAATTAGGAAGTTCCCTCCGAAACACTGACTTCGACTTACTCCTTAATATGTCAGAAGGTTACTGATACAGCAGAGAGATGTATGCATATCAGCCTATCAAAAGCTGAACTCACAGAAAGAGCCACCCAAGCCAAGTCATAGCAGTGCATCTGGCTTTTTTGCAAAAGCAACAAAATACAGTGAGAAGTCAGCTGACTTCAACATTTCCTCCTTTATGGTCACTTGTGTAAACAATGAGATGTGATTTCCAACAAATAATTTTGAGATAACATGAGAGGAAATCCTCTGCTCCACCTGTAGTTTAGAAAGGAATATAAACGGTGGTTGTAGTGGATCCTATAAGTTGAGGACTTTCAGTACAGTTTATTTAGCCAGACCTTCAGAGTCACAAGCATCTTGATACTTATGTTCTTATAAGGTTAGACATTTTCTTTATCTACAACTACCCTCCTACTATGAACAGAAACATAGTGTCATGTCAAATGACTATAAGTATTCTAGCTTTATAGGATTAGATTCTATAATAATATGAATCTCCTACTGCACAGGAGAAGTCTATGCCTCATCTTAACAAATTTTAAGTAAGTAATGAAAATAAGTGACTTTTCCTTATAAACTCTGTGCAGAATATTTTTATTTCATTTGTGTACCAGTTTTTTTTTTTATTATAAGAACATTTTTGTTTTGCGTGTATGGGTGTTTTGCTTACATGTAAGTCTCTGTACTATATGCATGCAGGCCTGTAGAAGATAGGAGAGGGCATGGAATCCCCAGAAACTGAGTTCCAGATGATTGTGACATATCATGTACCTGTTGGGACTCAATCTGTTTATTAGTGGGAAGGGAGGCTCTTGGTCCAGTTGAAGTTAATGCTCCAGTAGAGGGGAATGCTAGAGCCGTGAGGTGAGAGTGGATAGGTGCAAGATCCCCCTCACAGAGGCAAAGGATAGGGAGCCGGGGTGACTAGGATGGGGGCTTGTGGAGGGGTAACCAAGAAAGGGGATATCATTTGAAATGTAAATGTATACAGTGGTTAATAAAAAAGAAAAAATCCAGTGCTCTTAAACACTAACCTATCTTTCTAGCTTCATATTTTTCCTTTTAAATCAGTATGTGCTTTGGGCTGGGGCAGACACAGAATCGGTCTGCTCCTGTCCTGTGGAGATACTGAATTCTAAGTCATCCTAGAAGAGCCACTGTACTCAGAGCAGCCAGTAAGAACTCCATCTCACTCCCTAAGCCCCAGAGATACATCTGGGAGCTAGGGACATTCAGGACACAGCAGCTACACAAACCCCGCCCCTCCGGAATTCCACTTCCCTTCCGCCCCGGCCTGGTCCTTTGGGCTGGAGCAGACACAGAGTCGGTCTGATCCTGTCCTGTGGAGAAACTGAATCCTGAGTCATCGAGGAGCCACTGCACTCAGAGAAGAAGGATTTCCAGATCCAAGAGGTGGCCTGAGTCCCAAGAGTTCTTCCACCCAGGAGATTAGGAGCATAAGACCACAGAGACATCTGGATTCTGAGGAGCTCTGCAACAAGCAAGATAACTGGAAATACAGACTCCAGTCTTACACAGTGAGGGCAGGTACCACTAGAGTTAACCAGATGGAGGAAGGCAAGTGCAAGAACATAAGCAACAGAAGCCAAAGTTTCTTGGCATCATCAGTACCCAGTTCTCCCAATATAGCAAGCCCTGAACACCCCATCACACCTGAAAAGCAGGATTCAGAATTAAAATCACTTCTCATGATGATGATAGAGGATTATAAGAAGGAATTAAGTAACTCCCTTAAAGAAATACAGGAGAGTACAAGTAAACAGATAGAAGCCCTTAAAGAGGAATCACAGAAATCCCTTAAAGAAATGGAAGAAAACACAAAGAAGGAATTAAACAAAAACATTCAGGATCTGAAAATGGAAATAGAAACAATAAAGAAAGCTCAAAGGGAGACAACCATGGAAATAGAAAACTTAAGAAAGAGATCAGGAGTCATAGACGCAAGCATCACCAACCGAATACAAGAGATAGAAGAGAGAATCTCAAATGCAGAAGATACGGTGGAAAATATTGACACAGTTGTCAAAGAAAATGCAAAATGCAAAAAACTCCTAACTCAAAACATCCAGGAAATCCAGGACACAATGAGAAGACCAAACCTAAGGATAATAGGTATAGATGAGAATGAAGATTCCCAACTTAAAGGGCAAGTAAATATCTTCAACAAAATTATTGAGGAAAACTTCCCTAACCTAAAGAACAAGATGCCCATAAACACACAAGAAGCCTGCAGAACACCAAATAGACTAGGCCAGAAAAGAAATACCTCCCGTCACATAATAATCAAAACATCAGATGCACAAAACAAAGAAAAAATACTAAAAGCAGTAAGGGAAAAAGGTCAAGTAACATATAAAGGCAGACCTATAAGAATTACACCAGACTTCTCACCAGAGACTATAAAAGCCAGAAGAGCCTGGACTGACATCATACAGACCCTAAGAGAACACAATTGCCAGCCCAGATTACTATACCCAGCAAAACTCTCAATCACTATAGATGGTGAAACCAAGATATTCCATGACAAAACCAAATTTGCACAATATCTTCCCACAAACCCAGCACTTCAAAGGATAATTGATGGAAAATGCCAACACAAGGAGGGAAACTACAACCTAGGAAAAGCAAGTAAGTAATCTTCCAACAACCCCCAAAAAAGATACAAACATAACTTTACCTCTAATAAAAAAAATAACAGGAAGCAACAATCATTTTTCCTTAATATCTCTTAACATCAATGGTCTCAATTCCCCAATAAAAAGACGCAGACTATCAGAGTGGATACACAAACAAGACCCAGAATTTTGCTGCATACAAGAAACGCACCTCAGTGACAAAGACAGACACTACCTCAGAATAAAAGGGTGGAAAACAATTTTCCAAGCCAATGGTCCCAAGAAACAAGCTGGAGTAGCCATTCTAATATCAAATAAAATCGACTTTCATCCAAAATTAATCAAAAAAGCTAAAGAAAGACACTTCATACTCATCAAAGGAAAAAATCTACGAAGGTGAACTCTCAATTCTGAACATCTAGGCTCCAAATGCAAGGACACCTACATACATAAAAGAAACTTTACTAAAGCTCAAAACACACATTACACCTCACACAATAATAGTGGGGGATTTCAACACCCCACTCTCAGCAATGGACAGATCATGGAAACAGAAACTAAACCGAGACACTTTGACATTAACAGAAGTTATGAACCAAATGGACTTAACAGACATCTATAGAACATTTCATCCTAAAACAAAAGAATATACCTTTTTCTCAGCACCTCATGGTACCTTCTCCAAAATAGACCATATAATTGGTCACAAAACAGGCCTCTACAGATACAAAAAGATTGAAATAATCCCTTGCATCTTATCAGATCACCACGGAATAAGACTGGTCTTTAATAATGACAAAACCAATGGAAAACCCACGTGCACATGGAAACTGAACAAGTCTCTACTCAATGATGACTTAGTCAAGGAAGAAATAAAGAAAGAAATAAAAGACTTTTTAGAATTCAATGAAAATGAGGACACATCATACCAAAACTTGTGGGACTCCATGAAGGCGGTGCTAAGAGGAAAACTCATAGCTCTAAGTGCCTATAAAAAGAAACTGGAAAGAGCACACACTAACAACTTGACAGCACAACTAAAAGCTCTAGAACAAAAAGAAGCAAATACAATCAGGAGGAGTAGAAGGCAGGAAATAATCAAACTCAGGGCTGAAATCAACCAAATAGAAACAGAAAGAACAATACAAAACATCAATAAAACCAGGAGCTGGTTCTTTGAGAAAAATCAACAAGATAGATAAAACCTTAGCCAGATTAACCAGAGGGCACAGAGACAGTATCCAAATTAATAAAATCAGAACTGAAAAGGGAGACATAACAGAAACTGAAGAAATTCAAAAAAATCATCAGATCCTACTACAAAGGCCTATACTCAACAAAACTGGAAAACCTGGATGAAATGAACAATTTCCTAGACAGATACCAGGTCCCAAAGTTAAACCAGGAGCAGATAAACCATCTAAATAGTCCCATAACCCCTCAGGATATAGCAGCAATTATTAAAAGTCTCCCCACTAAAAAAAGCCCAGGACTAGATGGTTTTAGTGCTGAATTCTATCAGACCTTCAAGGAAGACCTAATACCATTTCTCTTCAAACTATTCGACAAAATAGAGACAGAAGGAACACTACCCAATTCGTTCTATGAAGCTACAATTACACTCATACCCAAACCCCACAAGGACCCGACAAAGAAAGAGAACTTCAGACCAATCTCCCTTATGAACATCGATGCAAAAATACTCAATAAAATTCTAGCAAACCGAATCCAAGACCACATCAAAACAATCATCCATCATGATCAAGTAGGTTTTATCCCAGGAATGCAGGGATGGTTCAATATTCGGAAATCCATCAATGTAATCCACTATATAAACAAGCTTAAAGAAAAAAAAACACATGATCATCTCACTAGATGCTGGCAAAGCATTTGACAAAATTCAACATCCCTTCATGATAAAAGTCTTGGAAAGATCAGGAATTCAAGGCCCCTACCTAAACATAGTAAAAGCAATTTACAGCAAACCAGTAGCCAACATCAAGCTAAATGGAGAGAAACTTGAAGCAATTCACTCAGATCAGGGACTAGACAACGCTGCCCACTCTCCCCCTACCTATTCAATATAGTACTGGAAGTCCTAGCCAGAGTAATTAGACAACAAAAAGAAGTCAAAGGGATACAAATAGGAAAGGAAGAAGTCAAAATATCGCTATTTGCAGATGATATGATAGTATACTTAAGTGACCCCCAAACTTCCACCAGAGAACTCCTAAACCTGATAAACAACTTCAGCAAAGTGGCTGGTTATAAAATCAACTCAAACAAATCAGTAGCCTTCCTCTACATGAAAGATAAACAGACTGAAAAAGAAATTAGGGTAATGACACCTTTCACAATAGTTGCAAATAATATAAAATACCTTGGTGTGAATCTAACCAAGCAAGTGAAAGACCTGTATGACAAGAACTTCAAGTCTCTGAAGAAAGAAATTGAAGAAGATTTCAGAAGGTGGAAAGATCTCCCATGCTCATGGATTGAAAGGATTAATATAATACAAATGGCCATCTTGACAAAAGCAATCTACAGATTCAATGCAATCCCCATTAAAATCCCAACTCAATTCTTCACAGAGTTAGAAAAGGAAATTCTCAAATTCATATGGAATAACAAAAAACCCAGGATAGCGAAAACTATTCTCAACAATAAAAGAACTTCAGGAGGAATCACCATCCCTGACCTCAAGCTGTACTACAAAGCAATAGTGATAAAAACTACCTGGTATTGGTTCAGAGACAGGCAGGAAGATCAATGGAATAGAATTGAAGACCCAGAAATGAACCCACACTCCTATGGTCACTTGATCTTTGACAAAGGAGCTAAAACTGCCCAGTGGAAAAAGGACAGCATTTTCAAAAAATGGTGCTGGTTCAACTGGAGGACAACATGTAGAAGAATGAAAATTGATCCATTCTTATCCCCTTGTACAAAGCTCAAGTCTATGTGGATAAAGGACCTACACATAAAACCAGATACACTGAAACTAATAGAAGAGAAGGTGGGGAAGAGTCTCGAATACTTGGGCACAGGGGAAAATTTCCTGAACAGAACTCCAATGGCATATGCTCTAAGATCAAGAATTGACAAATGGGACTTCATAAAATTGCAAAGTTTCTGTAAGGCAAAGGACACTATCTTTAGGACAAAACGACAACCAACAAATTGGGAAAAGATCTTTACCAATCCTACATCTGATAGAGGGCTAATATCCAATATACACAAAGAACTCAAGAAAGTAGACTCCAGACAACCAAATTACCCTATTAAAAAATGGGGTATAGAGCTTAACAAAGAATTTTCAATGGAAGAAACTCGAATGGCCGAGAAGCACCTAAAGAAATGTTCAGTGTCCTTAGTCATCAGAGAAATGCAAATCAAAACAACTCTGAGATTCCATCTCACACCAGTCAGAATGGCTAAGATTAAAAACTC
>NW_021604608.1:12142503-12190256 GCF_004785775.1 Grammomys surdaster | reverse complement strand
GGATTCAAAAAATGTGGTATATTTACACAATGGAGTATTACTCAGCTATTAAAAACAATGAATTTGAGAGGTTCCTAGGTAAATGGATGGAACTAGAAATTATCATCCTGAGTGAAGTAAGCCAATCACAAAAGAACACACATGGTAATCACTCACTGATTATTGGATATTAGCCCAGAACCTTGAAATGCCCAAGATGCAACTCACAGGCCACATGAAGCTCATAAAAAAGGAAGACCAAGTGGGGGTGATTCAGTTCGTCTTAGAAGGACCAACAAAATACTCAAGGGAGCAAATATGGAGACAAAGTGAGGGACAGAAACTGAAGGAGGGGCCATTTGAAGACCTTTCCACCTGAGTATCCATCCCTTGTGCAGTCACCAAAGGTAGATGCTGATGTGGAAGTCAGGAAGTGCATGCCGATAAGGGCCTGATATGGATGTCTCCTCAGAGGCCTTCAAGAGTCTGACATATTCAGAGGCAGATGCTCACAACTATCCATTGAACTGATCATGAGGTTCTCAATGGAGGAGTTAGAGTGAGGACTGAAGGAGTTGAAAGGGTTTGTGGCACCATGAGGAGAGCAACAATACCAACCAACCACAGCTCCCAGGGTCCTAACCACCAGCCTGGGAGCACTTATGGAGGGATCCAGGGCTTCAGCTGAATATGTAAGAGTGGAGGGCCCTGCCGGGCACAGGTGGAAGAAGAGATCCTTGACGTCATGAAGGCTGGATGCCCCAGGGGGTGGGAATTTTGAGGGTGGGGAAATGGGAGTGGGGGGATAGGTGGGGGTTACATCCACGGAGAAGAAGGTGGAGGGGTAAGTTGATGGGGGGTTCCCAGGTGGGTTGGGGATGGGGTAAGGGAATAACATATGAAATGTAAATAAAATATCCAATAAAAAAAAAAGAAAAAAAATTGCAAAGTTTCTGTAAGGCAAAGGACACTATCAATAGGACAAAACGACAACCAACAAATTGGGAAAAGATCTTTACCAATCCTTCATCTGATAGAGGGCTAATATCCAATATACACAAAGAACTCAAGAAAGTAGACTCCAGACAACCAAATTACCCTATTAAAAAATGGGGTATAGAGCTTAACAAAGAATTTTCAAAGGAAGAATCTCGAATGGCTGAGAAGCACCTAAAGAAATGTTCAGCATCCTTAGTCATCAGGGAAATGCAAATCAAAACAACCCTGAGATTCCATCTCACACCAGTCAGAATGGCTAAGATTAAAAACTCAGGTGATTTTAGATGCTGGCGAGGGTGTGGAGAAAGAGGAACACTCCTCCATTGTTGGTGGGACTGCAAGATGGTGCAACCACTTTGGAAATCAGTCTGGCGGTTCCTCAGAAAATTGGACATAGCATTACCTGAGGATCCAGCTATACCACTCCTAGGCATATACCAGAAGATGCTCGAACATATAACAAGGACATATGCTCAACTATGTTCATAGCAGCCTTATTTATAATAGCCAGGAGCTGGAAAGAACCCAGATGTCCTTCAACTGAGGAATGGATTCAAAAAATGTGGTATATTTACACAATGGAGTATTACTCAGCTTTTAAAAACAATGAATTCAAGAGGTTCCTAGGTAAATGGATGGAACTAGAAATTATCATCCTGAGTGAAGTAAGCCAATCACAAAAGAACACACATGGTATTCACTCACTGATTATTGGATATTAGCCCAGAACCTTGAAATGCCCAAGATGCAACTCACAGGCCACATGAAGCCCATAAAGAAGGAAGACCAAGTGGGGGTGATTTGGTCCTTCTTAGAAGGAGCAACAAAATACTCAAGGGAGCAAATATGGAGACAAAGTGAGGGGCAGAAACTGAAGGAGAGGCCGTCTCAAGACCATTCCACCTGAGTATCCATCCCATGTGCAATCACCAAAGGTAGATGCTGATGTGGAAGTCAGGAAGTGCATGCTGATAAGAGCCTGATATGGATATCTCCTCAGAGGTCTTCAAGAGTCTGACATACTCAGAGGCAGATGCTCACAACTATCCATTGAACTGATCATGGGGTTCTCAATAGAGGAGTTAGAGTGAAGACTGAAGGAGAGCTGAAAGGATTTGTGGCACCATGAGGAGAGCAACAATACCAACCAACCACAGCTCCCAGGGTCTAAACCACCAGCCTGGGAGCTCTTAGGGAGGGATCCAGGGCTTCAGTTGAATATGTAAGAGTGGAGGGCTCTGCTGGGCATAGGTGGAAGAAGAGAACCTTGACTGCATGAAGGCTGGATGCCCCAGTGGGTGGGAATTTTGAGGGTGGGGAGGTGGTAGTGAGGGGGTAGATAGAGGTTATATCCACAGAGAAGAAGGAGGAGGGGTGAGGGGATTCGGGGTTCCTGGGTGGGTGGGGGTTGGAGTAAGGGGACAACATAGGAAATGTAAATAAAACATCCAATAAAAATTAAAAAATATCAGTATGTACCAGTTGTACCAAATAATCTTATTCACTATGACACTTCAAGAACAATGTATTTTCAAGCAATTGACCTCCTTTTTCTCTAGTACTTCTTACAATTATTTTATTTTTTTCTGAGTCTAAATAATTTTGTTTAACAACACATAATAATTTTAAGACTTTTGCATATTGACTGCCTTCTTCAATTCTGAGAAGCTATATTCTAGAAATTTTACTATTATCAAATAGTATCAGGATTATTAGGTCAAATACTAAAAAAAAATCTAAAATTATATTATGAAGAAAACTACTATATATTAATTTAGTGAAAAAGTAATAGTTCCTTTCAGAGATTAAATAAGCAGAACTATTAGGTACAATCTAACATCTATTTTAAATCTTTTGTCTATGTGAATATGTATATGCTTATGTATTTGTATGCCCCCTTGTGGGGTTGTGCATGGAGTCCAAATGGCATCAAATTCCCTGCAACCTCAGCTGCAGTGAAGTCAACAGAGGAACACAGGTGGTGGCAACTAAATGTGGGTCTTCTGGAAGACCAGAAGGTACTAGAAAACTTTGCACTATCTCTCCAGAACTCTTAAAATCATTTTCTTGCCATTCTGCTTTCCTACCCCAAAACTCTCTCACTTGTAATGAATATGTATCAGTGACATAAATTCTGCATTGACTGTGAAAGTGACAAGCTAATCAGCATCATAACACACAAAGAAAATATACAGGGGCAGATTTCAAAGAAAGCACTAAGGTTGAATGCATGTGTGAATACCAAACAAAGTAGGAATCAAAAAGGATTCACAGAATAGGAAGAATATAAGTATGAAAAGACACAGAATGCATCTTTTTGCTTGTTACTAAAATAACCCCATATATTCTGTGTTTAATGTGAGAATTACTACTCAAGCTCCTTCAAATTTATTCATTTTTAAATTTGTTGAGAATTTTACATATGAATAAATGTGTTTTGCTTAAATTCACCCCAACTCCCTCCACCTCAATTTCTGTCAGAGCAAATTGGTCATTAAGGTGAGCTTTGTCAAGAAGTCTGACTAAGAATCTGTATCCGAAAGTAATTGGAGGAGATGCTGCGGAAGATTATTATTATCAACCTCTGACCCAACACGCATACACACATCCTGAGTGGTCGAATGTACACATGTGGTGACACATATATACACATAAACATGCAAGTGCATATGTATGAAAAGAACAATAAAAATAAATAAAACAGTATGAATTATATGGTGGATATTAATGCCATTTTGTAGATACAAAAACATTGTTAATAGCAATACATGAAGACAAATGCAGACTCTTGCAAGGTTCTACATGTGAGGTGAAATACCATTAAAGAGCCTATTTAAGCATTTTGAATGACTCTTGGAATTCCACCAAATCCATCCCTCATTCTAGGCTTCTGGTATCCGTGGGTGGCTTTGTGATGGTCTTTTTGGCTGACATTTCTTACACTTGATTTCTGTGTTTTAAGATTATCTTTACACCAGGACAGCCAGGGCTATACAGAGAAACCCTGTCTTGAAAAACCAAAAAAAAAAAAAAAAAAGATTATCTTCACTCAATTGGAGATTGGTTATGGATAACAGGAGTATGCTTTAGTATCTATACCTAACAATGTTTTGTTCAGGGTATAATGTTTTGAAGAATTTTATCAGTGATTATATCACATTTCTGTTGCTACCCCATTATTTATGTCTTTGATTAATTACTAGAACATTCTTATATTCTAACTTCCTTTGACTGTGTCTTTGCATGTCATCATTTAGTAATAGTATATGCAATATAAATATTGCAATGTGTGTGTGTGTGTGTGTGTGTATGTAGAAAGCAAGAAAACATAGTTTTATTTCTACTAAATCAGTCTGTCTTGCTATATCAAATAAAGCATCACTTGAACAGGAACATTATTTAGGTCTGAATTGCTCTAATTGGGCATTTGTATCGATCAGCTTGAATATCTAATGGCTCTATTTTCTAGGTTGAGAGAATAAATTTAATGACTTAGTCTCAGGAGAGGATTTTGTTTAATACAATTAACAAGAAAGAGAATCACATTCATTTTATTATAAAGAGCTTCCACCATTTAATTTAATCTGCTTAATGATACTCAGGCACAGGTGGATGAATTGTTACCTTAAATACATTCCTGATACAATGCATACAAACATAGATTTGTGAAAGATGAAAAGCAGGAACATTTTCTTCATAAGTATTGAAATCTTAAATATACTATTTAGCATCTGTAATCAGTGAGGTGTCTACGTGATATTTTCCAGTATGTGATAGTAAAATTTCCCAAATACTTATATTTTCTTAATATTTCACATTTTGGCATATATATCCATATATTGTCAGCATTGTTTATTGCACAATTTGAGATTTTATTTTATTTATTATACTTTTCTGTTTGAGGGAACTGTAGACTAATTCACAATCCTTTGAATTGAAAGCCTTGTGAAATCAAAGCAAGTACACATTAATAAAAATAACTATGTATGACTAGGAAGTTATAGAGTAGCAGAGTACTTAACTAGTGTGCTGAAGCCCTGGGTTTCCCAGGAATCTCACCAAAATAAATACATGGACTCATCATGTTAAATCTTGTAGTAGGAATGTCAAATACTGTTTTTATAATGCTTTATTCTTTGGAACTTCTATGAATTGGTAAAAGTATATTAACAATATCTATTGAACACTTCCTTCTCCAATTAGCATCCCTATCTAATATCCTTCCAAGTTCATGTTCCTCATTTATTTAATTTTGTAAGGTCCAGCTAAGGTTGCTCATAGTCACATGGGTGTATAACCGTCCAGTGGCATGAACAATTTAACAATGGCCACATCCCCAAAGAGAACCTTCCTCCTTCAGCAGCCATCAGCAGTCAATCACTCTTCCAATAATGGTTGGGTCTTTGGAGTCTCATCTCCCACGATGAGCAATGAAGAGTGAAGACAAGTGAAGGGCTGCAAAGAGAACCAATGAAAGAGCGTCATTCACTGTCTGTTGGGTTCTACTTATACTCTTTTCAAACACCATGCATCCTCTCAAGTGTCTGCCTCAGCAAAGCTTGATCTCACATGTCTTAGTCAGCAAAATATTTTCTTATAAGACAGCTTTCAGAAAAACATTACATGACACAACTGAGTGTCTAAAGAAACAAGAACTTTCCACTTTGTTTCCATGCTGAAATTTTGCCTAACTGTATTGATTTCCAATTCTGGTGTTTATAACTACAGCTGCTTTGAGTTAGTACATGCAACTATAATGTAAGGTTGACATCTTGGCATTTCACAACTCTCAACCCTTCATCATGGCTCTTATACTCATTCTGTCCCCAGTTCATATGTTCCCTCAGAGTGATATGATTGAATGTTGGTATAGATAACCCATCCACAGTTGACTATTGAGAATTATTTGTATTCAATACTTCTACCAGTTATGCATCTCTACCAGTAACTATTCCCCACTCCAAAAAAACCCCCCAAAACCCCCCAACCCACAAACCCAACCAAAATGAAAGTATCTGTGATCAAAGGTGAGAGGAATACAAATCTGCAGGTTAAAGCTTGAATATTTGAAATGCAGCTTGACAACATGACTATTTAGAAAAACAACAAAAGTAGTTCACTCCTCACATGGGACTATTCTGGTACAATATCTAATGATTTTGTTTGCTTTTCTACTCTAGAATTATTTACCAATATGTGTTAGATTGGCTAATATGTAGTTCTTAAGGAAAATAAATTTATGTATGTATTTATCTATTATTACTGAAAAATTATATACTATTTTGAATAAGTAGAGGTGGATTATTAGTTTAAGTTTCTGACCTAAGTACCCTTCTGGTTTAGTTAGGATTTTAATAGGAGGGAAATAATTTATTTAATTTAATATCACATGTTCAAAATTAATACAGAGAAGATGACAGAAAAGATTGAATGTAACACATGAAAAAATGATTTCTAAATTCATCCTTTGGCTTCTATAATGTATATTAGTACCTGTTTTGAAATAATCTTTTGTTATAAATGATCATAATTTTATAATTTGAACTATAACTATAATTATAGTTATACCTGTTATCACAGTAGACTAACTGATTTAAAAAAAACTGATAAACGTTTTCTTCATATATTTGATCTAACACTGGAAGAAAGTTTCATGCAAGAATAATACATATTTTTGGAATCAGTATACTTTGTATTTAAACATGTTAAGTATATTTTATGTTTCTAAATTTCTTTATAAACTGATTTGTCATCTCACAGCATTACTTTATTTCTAATAAAATATGTTAGAAACATTTAAGAATTGATTCTAATCATTTTAATTATTTTTGCACTAGCTATATGAAACTTCTTGGTATTTCTATTGGTAGACTAAATCTTTACTCTGAAATGTGAACAAAAGAGAATGGCTAGGCAGAGGAATGATCTGTGGTTATCTATTACTCTTTGAAACTCTTCCTTGTGACCTTGCCAATCATGAGAACTTGGCCTTTCTTATATTGCCAAAGGGCTCAAACATACCCATTGTTCTCCTAAGGGGATTCACTTTTAGAAATACTTCCAGAAACCCCATCTAAAGAAAAGCAGAACACTGAGAAGTAACTGCAGAAAATATAAACAGAAATTCACCAGAGGGAGAATTCAAATGCTCTGAACTCAGAGGCAATAAAACTCGAAGATCAGCATTTCTTAAAGCTCCTTACAAACGTTAGCTTTTGTAATTAATCCTCTCAATTTTCCCATAAGTCATACTTCATTATCTTTGATTTACAATCATAAAACTAAAATACCAAAGAGATGCATACCGTGCATTGTCTGACAAATCTGTTTTAAACACTATTTTCATCAAGAAAGCCTCCTTTATGAAAGCTTCCCTGTCTCTTCCATATTACTCCTAAATCCTTGTGCTTCTCCTGAATTCTTGCTGCCAACTACATTCTACTGTTTTCTACTACACAACTCTCAGTCTAAGGAGTCACGCCCATTCATTGTTCTTTACATATAGTACTGTAGTTCCCTGTCTATCCCTAGTCCTGTAAGTGTTGTTACCTTGATCTCATTCTGCCATCATGCTCACATTTTATGCTGATAGGTTTCCCACACCTCCCCTTCTCCTCTCATATGTTTTATTATTTTAAGTAGCATGTTAAATAACAAAGAAGGTAATTTTTTCCATATCATCTCAATATAATACAGAGTATTGGCATTTGATTTGTTACGTTTTTTTCACAGACATGTTCCTCACAACTCCTTGAAGTAAGTGTCATTGTTATTAATTATAAAAGGCATTGCATTATACATCTTCTATGAGAAAAATATCTTTTGATAGCAGAGCATTAAGTATTGTACTTTAAGTTCAATGAACAATCACATAAATTCCAAGCAGCTAATGTCTTGTATGCCCTGATATAATCCTTTACTCATTCTTATGATTAGTTGATTTCTGGGGTATGCTGTTGATATAATAATTTGAAATTTGTTGTTGACATATATAACACAGATAATTAGACAAACTGTGCTAGGAAGAGTAGCTTTTTAAGGTTAAAATATCAAACTATATTTATGATTCTCTCTCTCTCTCTCTCTCTCTCTCTCTCTCTCTCTCTCTCTCTCTGTGTGTGTGTGTGTGTGTGTGTGTGTGTGTGTGTGTGTGCTCCTCTGTGTGTTGTAGGGTTCCAACAAAAAAACAACCTCAGATTTGAGGAATAAGAAGTTTGTTTTCTCACATTATTTGAAGCTAAAAATCTGAGGTCAACACGTTGACAAGGCTTGAACAGACACCCATGCCTTCCTGGAACTTCACGTGCTTTTTCCCCTTGAATGCATGTGTGACCTTATCTCTTCTCAGGCAAATGGTCACTCAAGGCTAGAGCTCACTCACATCACCTTATTCGCCTACAATGAGCATGGCTCACTTCATTAAAAAGGGGAATTTTAGTTGTTGAATGTGTAAATAAAACTTTCTCCCAGGGACTAATGTATAAACAGAGAAAGCTTCGTTAAATTTTGCTGTTAACATGTTCCTAAAATACCCAGTCTATGAAATGGAGATGTTCTAGAGAAGGTAAAATTCAGAGGAAAAAACAACTGATAGGGGAAGAAAAAATGTGCCAGCATTTTTTCCAGTTTTCTACAGAAATATAATCCTATTTGGCAGCAAGCCAAGATAGAAGAAGAAAATTTAGGATGATATTTTGCTTTTGTTCATTTATCCATCTGTCTACATGAACCCTCTGACACTGTTTTACAAATGGAAGCCCAATACTGCCAGAAATGTGGTGCTTGGCCTGAAGTTATAAATGCTTAGCCAGTTGCAGTTCAAGAGAATATAATACTCTTGGCAAAACCTTCTTCTTAAACTTAACTTGTTAGAAAATAAATGTTTCAGTAGCATAACTCAGAAAATACTTATCTTTTGTGTTTTAATCTACTATGTTCCATGTAAGAAATGATAGTCTATTTCCCTTGATTCATGAATGCATTCCAAGAATTGACAGAGATGTCAAACTGAAGTAGTCTCTCTCTCTCTCTCTCTCTCTCTCTCTCTCTCTATATATATATATATATATATATATATATATATATATATATAACTTTTTATATTTCTTCCCAGACTTCTTGAGTTGTGAAACTATAATTTTTGTTACATATTTACATTGTGAAATGATTTCCACAATGATGTAAATTAAGATATATCTTTACGTAGATACATAAACACCTGCGTATGAATGTCACACTTTCTAAGTCCTTTACAGATGGACACATACAACTGCCATGACTATACACTTTGAACATTTTGGAGAATAAAGCAAACAACAAAGGGCAGCAGATAACTTTGAAATACTTACTTCAAATTTTTAGATTTATATCTATTACTATTAGTGCAAATAATCTGCTAGTTCTGTTTTAAACATTTTGATTCATCTTTATTATTTTTCATAATAACCATATTGTCAACATGCCTACCACAGTGTATAAGTATTAATCACTTTCCCCTGAAAATTCTGTTAGATTAATTGAAGAATATTCAAAGTTCTTCAAGTATTTTGTTGAATAAGAAGTTAATATAAAAACAAATATAACATTTGATACTGAATGGAAGGTTAATTATCTAGACTTTGAAAATAGATTTTTAATGTTTACAACAAGCAAATTATTGGTGAATATTGGAAATGACTGGTATTGGTATTAGGGTAAATCAGCCCTTGTAAAGTCAGTTTCAAAATTTTCTTTCTACTTATTGTTTAGTAAGAATTTGAGAAACTTTGGCCTTTTTCTTCACATGTTTTGTTGAGTCTCATTAAAGCTCAATGATTGAATTTGGAGAGTTTGGGGAAAGTATTTTGAAAATCTCAAAAATTATGGATGTGTCTTGTTCAGCAGAGCATTAAACTGGGGTCTGGGGAGATCACAAAGATGCAAAGAATGATGATCTGTCTACAGTCTGATCAGATCGCAATTTTTACTTTTTCACAAACAGGTTATATACACAAAAAAAAAAAAACAGGATGTGGGAAAGGGGATGATGCAAGGGCATAGGTGTTCAGGGGGAGTACAGATATCTTCCAGAACAGAGTGTCAGCTGGGCGAAGGTTCATGGGACAGATCACTATGACTCCACCTATGATTCACTTGTCTTTATCTAAGTTGGTACTATCCACCAAGGTTACCTATCTACAAGTCTATGACTAGCCAGGCTTGGCAGCCTTCCACCAAAGCTGCTTGTTTACAATAACTTCTAGCCATCTGTTTCAGTGTTTTTCCACAGAGACCCAAGACTTGGTGCCAGCAGGAGTGTATGTCAGGCCTATTGCTGATTTTAGGCCTTCAGTGTATAAACAGGGCTGCCCCTACATGGACAAAGAAGAAGAACATCATACAAATATCACAGAGATTATTTCAATAAAATGATGAAAATATTTCCCAGGACCTTTTACCTGGATATCTACAGAACTCCAAAGAGAGAGGACCAATAAAGAACCTTTCCTACATTATATTTAATTAAAATACAAAATGTAGAGAGTAAAGGAAAACTATTTAAACCTGCAAAAGGCAAAGGTCATATCACTATACAGGCAGACTCATAATAACTGCTGGTTATATAATAGACATTTAATGATTTAAGACATCAAGGGAGCTGAGAATGCATTGGCGGCTTAGACTAGGAGGAAGAAGATAAAACTATTTTTTTGTTAAGACATCTATCCTATGAAATGGTGCCAGATGCTTGGAGTGGAAATTGAAACATCAAATCATACTTTAACAATTACTTGCTAATCCAATACATTTCATACATGCTCACAATATATTTGGTCACATCTGCTCTTTAGTTTTCTCTATCTTCTCCTAGATGTCCCATATCCCAACATCAAGTTCCATGATGTTTAATTACTGCTTCTATATGCAAATGGCTGTGTAGGCTCACCTATGACTTACAGAGAGGGTACTTTGAATTCATTATTTCAAGTCTGATTTTGTAGTATTATGTATTTCTAAGTCTAATTAAGTAGAAAAAAATTGCCTTAAAACAGTACATATTATTTTCTTAGATCGTCATTTAGGGTATTGTTTAACACGACTGTTTCTCCTTATGCTCATGTGAGCACAAGAACCCTCCAGGTCTCCCATACAGCTCCACCCCAAGATTTGGGTTTGGCCCCTGTCTTAGTAAGGGTTTCTATTCCTGCACAAAACATTATGACCAAGAAGCAAGTTGGGGAGGAAATGGTTTATTCAGCTTACACTTTCACATTGCTCTTCATCATCAAAAAAGTCAGGACAGGAAATCTCACAGGGCAGGGACTTGGAAGCAGGAGCTGATGCAGAGCTCATGGAGGGTGCTGCTTACTGGCTTACTTTCCCTGGCTTGCTCAACTTGCTGTCTTTTACAACCCAAGACTACCAGCCTAGGGATGGCACCACCCGCAATGGGATGAGCCCTCCCTCCTTGGTCACTAATTGAGAAAATGGCTTTCAGCTGGATCTCATGGAGGCATTTCCTCTAGGGAGGCTCTGTGATAACTCCAACTTGTGTCAAGTTGACACACAAACCCAGCAAATATACCATGCATTTGCTTATATTAGAAATTTTATGTAACACCTGTAAAGTGTAACCAACATGACTGTCTAGGCATGAGCTGGGACGGCAACAATGGACACGCCAAAGTGGATGCTGAGAAGCAAATAAGTTCCCAAACCTACACAGAGAATTACAGGCAACTAAAAACTGCTTAAAGTGGAAGAAATAGTTTTCTTGAGGGAAGTACACATCAAACCATTATCCAACACCTGAAGGTCCATCCTGGAAACATAAAAGTAACATTACACAAACACAATTGATTGTATTTAGGAACATATTCATACTGTGCACATGAATATATGTATATATTTTTAAATATATATGACTATAAATGTAGTAACAATTAATAAAAAAGGACATGAATTATAAATAACAAAAGGAGGAGTTTGAGGATGTATTTTTCTGGAAAGTAAGGTGAAGAACAAATTATGATATTGTTTTATATTCTCAGAAAATAAAATAATAAAGTAAAACAAACATTTGTCTGGGAAATAGAGTATTTAAAGATATTAGACTTGAACCTTGTGCCTATTTAAAAAAACTTGTAAAACTAGGACAACAATTTCCATTTCATTAAAAAAATTGTATTAAACATACAATGAAGAACATTGTCACAATGCTTTATATATCAGTTTATGCTAATTTATACATTAATTTCTGTGGCTTTAAAAACATGTTATCTTTCTTCTGTGAGTGGTATATGGATACTGTATGTTTTTGATACTTTTATCTCTATTTCCTAAAAATATCCTTTTAATGGCTGCTAAATGTTATTGATCCTTACATAGTTATGTGTGGTAGGTGGCTTAACACTTTCCTCCAAAACATTTCTCATAAAGGAGTTGCTACTCCTCCTTGTTTCTTTATAAAATTGAATGGTAATATACACGTTGCAAATTATAGCTATTACAGATGAATGACAGAATGATTATCCCTAAGCAAACACACCTATTTAATTACCATGAAGATCAATAAATAGAAAACTACCAGCAACCAGGAAGCCATCAACCTGTCTCTAGCCCAGAAAATAACTCTGCTTATGATTTTTATCACCATGCAATGAGTTTTGCCTTTTGTGAACTACATAAAATACATAATTACATGGAATGAATCCTCTTGATTCTACCATCTTTCACTCAATGTCTATTTTTGGATCTATTGCATTGTTGTGGGGAACAGTTCATTACTAATATTTTATCTCCGGAAGCTGATAACTCTTTTAGGGCAGTAAATATGCCTGGGTGTTTCTTCAGCACAGAGGGGATCAGTTTGGACTTCTGCCATATAACCTAGCTCTTGGCCTCCATTATACATCAAATACTTAGGAATTCTGGCAGGTTTCTCCTTCATGGCTCCAGAATGCATAGATATTTTTGAGTCTGTGGTGAAGATGATATGCTAAATGCATTTTTCTGGAAATATCAGGTTTTCATCAAATTTATGCATGAGAATTATGGGTTTACTGGAGAAAACAACTAGTTTCATATCTATCACAAGATAATCCATTTTATTATATTAAATGATTCTTATATAATAAGAATGAGCTTTTATATTTTCTATAGATTAAAGATTCTTGACATCATATGAACTCACATATGGATGATTTCTTATATGTGTATATATATTGAAAATATCTATGCAAGTGTATGTGATGTGGAAATGTACACATATATATTTATATATATACCTATGAAATCTGGCATATATATTTTGTTAGTGTTTCAACATTTGAGGTCAAGGCTAGAACTTTATATATTCTTGATAAAACTTTCTGCACTTGTCTGCATTCCAAGCCATGTTTGGCTATTTTTTTATTTAATATATTATACATTTCAAATAGATAAAGATTACAAGTTGAAGTTAGTTTATACCAATAGGGTGAATTCTTAGTATTGTCTTGAAAGTCACTCTGCAAGATGTAAACGAGTGTTTCAAGAGTGCATTAGGAGTCTCAGAAGAGAACACAGAAAGAAAAATCCAAAAATACAGCAAGACCAGTGAAAATAGCTCCAATGTTACTTGCTGATTACTATTTTACTTAAAAGTAATACATGTGTTTATTTATAGATATTTCCTCAAAGTCTTTACTAAAAATTATTTCCTAGTTATATGTGGTGAGCTTGCCATATGCTATCAATTGATGATCTAGACTCTGGGACAAAATGTGTATAAGACTGTTTTCAATGTTGAATATGCTTCTTCACACATTTATCATGGTGTGAGATTCATAATGTTTAAAATACCTTCTAGGCAGTGAGTCTGCATCTGTTAGCATGTCCCTCTGTTTTCCTTTATGAATCAAAACTATGCTAACCTTAGCAGAATCAGTTGAAGATAAAAATAATTATCTTGTCTAAACAATTTTAAGTGATATAAATTGAATAAACTAAAATTATTTTGATTTATATTAAATAAATTTCTGGCTTTATAAAGTGTGCAGCTTTTTCTTCAATATTTTTCTTAACTATTGTAATGTATACATTGTTTGGATAATATTTAAGTGATCAATATGTGTTTGAAACTCCATAATAAATCAACAAACCATTTCATCATTCCAGTGCTTTTAGATTTTGTTTGAGAAATGAAGTGAACAATTATGAGCTTTAAATTTAGGACCATAGCTATTTTAAATTGATATGAGTTTAATTAGCATATTTACTTATTACTTACTACATTTTTTTATGTGTAAGACAATAGATAAGGTTTGATATGATGAATAGAATTAATTGGTGCTGAAGTCATAGTTCCAAAAATAGATAATTATTTATCAGAACACAGGAAATATGACCCAGTAGTTAAGGCTATATATTCGTCTCCCAGAGGATCCCGACATCAGTGCTCAGTACTTTGAGTAAGTGCAGCTCCAAGGGATCTGTCAAGGCAGTCATCTAGACTCTGTAGGCAACTACATGCATATAACATTTACTTGCACAGACACAGAAATATATACATTCATCTTTGACAATAAATAAGCTGTGGTTGGTTGTGACATTTTGTATTGTATTAACCTATAATAAGTATGTCATCGGTTTCATACGGACTTCAAAATGTAATTAAAAGAAAGCCAGGAATTCATTATTAAGCATACCAAACCTTAATTTGATAATGTAAATAAAGAGCTCTTCTGTACTGCATTATGAAATGATTAGTCCTGGGGCTGGAGAGATGTTTTCGTGGATAAGGATGCTTGTTCTTCTTGCAGAGGACCAGAGGTTAGTTCCCAATACCCACATTTCTATCTGGCAGTCTGAGTGATACCGAACTCAAGAACCAGCAGATTCAATGGCCCCTTCTGCTCTCCAATGACAAACATGTACTTCATATACATGTATTCACGTGCAAATAGAAAAAAGAATTAAACTTGAATTGATCAATCACGATGCACTTTGTATATCCATGATATTTATGATGTTTAGGTATAACTATACATACCATATTTTTTGTTATTTCTACCTTTTCTTCTATTGTCTTCTGAAATGTAAAATCATTGTTTTATATTATTTGTCAGAGTGACAAGATTAAATGTTTTGTTCTATATTGAATAAGTTTATATTAATAACTGTTATATTTTCACTCAAAGGTAAAACTTTATTATACTTTGATCATTATAAGATTTTCACTAGCTTATATGTTTTGAAAGAATAAACAAAATCTTGTATTAAATGGAGTATGGTTTGGAGAATAAACTCGCCCCACATTATGGCATTATTGGGAATCAGAAGACTCTGAAAAGCTTCAATTACTCATATATTTGTATCTTCCAACTTCCAAATGTGTTTCATACATGAAAATACTATAAATTAATTCTTGTCTATTTGTGAATTATAATTGCAATGGCTTTTAAGAGAGAAGGTTAATATAGATTAGATCACTAGAAATGCATTATGCCGTATGTCAATGAATGTGGTATACCACAGCATGCATTTCTGAGCTCTCTGATCTGAAGGCTTTTAATGGTTCATGACACTGCCATTAATGAGCCTGCAGGAGCTTTGTTACCAATGCCCTGACTCTTTCATTTGCTTTATTCCCAGTGCATGCTTGGATGCCTAATTGTGTGACATCAAGCTATGGATTATCCATTTACTGCTACAGTATCCCGGGGAAAATGAACTTGAAAACAAATAGGCTATGCTCTTGTAATAAATTCAGAACAAAATATGTTTGTAATGTAGTAAAAAACAGTCATAGAAAGACGATTTTTTTGGATTTCAAAATTTTACATTATATTTCAATATTTTAAATTTTATATTAGGTACAACTGAGTGGAAGAGAAGGTGATGAGAGGAGTTGGGATGGGGATCAGGTATAAGGAGAGGGTGTATCTGAGAACAGAAATCAGTGTGTCACGTCCCTGGGACTAACTGGAACCTGGTACCTGGGAGTCTACGGGAAGTCTATGGGGGTGATTCTAGCTGAAATTCCTAGCAGCTGGGGATATTGAGACTTCAGTAGCCACCTCCTATAGCCAGGTAAAACTTCCAGTGGAAGGAGTAAGACATCAACTCAACCACAAAACTTTCTAGCTAAAATTTGTCCTCCCTACAAGATGTCCAGGGATAAAGAAGTAACAGAGATTGAGGAAATAGCTCAAATAACTGCCTGAACTTGAGACTCATACTACGGGAGAGAGTCAACCTCTGGCACTATACATCATACTCTGCTATGTTTGCAGACAGGATGCTAGCATAACTATCTCCTCAGAGACTTCATCCGGCAGTTGATGGAAACAGATAATAGAGAACCACAGCTAAACATTAGGCAGGGCACTGGGAAGAGTGATGTATAGAATTGACCTAGGTAGTGGGGTCAAGAATACCACAAGAATCCCTACAGAGGCGACTAACATGGCCCCATGGAGGGTCATGGAGACTGAAACACCAACCAAAGGGCATGCAGGGACTGGACCTAGTCTCTCCACATTTTAGCAGATGTGCAGCTTGGTCTTGTTTGATCCCCTATCATTGGAGTTGGGGCTTTTTCTGTCTCTGTTTCCTGACATCCGATCCTCCTCCCCTAGTTGAGCTGCCTTGTCTGGCCTCAGTGGGAGAGGATGTGTTTAGTCCTACTGTGACTTGATGTACCAGAGACCATTGGTACCAAAGGGGCCTTCTCCTTCTCTAAGGAGAAGGGGAGGGGTAATTGGGGTACAGATACGTAAGGATGAACCGGGAGAAGAAGAGGCTGGGATACTGTGTTCATAATGTAAAATTAATGAATGAATAAATAAACAAACAAGCTGAAAAGAATAACAAAGCACTTAGCAGATAAAGGTCTGCCATTCATAATAAAACAACATAGTTACTGGTGTCCTAGAAAAACACTTTGTTTCACAAATCTTCAATTATTCAAAATATTATACACTGATAACTATTTTTGTTGATTAAACTATAGAGATGAGTGAGAAACATCCTACTTATGTTTAATTAAGTTAATTGAGACATGTGCAGTGAGATGGCTCAGTTGGTCAAATGCTAGACATGTAAGATTAAGAACCTGAGTTTAGATTTCTAGAACATATATATATATCCTAGTATGCCAGCACTCACCTGAGTTCCAGCATGGGGAGGCACAAACAGAAAGAGCTCTTTTGTGCCTTTTGATTTCCTAAAAACTTGACTATCTGTAGACCGTTCTGATACACAAATAGGTCACAAATGCATGTTGTGCTGTAACTGGAGTTACAGATGGTTGTTAGTTGCCCTGTGAGTGCTGGGAACCAAACCTTGATCAGGAAGAGCAGCCTGTGCTCTGAACTGAGGAGCAACTTCTTGAGTGCCTTCATCTGATACCTTTCAAAGTGATTTGGTCTTTCAATGAAAAGGCAAACAAATTCTCATAATATACTTCAACATCTGTTTAAATAAACATTTATAGAGAAACTTTATGACAGGAAGATGTCATATTTTTACCCTTCATATACCATGCCACAGTGTGGTTATAAAATGCCATTGCAGAAAGTGTTATTAGTGATCTACATTAAAGAAATGGATCTTCCTATGTCAAGATCTAGACTAGAAGTGGATCCATTTACTTTCAAAATCAGCAAAAAGCTCTCAAATCCTATTTTGGATTGTAGTTTAAGTCCCACTGTAGTTAATTTGATAGCCAAAAATAGCTATTGCACCAATTAAAGGACAAAATATTAGCCCAAAATAATTTGACTCTGAATCTATAATGAT
The DNA here is from genome assembly GCF_004785775.1 of Grammomys surdaster. Lineage (NCBI taxonomy): Eukaryota > Metazoa > Chordata > Mammalia > Rodentia > Muridae > Grammomys > Grammomys surdaster. The sequence continues at coordinate 12,172,517 of NW_021604608.1, read as the reverse complement.
CTAATTGTCTCCTGATCAGTCAATCTTTCTCTTACAATATTTTTAGCACAAGTGTAGCATTTTAACCCTGGAAACTCCACTTCACAGGATATAATTGTCATCTCTATATTGAAATTTAATACTCAATTTTCAAATACTAAGAATCTAAGAAATTAATTTGTTTGAAAATTTGAATATATTCAAATATTTGTAATAGTAGAACATATTTTTCATTATTGAAAATCATCCCATAATCCATAATAATGCATAAGAATGAAAGACATAAATAATTTTAAAAATTTCCATGAGAAAGATTACTTTCAGTTGTCTGACATTTGAATTATTTGAAAACATTATTTTGAATGACCCTAATGTTTGAATTATATTTACTGACAATAAAGTACATTTGTTACATTTTTAAATAGCACTAAATTTAGTACCATATGGAAGTACCTGTGTGCTTAACTCAGGATGAATGTAATAACTTAAGACATGTGCCATTTGTTTAGCTTCCAAACTAAAAATAATTGTTCATAATGGTAAACCTTGACTAAAAACTGAGTTGTAATTTTATTTAATAAATCTATAGAATTTAGAATTACAATTTTAAAGCAATTTAAACCATTCTTTCCTCAATTCTTCTTGAAAAGATTTTTTTGAAGAATACTGCATTCATTAATCATGTTGAAGAAAGTACTAAATTCAAACTAAAACAAAAAAATCATTATATTCTGCTATATTAATATTTCAAATTATTTTCTGACTTATGGTCAATGCTTTTAACTAAAGTTTGGATGCATGGTCATGTTGTTTCTTCACAGTAATGAAACACTAACTAAGGCACAAGGAGTCTCTGTTTCTGCATAATGTCTGTTTTTGTATCTGTTTCCATCTGTGTGCAGAAAGAAGATGATCTGATGATGGCTGAACAAGGGCTGAACTGTGAGTATAGCAGAATTTTATTGGTACTTTGTTATTTTTTTTTCAAAAACAGTAGTATTTGGATTCACTCTTGGTCCCTAGACTATTTAGTCTCTGGTTCTTGATATCCAAGCAGTGTTAATTATGGAGTCCATCTCATGCAGGAGCCTACGATAAATCTTCAGTAACAGCTTTTGCCATCAGTTTGTGGAGAGTATCTATCCTATAGTCTTGACAACACCCTGGGTTGTTGAGGCTTCCCACATAACGCTCTTGGCTAACAACGCAATCAGATTTAACCTAGTATTGGTACTAGAAGCTTTATTTGGTAACAAGGGATTGCAAGTTCAGTCTGTCTCTCTCTCTGTATCTCTCTTTCTCTTTCTCTCTCTCTTTCTCTCTGATTACTTGGCAATTTCATTTAGATCACCATAATACAAGTTTCTATTTCAGGGAGTTTCTACTTTATTAGGTTTTCATACTACTCTTTCAAATGGTATGTTATTTTAGCTGTCTCTCCATATACAGCCTCCCTTCCTCTCCTCTTTCCTCTCCCTTTTCCCTTGATTCTTCCATTTTACTCTAATCCCTAACCCATCAATAACTACACTACTTCATTTTCCTAAGGAAATTTGTTCACCCACCTACCTGTCTCTTACTCTATACCTAACATCTGGTTCTATGGATTGTAGCTATTTATTGACTTAGCAGCTAATATCCATCTATAAGGAATCTCATACCACATCTACCACATCGATTTTTCCAGCTCTGAGGCACTTCATTCAGGATATTTTTCTAATTGCATCTGTATACCTGCATATTTTATAATTCATTAATTTTCACAACTGAATCCTCCCTTGTGTAAATGTATCATGGTATTCTTTATTCGGCCTGGGTAGCCTGGGCTAACATTTTGAAAAATATTCTGGAGAGATGGCTCAGAGGTTAATGCTTGGCTCACAACACACACACACACACACACACACACACACACACACACACACACACACGTTTGTGTGTATGTGTGTATACTTAAATAATTAAATAGCTCAACATTTCAACCTATTTTTTATTCTGTGGAATCAAGTATATATGTTTGTATTTGAGCCAAACTGTTTAATTAAATGGTATATTAGATTTTAGTGACTGTTCCCATATATAGAGGTATAAATATATAGATAGGTATATAGAGTAGAGATATTTATAGTTTGTGAGACAGGCATTTTTATTTAACTCAGTTTCCTGATACAAAGATCTCAAAATCCACAAAATTACCAGAATTATGTGTTTCGTTTTTATGTTGTTCAGCATAAGTAGGGGAGGGTTAGAAGTTAGATATCTTGCATTGGAGTTTGTCTTACTTAATGTCTCTATTGCTGTTAATAAAACACACTATAAAAAGTAATTTGGGAAGAAAAGTGTTCACTGCCATACTACAGTCCATTAACAAAGGAAGCTAGGGAAGGGTCTCAAGGCAAGAACTTGGAGGCAGGGACAGAAGATGAGGTCATATAGTAATGGTGATTACTAGCTTTATTTTCATGGCCTGCTCTACCTACTTTCTTATAGTACCAAGGGCTATCAGTCTAGATATAGCACATCACACAGTGAATTGAGTCCTTCCATATCAATAATCAATCAATAGATGAATTTCTTCAAGTGAGGTTCTCTTTTCCAAAATGACCATAGCTTGTGCCATGTCAGATAAAACAAAACAAACTAAAAAAGAAAAGAACAAACAGACAAACAAACAAACAAAAAATCTAGTCAATACAGAAGTGTTGTACTGAGAGTCAGACAGTTGGTTTTAGGACTGGGAATTTTAGTCTTGTCTCATAATTTCCAAAGAAGCAAGAGAAGCTCAAGTTTCACTTAGCAAGCTAATAGCTGTCCTCAAAGAAACCTGGGACAGGACTCAGTACTTGAGGACCCTTCCAGCACTTCTCACCCTGCCCTCTCCCTAAACATCTCCAACTCATGGGCTGGGTTTTGCTTCTATTCCTTCAGCTTCTGATTTTTATATAATTCAGCCAATTAGGCTACATGCCCTCTTGGTTCTCCTGCACTCTCTTAACTCTTGGTCATCCTCCTCTCTTTGCCTCTTATTTAGTAGCTTCTCACTTGGTCTGCTTGCCCATCTCTCCCTCTTCTCCCCTTCTTTCTCTCCTTTCCTGACCCAATTCTGTCTGAACCCTTTTAAATGCTCCTGGTTTGTCTCTCCTTCATTTCTTCCATATAACCCATCTCCTTAACCATATCTAGAAGATGCCCTGTCTCTTTTTCATTCAAGAGCCAATGGCTTTCAATCCTGACTACTAATGAAATACCCACCAAACCAAACTAAATAAAGCAGAAAATAAATTGGCAAAACACTGAGTGGTGAAGACTTTATGATTACTGTATACAGATATATCAGAGTTAGAGCTCAGAAGGTCCATGTTTCTCTTCTACCTTGATTCATATTTTCTTCAAAAAATCTATTTATTTGTGTGCTTTGTAACAAAAGATACTGGGATAAACCTGTAAGTCAATGGGTTTCCTGAGTTCTGTTAGCTTCCTTAACAAGTGAATCAGAACTAAGAATTATGAAGGAACTTCCATTCAGTGCTGGTTAGCAGCAAGTATAAAAATATTTGTATTGTTTTCATGATGGAGAAGTTTAATGGTACTGAAACTTCATCCCTTGCTAACACTACAGATATATCTTACAAATAGCACTGACTCTTAGGATGAGAGGAGGGGTTCCTAAACTTTGTAAATGAAAACTGCAAGTCTTAAGCTCAGAAAATAAATTAGACTTACAAGTCTGGGCATGCTCCTGAGACTTACAGGTGTCCCAATGCCTCTCCTTAAGGTTACAAAAGCAGTACATTTGCTGGACAGAGGAGATGCTTTGTCTAACTGAGCCACCTATATTCTGTGTTGGGAACCTCAGTAATGCACCACTCGTGTTACCCAGGCAAAGGTTTGGGTATTTTGATAAGTCAACTGCCTTATGTTTTTCCCTAATTCTGTAAGCAATCTCTCATTTATACTCACATAGGTAAACCTAAGAAAGTCATTGACTTTCTTCAAGACTTACATAGAGTAACTTAAATGGTTTGATATTAGTACATTGTCTAGAGTATACCTGAATTTGTTTACTTCTCCCCAGAAAAAGAGACAAAACATCATAATCCAGTTTTTAGGTAGATGATATGATATTATATTGTCAAAAATAAAAGAAATAAAATAACAGTAACAATAAAAAAGCAATGAAATAGGCCCAGAAGGAACGTGCCTATAATTGTACAGTTTACAAAGCAGATAAGACGAGTCAAGTCCTATCATTCACTTGCCAGCCAGTCAACCACCTCCCATGTATCAGAAGGTAGCTTCCTGTCACTGATCACTAGTTCCTTACAAAATAACCTGGTATTTAGTTGTAAAGTAATGTGCATGCTTCAAAACTATTCTGCTGTAGTCCACTGAAGATGAACTTGCATTCTAACTGTTGCATCTTTATTAACTTTCTTTGTACTAGGAAATCTTTTCCACTTTCATATACATACCTATTTGTACTGCATTCTAATAAAATGCCAGATTTGGTTGTATTCTACTAAAGCCTAAAATTAGGTTGGGTATCTGCTTGATTATATGTTTTCTTCTCTCTCTAAAATAGATTTTCCCCTGCAGTTTGTAAAAATAATTCTATTTTGTCCAATGTTTCCTAGACATGTTTCCCATAAAAACAAGTCCTAGTGAAAACAGTTGGGCTGCTTTTGCCCTACCTTGATTGTATAGTGACTCTGAGGACCCAATCAAGTGGAGGCAGAATAATCATGCAATCAATCTAGAGAGGAAAACAGAACAACTACACAATGATTCTTTCTTTGAATCATGCAGAGGAGCTTTGAAACAAATCTGGAATCTGCTAATTATGGTTAAACCTTGTTCTTAATTTAAGTGATATGACCTTGCAGTCAGAGTTCACTTCCAAACCAATATCTATAAAATTCTCATTGTTACATCTTAAAAAAAGAGAACATTATAAGGCTTAAAGTTAAAATCATGATGGATTCAGTTCTGGCAAGATTTCACTTTTCTTTTAATTCTTCCAGGATTTAACTCCATTATAATTCTAATTAGAATAGTTATGAAAACTGAAATCAACCCTCTACAGTTCACAAGGTGGTGCATTTGCAATTCCTGTCAAAATATTATTTTAAATATTGTTGTGAAAAATTAATTTAACTTTAAGCAGAAATGTGCATGCATGATGTATTCATAAATAGAAGGCCTGTTTCTATTGCTTTTATCACAATGGTGACAGAAGTGATGGTATGAGGTGAAGTAATAATACTTGAACTTATTTTTCCCAGAGTTTCAAAGCCTTTTGTCTCATCTACTCTACATTCTGAACATGAAGTTAAATAAGAAACATTTCTTCATGGTATTATCTAGGAAAAAAATGCTGGTAAAGATGAGAATATGTGATTTGAGAGGCTTGTGGACAAATATGGAGGCATCGACAAAAAGCATTTCAGCTGATGTTTTTATGCAAATATTTTTGTCTAGACTACTTAATATAGAAAGAAGGGTTATCGTGTCTAGACCTGAAAATCTGGACTCACCTTCCACAGCATTTCAGTAGAGTTGTTTCTCTACCCAACACACCACATTTGAATTTTTTCCATTATTTTATTTATGATTATACAAATTTTTCAGATCTTAATATGCCTATCACTCTCTATACTACTTCCAAACCTTGCTTAAATAATGAACTATGATTGCCTGTGGATCATTCCAGATAAACACATTGAACTTGTTTTAATGTGCCACTAGTTTACTGAGACCTCAAATAACTATAAGTCAGTTTGACACCGGGGGGTATTGCTTGGATTGTTTCTGAAGGCTTATTTTTAAAATGGTTACTAATTTTCAGAATGTCATATATGAATAATGTGTCTACATTATGTTTATTTCTTGTTTCTTCTTTCAATTTTTCCTACTTGCCCATTTCTCCTAAGTTAGTGAGAACTATACATGCACATACATGTGTCTTGGTATTGATATGTACACTTGTGTACATAAACTACTTAGTCCATTAGCATTACTCATATACAAATGAGTTGATGAAGGCAAGATTGTGAAAGGTTGGTCTTTGTCATTTGATGGAGGGAGTTGTTCATGAGAAAAAACTTGAAGAATCAACCTTAGCTTATTTGTGAAATAAAGAACCTAGAGTAAAGACTGTTATTTTAAAGAAAGAGTAGGAAATACAAATGTTTACAAGACCAAGATGGGGTAAGCAATTGTTTTATGACTTGACCATTAGAAAAGCAACTTTGCCATCTGTAACAGAATGTGTCTAGTTCATAATCTCAGTAGCAGGAATACTGAGACATGAGGTATAGCCAAGAGTTTAAAGAACACCTTAGCTATATAACAAGATCCAGTCTTAAAAATTAATAAATAATAATTAAAATTAGAAAGTTCAACTTTTACCAACTTCATGTACAAAATAATCATAATCTTGGTATTCTCATAGCTGAGAAGGCTAACAGAATACATAGTTTTATACTGAAAGTAACATGTTAAACAATGAGGAACATTAAATATATATATATATGAATAAATATTAATAAGAATTTATATATATATATATATATATATATATATATATATATATATATGCATACACCCAGGAAAATAAAAAATCAAACAGTTATAAAGGGAGTGTAAATAGACTGTAATTGATTGCTTGGAATTTTCTGTCTCACCCTGACTAATGACACAGAAGCCTCTTTTTATTTATATTTCTTGTGGTCTTAGCTTAGATTTGCTCTCCAACTGCTCTTAACTTATATTAACCTGTTAATTCTACTACATGACTGTTATGTGGTGCTTACCTCTCCTCAGTTTCATATGTCTGATTTCTTCTGGGTTGGAGTGGCCAGTCTTCTGATGGCTGACTCTTTTCTCAGAGTTTTGTATCTTTTCAGAAGTCCCATCATCCACTTCCTGACTTTGCTCTAGGCCTACAGCTTTTAAATAAACCATCCTGAAGCTGCCTTACTTAGGCAGTAAAGAATGGAAGAAAGACATCTTCACACAGTGCATATAAACATTATTTCTAAATAAGACAATTAGACAATTATTTGGGGAAGAAGAGAACCAGCTCGTTGCAGTAAATCTGATGTATAGAATCTGTATATAAGGTAACTGAAGGAATAAAGGAAAAAGTTCAAAGAAGAAATTAAAGTAATACTAAAATGGAGTAAGAGCTGCTAACATTTAAAGGAGAAAGCTCACAGAGAGTCAGTTGTAGATAAAGGAGCATAGGCAAGTACAAACTGCTGGGAGAAGAAATTACTCTTTCACAAGGAAGAGTTCCCTACCTAGTTATGCAATAACGAATGGTTTGGCTGAAATCTTATGTATATGTGTATGTGTATGTGTGTGTGTATGTGTATGTGTATCTATCTATCTATCTATCATCTATCTATCTATCATCTATCTATCTATCTATCTATCTATCTATCTATCTATCTATCTATATGTGTGTGTATTTATATGTAAAATATGTGTGTGTCTTTATATGTAAAACAAATTAAAGAAAACCCCCATATTTGAAAGAGAACAAGTATGTACATGGGATAGATTTCAGGGAGAAAATAGCATAGGGGAATGATATAAATATAACATGAAGAATTGAATATATTATAAAAAATGGAGTAAGTTGAAAGACAAATATATCTCAAAATTCCAGAGTATAATTCAAAGTATTCCCAACCATATGAAATGAGAGTGACAAAAATTTAAAAAGTAAGGTTAAATCGTGAAGTACTCAGGGAAGAGGAACTGAATGAGGAAAATAAAGAAGTATGATAGTAATTCTAACATCCATGAGCAGAAAATAATTAAAAATGAAAAATTCATGGATCTCTAACTTCAAAATAATTAAAAACAATAAAATATGAAATTAAAAATATCCAAAAATAATATCTTGAAATGAAAACCAAAAATAAACTAATGGTGATTCTGGACCCTATAAAATTGTAAAGCTTCTGTAAGGCAAAGGATACTGTTAATAGAACAAAACTTGAATAATCGAAAAGCACCTAAAGAAATGTTCAACATTCTCAGTCATCAGGGAAATGCAAATCAAAACAACCTCACACCTGTCAGAATGGCTAAGATCAAAAACTCAGGTGATAGCAGATGCTGGTGATGATGTGGAGAAAGAGAACCACTCCTCCATTGTTGGTGGGATTGGAAGATGGTACAACCACTCTGGAAGAAGTCTGGTGGTTCCTCAGAAAAATTGGACATAATATTACCTGAGGACCCAGCTATATTACTCCTGGGCATGTACCAAGAAGATGCTCCAACATGTAACAAGGCCACATGCTCCACTATGTTCATAGCAGCCTTATTTATAATAACCAGAAACTGGAAAGAACCCAGATGTCCTTCAAGAGAGGAATCAATACAGAAAATGTGGTAAATTTGCACATGGACTACTACTTAGCTATTTAAAACAATCAATTCATGAAATTCTTAGGCAAATGGATGGAACTAAAAAATACCATCCTGAGTGAGGTAATCCAATTACAAAAGAACACACATGGTATACACTCACTGATAAGTAGGTATTAGCTAAAAATCACGGAATACCCAAGATACAATTCACAGACCACATGAAGCTCAAGAAGAAGAAAGATCTAAGTGTGGTTGCTTCGGTCCTTCTTAGAAGGAGTGACAAAATACTCATGGGAGCAAATATGGAGACAAAGTGTGGAATAGAGACTGGAGGAAAGACCATCTGAAGACTGCCCCACCTGAGAATCCATCCCATGTGCAGTCACCAAATGTGGACACTGTTGTGAACTCCAGGAAGTACATGCTGACATGAGCTTGATATATCTGTCTCCTGAGAGGCTTTGCCAGAGCCTGACATATACACAGGCAGATTCTCACAGCCAACCATTGACCTGATCACAGGGCCTCCAGTGGAGGAGTTAGAAGACTGAAAGAGCTGAAGAGGCTTGTGGGCCCATGGGGAGAGTGACAATACCAACCAACCAGAGATCCCAGGATCTAAACTGCCAGCCTGGGAACACATATAGAGGGATCCATGACTCCCGCTCTATATGTAGTGGTGGATGGTCTTGGTGGGCATCGGTTGGAGAGGAGGCACTTGGTCCCTGAAAGCTGGACACCCTGGTGTGGAGGAATGTGACACAGGGAGTGGGTAGGTGGATTGGGCACACCCTCATAGAAGCAGGAGGATGGGGGTTGGGATAGGGAATTTCTGGGGCTGGAGAAATGGGGAAATGGGATAACATCTGAAATGAAAGCAAATAAAATATCCAATAAAAAAGAAAAAAATCAAAAGAGAAAAATCATTGTACAAAAGTAAATAAATGAAGAAGAAAATAAATAAATATATATTAAATATCAAATTGGAAAATTTTGCTTATACTCAAAGATTTAAAACCTCAAAATATGTGATAGCTCATTTAATAAAAAATAAATAGTCCTCAATAAAAGACATATAAGTGAGTGAAATTTATAGTAGAAAAAGTAAATAATAGTTCATCAAGTGCTTTTACCCCAACACATTTGTTTAGGGACATACTGTTTTGATAATTACCTCATTTGAGTCTTTGTGTGAACTTTAACATATCATGAAACATCAAATTTTCACATTAATGAACAACATAAGAATATTGTAAAACTTATGTTTTTATTAAAATATTCACAGCAATACAGCAAAAAAAGATAAAAGCTTTTCACCGATGTCTTGTTAAAGATACATTTCTAAAATCTGCTAAACCAAAAACTCAATATGTCTAATTCATAGCTTTGTCTTACTTCATCAAATGTAAATAGATCTGTAAAGTATGAAAGTGTACAACAATCATTTAAAATAATACGCAGATCTATTTCAAAGGTCAAAAATTATTTTTGATCTTCAAAATTACTAGTAGGAAACACAAAATTTAAAGAATATTATCTTATTTAAATATAATTATAGAAGAAATTAAATAGTTCAATAATAAAAATGTGAAAATGACATAAAATATTAACTTAACTGTTAAAATATGATTGCTTATAATCATATAATAATAACCTTACATGATTAGTATGGTAATATATAATAAAAGACATAAACATTAATAGAAGAACCAAAATCGATGGTTTGATGATCATATTGTCATATCTGCAGACAACTTCCCTTAGTTAGTGACTGGATAGAAAATGACTTTATATGTTTCAGTGTAGCATTACCAAAAATATAATTTTTATGGTATGTAAGATGATAGTAGAAACCTTTATAATGATATAAAATAGTAGAAATAAGATTCTAAAATATAAATTTTTATGTTAAAGTGTTGTTTAGAATAGATAATTTATGTATGACACACCTACATATATTACATTTATTAATGGCATTTTCATATATTTAAAATTTATTTTGATTGTGTCTCCCCATTGCTCACTGCTATGGTCCCCCTCATTCACACTGATGCTCTTCTTCATATCAAGTTCTTCTCTTTCCATCCTACTCCTTTTTTCCTTTCTCTTCTTCCTTCTTTCTTCTCATCATCTGTTTTTTCTTTTTCCCTCCTTCATTCTCCAACCTCTCTATTTTTCTTTTTCCTTTTTAACTTTTAGAACTACTCATATACTATATCCTGATCATATTATTTTTTCTTCCAGATTCATTCCTTCAGAACAACTTAACTGTTTGTTGTTGTTTTTATCTCAATACAAGCAAACAAAAAGTACACCAAACCAATTGTACAAAAAACCAAACAAACAAACAAAAAACATGGAGAGTGTTTTGTTGACTAACTCCTCTAGAGTATAGGCCTTACCCTTGAGTGTGTGTCTTCTATTCAATTTTACCCCATAGGAGAAAAGTTCACCCAGCTAAAAACAATACTTTATTATGAAATTTGTTTCTAAATTCAGTATCTTGATTTTGTTTTTCTTGGCATCACTACTTGATATTTTTCATCTATCGTAACCATTTCTTCTTCATTTTTGCTTGACAAAAAATAGAATGACTTTCATTTCTAGGGAAAGAGTCTAATACAAAGTGATTAGAATCCAAAAAAATGTAAACAAGCAAAGACAGAAAAAGACAAAAACAAAGGAACCATTGGAACCTTTATGATGCCCGACTTTCTAAATCACAAAATATATCAAAGAACTATTATGGGTAAAATATACTTATTGAAGAAATGAAAAACCTAGTGGAGAAGCCCACAATAGACAAGTAGACATTAAGTGACATAACATCCAATATTAAATATCATAGTTTTTATGTACTTATAAATGGGTCTTTCAAGTTAATCATGTATTAAAAGTGTATATACTCTTAAATTTTCCCTCAAGCTAAAGTAGTTCTTTGTACTTGAATTTCCATTCATTACTATTAATTTTGTAACTCTAAGTAAAGTTTTTGAATTTTTGAAAGACACAATAATTTAATTGGTAAAAAGTAAATTCATTGAGTATCAAGTATGACAGTTAGAAGTTAGATAGTTGTCATTTCATGTGTTGAACATGAAATAAGCCCTGCTTCTCATACCCCTATACCATAAATACTAAGCCAAAGCAAACAAAAACAAAATTATTTAATACTTGAGTTTCATGTCCTTTGACGAACATGTTATGAATTTCACTGATTGTAGAAACACTGAATACCATATATGCTCATAATAATCATGGACTAAAGTTTTAATAACTTTAAAAGTAGAACACTGAAGGAAAATGATAAGCTCTTCCTAAGGTAGTTTTGGTAATATTTACATTGGTTGACCATGATGCCCTGTCCTCCATACAAAAATCAAGATGACATCCACATTATATGAAAAACAATAATGAGATATCACAAGGAGCGATTTACTACTTGAGTTGTTTTGATTAAAAGTAAAGTCAATCAAATATATGAATGTTATTTAAAAATCTAAGACTGAAATATAAGTAATTATGGTTTAGGTTAATAAGTTCAGAGATACATTAATAGCATTTTAATTAGACTAATATGTATATTATATATGTATATATACACACACACATATACAATATATATACATATATATAATGCATATATGTACATGTTTATAATATTATTTTCCTTTGGACTATTTGAAAAAAATAAGTGTTGAGAATTCAATTTGTTTGTAAGCACATGATTTTGAGGAAATTTTACATAATATAACAAGAGACCTATTGCTTTATAAGTTCTCATTTCATAAACTACTTTTAATTAAACAGATTTGAAAGGACATCTAGCTCATTTGCATGTTCTATGACAAGAGCATACTATAGGAAGAGTCTACATGTCACTTCCTGCTTTTTCCATTATAAGCATTTTAGCTATTTTGATTATACTGTTATCATCAATGAAAAATTGAAAAGGTTTTTAAATTAAGTGGAATATAGCAGTGATTGTATGATCAGTTAATTTTTAAAATCATGTTTTAAAACTAAAATATAATTACCTCATTTGTCTCTTTTCTTTTCCTCACTACAATCCTTCCCATGTCATACCTTATTTGCTATCTCTCAATTTTATAGGTTCCATTACTTTAATTATAGTTACACACACATACACACAAACACACATGCATATGTATATAAATAGATAATCATTACATATATTAAATATTTAGGAATGTATGATTCCTTTTTTCCCAATCTGCTATTATACTATTTTAATTACATGAAAGTATTGAGGTCAGTTCTTAGTTGAGGAACTAGTAATACAATAGATGTAAATAGTCAAGTAACAAGCAAGACAATAAATACAAATAGTCAAAGAACAAGCTATGTAATAAACAAAGTCCCATGATCACTCTCATGACCACTGTTTCTAAGGGCCGATCAGGATGACCCAAATATCTGAGCCTACTTCCCTGTCCTAGCCCAAAGTCATTTTTATGCCTTAAGCCTATTTCTTTATTCTAACCTAAGATGTAGATTCCTGCCTGAAATTAATTTTTGTTCTAGCCTAATATCAGATTCCTGTCACACAGCCCATTTTCTAGTCCTTGTCCAACGTCAGATTCTTGCCAAGCAGCCCCAAAAGCTCTCCACCTCTCCCTCCTTTTTATTTCATAAACAAGACTGAGCCTGTCTTAGGTCCTTCTAACAAGAATACCTTCCTTACCTGTCATGAAATATGCATCATCAAAAGCAATGCACTTATGTCTTAGGATGGTAAGGCTTTGTGTAGAATCTTGCCCATCCTTGGCTTGTCAGCCTGATAAATTAATAACTCTGTCTGGGGGTCCATTATCAGTTTCAAGTCATGCATTTGGCTGCCAGCCTATTGATGTAGTTAGAGAAAAGATTTAACATCATGAGCAGGAATAAAAGTATTCCCAGGACAAAAGGGACTAGCATGAACAAGCTATATGCCATTCTTGAAGCTTGAGAAAAATGGAAATACTGACCTCAGTCCATGGATAATTTTATCAGCAGTATCTGCAGCATCAAAGCTTAGCAGAACAGCATTCTTTAAATTCATAATATCACTATGCAAAGTTCAAACATACAAAGAGGTGCTAGAATTATTCAGAATACCCTGCAAGTGTCTTTAAACTTTTTTTTTTGAGACAGAGTTTCTCTGTGTAGCCCTGGCTGTCCTGGAACTCACTCTGTAAACCAGGCTAGCCTTGAACTCTCGAACTCAGAAATCTGCCTGCCTCTGCCTCCCAAGTGCTGGGATTAAAGGCATGAGCCACCACTTCCCGGCTAAACTTTTTCTTAATTATAATGACTATCATTGTAAATTTTAGAAGTAGCACAAATCCAATGGTATTTGGCATGACACTTGAGATGTCTCCTTACACTTAAACTCTGAAACTCCTTTCAATAATTTTAATAGGATAAAGAACATCATTCCATTGTTCCAAATGCCTATATAAATCCTCTGGTATACTCAGCACATTAGTAACTTTTTTTTTTGGTAAATGATTAACAAAAGTAGTTCTCTTAACTTCTTATGTCAAAGCAGTTGCAGAAGCTGTTGCTAGCAAGTAATGTAATTAAAGCTGTTATACCAGCAATAATCAAGCCTACTATGCTCTTGCTTCTACTTAAAGCCTCACTCACATCTTCAGTACTTGTGAGGTTTTTTTTGTTTTTGATTTTTGTTTTTTGTTTGTTTTCTGTTTTTGTTTTTGTTTTGTTTTTTTTTTCAGAATACTAAGGTCCTATAGTACTCAGGGCAATAAAACAAAAGCTGGCTAATTGACCACCATAACAGACTTGCCAGGTTTCAACACACTAACACACTAACACAAATAGAAAGTGTGTAATCAATGCAAATTAAATAAATACTGTAGAAGAAATAAAAGTAATTTTAGCATAACAATTAAAAGAGCCTTAACACATGCACTAACACTTCTTTGAAATCCAGATCCTGTCCCAACCTTATCTCATGCTAATATAACATCATAGAGAACTGTAGCTAACATCATAATATGTCTTTGAAAATGTCCAGAACCAGCCTTCCAAGGAAGACTTTTATTTATGTTGGATTGATTTCTAGACCAGTCCATGATTACTAGTCACATTTAATAAAAATACAAGAGTCATTATAACTTCTCTTTTTGATTCTCTGTTCCACAAGTTCTAAAATCTTGAGGCAATCCAACTTGTACAATTTGGGATATAAGCAAGCAAAGGTGGATCAGGAACATATGTCCACTACAGCTTCCCAGTCACCATTGTCAGGGCACTCAGCAAACTTATAGGTCAGCATCACTCTTTGTTCCAGCATCAGCATGTCTCACCATTCACTCTGGCAGCCACCATGCTACTTCAGCATCTTTCAAAAAAAGAAGCAAACATGACCTTTTCCTCATATTAAATAGTTGATCTGGATCATGTCATTTGCCAGTAAACGAATTCTTTCTTTTCACTTAGGCATAAGTATGCCTAGTTGTAGAGTCCCATAGAAACTTAGCAGAAAGTTAATTGGCATCCAAATTTTTTTAAAAAATTTAAAGCAAAAAGAACATGATTCAAATAAATTTGTAGTGTACAGGGATATATCTCTCCCTTTTTTATTTTGTGAAGATATATTTTTAAATTTCCATGGGCAATTCCATAATACCTTGTCCTTGAGGATTATAAGGAATACCAGTAATATTGGTAATATGAAATTGTTGAGAAAGAGTCTCAAATGATCAACTGTAATAGCCAGTTCCATTATCTGGTTTTTGTTGTTGTATATTTTATTTATTTATATTTCAGATGTTATCCTCTTTCCCCATTCCCTTTCCCAGGAACCCCTTATCCCATCCCTCCTCCTCCTGCTTCAAGGAGGGTGTGCCCAAACCCATCTATACACTCATGCCACCCCACCCTCAAAATCCCCAAAATGGAGCATCCAGCCTTCACAGGACAAAGGACCTCCTCTTCCACTGATGCTCAAGAAGGCATACTTCACTACATAGAGAGCTGGAGACATGGATCTCTCCATGTTCCCAAGCTGGTGGTTTAAATCCTGGGTGCTCTGATTGGTTGGTATTTTCGCTCTCTCCATGGGCCCACAAGTCCCTTCAGCTCCTTCAGTCTTCTCTCTAACTCCTCCATTGAGGACCCTGTAATCAGTTAAATGGTTAGCTGTGAGCATTTGCCTCTGTATATGTCAGGCTCTGACTTAGCCTCTTAGGAGACAGGTATATCAGGCTCATGTCAGCATGCACTTCTTGGCATCTACAATAGTGTCTTTATTTAGTGACTGCATATTAGATGGATTCCCAGGTTTGGCAGTCTTCAGATCGTCCCTCCTTCAGTCTCGGCTCCAGAATTTGTCTCTATATTCGCTCCCATGAGAATTTTATTACTCCTTCTAAGAAGGACTGAAGCATCCACACGTTGGTCTTCTTTCTTCTTGAGCTTCATGTGGTCTGTGAGTTGTATCTTGGGTTTTGTGAGCTCTTGGACTAATATCTACTTATCATTGAGTATATACCAAGTATGTTCTTTTGTGATTGGGTTACCTCACTCAGGATGGTATTTTCTAGTTCCATCCATTTGCCTAAGAATTTCATGAATTCATAGTTTTTAATAGCTGAGTAGTACTCCATTGAGTAAATGTACCACATTTTCTGTATTCATTCTTCTATGGAAGGACATCTGGGTGCTTTCCAGCTTCTAATTATTATAAATAAGTCTGCTTTGAACATAGTGAAGGATGTGTTCTTGGTATCTGTTGGAGCAATATTTGGGTATATGCCCAGGCATGATACGGCTGTGTCCTCAGTTAATACAATGTCCAATTTTCTGTGGAAGACTGCTTTTCAGAGTGGTTGTATCAGTCTGTAATTTCACCAAAGATGGAGGAGTTTTCCTCTTTCTCCACATTCTCTCCTGCATCTGCTATCACCTGAGTTTTTGGTCTTAGCCATTCTGACAGGTATGAGGTAGAATCTCAGGTTTGTTTTGATTTGCATTTCACTGATGGTTGAGAATGGTGAACATTTCTTTAGGTGGTTTTCAATTATTCAATTTTCCTTACTTGAGAATTTTTTGTTTAGCCCTGTACCCCGTTTTCAATAGGGTTATTTGATTATCTGGAGTCTTATTTCATATATATATATATATATATATATATATATATATATATATATATATATATGTATATCAGCCTTCTTTTGGATGTAGAATTAGTAAAGATCTTTTCCCAATCAGTTGGTTGCCATTTTGTCCTAGTGACAGTGAACTTTGACTTACAGAAACTCTGCAATTTGATGAAGTCTCATTTTTCAATTCTTGATCTTAGAGCATAAACCATTGATGTTCTTTTCAGGAACTTTTTTTCTGTGGCCATGTGTTCGAGGCTCTTCCCGACTATCTTATCTATTAGTTATAGTGTATCTGGTTTTATGTGGAGGTCCTTGATGCACTTATACTTTAGCTTTATAAAAGGAGATAAGAATGGATCTATTTACATTCTTCTACATTCTGACCTCCAGTTGAACCATCACCATTTGTTGAAAATGCTGTCTTTTTTCCAGTAGATGGTTTTAGCTCATTTGTCAAAGATAAAGTGACCATAGGTGTGTGGGTTCATTTCTGGATCTTTAATTCTATTCCATTGATTTTCTTGCCTATCTCTGTAATAATACAATGCAGTTTTATCACTATGACTCTGTGGTAAAGCTGAATTTCAGGGATGGTGACTCCTCCAGAAGTACTTTTATTGTTGAGAATAGCTTTTGCTATACTTTTTTTTGTTGTTATTCCAAATGAATTTGAGAATTATTTGTTCTAATGCTGTGAAGAATTGAGTTGGGATTTTGATTGGAATTACATTGAATCTGTAAATTGCATTCAGCAAGATGATCATTTTTACTATATTCATCCTACATGGGAGATCTTTCCGTCTTCTGAGATCTTCAATTTCCTTCTTCAGAGACATGGAGATCTTGTCATACAGATCTTCACATGGTTGGTAAAATTCTCACTACGGTATTATATATTATTTGTGATTATTGTGAAGGTTGTCATTACTCTAATTTCTTTCTCAGCCTCTTTATCCTATGAGTAGAGGAAGGCTACTGATTTGTTTGAGTTGATGTAATATCCAGCCACTTTGCTGAAGTTGGTTATCAAGTTTAGGAGTTTCCTTGTGGGAGTTTTGCGGTCACCTAAGTATACAATCTTATGATCTGCAAATTATGATATTTTGACTTCTTTTTTTTCGATTTGACATTTTGACCACTTTTTGTTTTCTAATTGCTCTGACTAGGACTTCGGGTACTATATTGAATAGGTAGGGAGAGAGTGGGCAGCCTTCTCTAATCCCTGATTTTAGTGGGATTGCTTCACGTTTCTCTCCATTTAGTTAGATGTTGACTACTGATTTGCTGTATATTGCTTTTACTATTTTTAGGTATGTGTCTTGAATTCCTGATCTTTCCAAGACTTTTATCATGAAGGGATGTTGAACTTTGTGAAATGCTTTCTCAGCATCTATTGAGATGATCATGTGTTATTGTTTTTTTTGAGCTTGTTTATATAATTGATTACATTGCCGGATTTTATATATTCCATATATTGAACCATCCCTGCATTCCTGGGATAAAGCCTACTTGATCATGATGGATGATTGTTTGGATATATTTTTGGATTCAGTTTGCAACAGTTTTATTGAGTATTTTTGCATTGATTTTCATAAGGAAAACTGGTCTGAAGTTTGTTATCTTTGTTGGGTCTTTGTGTGGTTTATGTATGAGTGCAATTGTGGTTTCATAAAGCAAACTGGGTAGTGTTCCTTCTGTTTTTATTTTGTGGAATAGTTTGAAAAAAATTAATATTAGGTCTTCTTTGAAGGTATTATAGAATTTTGTTCTAAAACCATCTGGTCTTATACTATTTTTTTGGTGGGTAGACTTCTAATGACTGCTGCTATTTCTTTAGGGATTATGGGACTGTTTAAATGGTCTATCTGATCTTGATTTAATTTTGGTACAAGATATCTGTCTAGAAAATTGTCCATTTCATTCTGATTTTCCAGTTATGTTGAGTATAGGCTTTTGTAGTAGGATCTGATGTTTTGAATTTCCTCGGTTTCTGTTATGTCTCCCTTTGCACTTATGGTTTTATTAATTTGGATATAATCACTGTGCTCTCTGGTGAGTCTGGCTAAGGGTTTATTTATCTTGTTGATTTTCTCAAAGAACCAGATCCTGATTTCATTGATTCTTTATATGGTTCTTTTTGTTTCTTTTTTTTTCTTTTTCCAATATTTTATTTTTGACCTTTTTTATAAACTGGGATGATAGACACAAAATCTAACATTTGCAAATTTAATATATACCCATCATGTCTTATTTTCCAGAACAACCTTGTTTGTTAAAAGTTATATTCATGTTACATATAAGAAAACTTTAGCTGAAAAGTATTAACCTGGACAGAAGCCAAAGTCAAGAGTCAAAAATAAAGTGTAAAATAATTGACTGGGGTATTTATGATTATTTGTCAAATGTACCAGATTAAGTTTGGTGCTCCATGTACTAATCTTAAGCAGTCTTTATCCATTCATTCTGAAATTTAACTTGAAGACAAGAATCTGCAGTTGCTCCTATACCTTCAGATTTTTAAGATTATAGGGCTGGGCTCTACTGTGTTCTGGGTTTCCAGGGTCTCAGACACAGGTTGCTCATTAGCCCTTTATAATCTATCCTTTTCCCTACAGCAGAGAATGATAATATAGTTAGTGCTTCTCAGAATAAATAAAGGATGCTCATCTGGTATGACATAGGTACAAGGGCAGCTGCAAATATTTGCCTGTGGCATCATAAACCACTCAATGCCATTCTTATTAAACCCTGAAATAAAACCTATTTGTTCATACCATTCTTTTTGTATTAGATATTTTATTTATTTACATTTCAGATGTCATCCCCTTCCTCCTTTCCCTACTCCTAGAACCCCCTATCACATCCCCCCTCCTCATTTTTGCTTTTACATTATTTTAATTACATGCAAGTATTAAGGACAGTTCTAGGTTGAGTAACTAGCAATATGATAGATGCGAATAGTCAAGTAACAAGCAAGACAATAAACACAAACAGTCAAAGAACAAGCAAGGCAATAAACATATTTCCATTTTAACTTCCATGATGACTATTTCTAAGTGCTTATCAGGATGACCAAAATATCTGAGCCTACTTTCCTGTCCTATTCCAAAGTCATTTCTATGTCTGAAGCCTACTTCTTTGTTCTAACCTAAGATTTAGATTCCTGCCTGAAATTATTTCTTTCTTCTAGCCTAAGATTTAGACTTCTTCCTGAATTTACTTCTTTGTTCTATCCTAATGTCATATTCCTGTCAAACAACCTACTTCCTTGACCTTGGACAAAGTCAGATTCCTGCCAAGAATCCCATTTCCTTGTTCTTGACTGTTGAGAGTGACCTTGCTTATACACTAATGGCCTAAGTCAGCCATAGGCCTAAGTCAGCCATATGTGCCTATTGACACAAAGTCTTGTCCTCTGTGGGAAAGTACTAACCATAGAACTGATAACTATAGATCTTGTAGACAGGTAGCCCTGGTGGGAAAGTAGCAGCCTAGATAAGAACAAATAATCATATATCATATGAACAGGTAGCCTTCGTGGGAAAGTACTAGTTCAGATCAGAACAAATGAATAACAGATCTTATGGAGAGGTACATGGTGACCTGTTCTGCCCTGCTTCTTCTGTGAACTCTTCACCCAGCCAATATCCTGTTCTGAAGAACATCTGTACTCCCCCTGAGATCACCTGCACTCCCCAGAAACAAAGAAGACCCTATATCATCCCACTTCCCATATCCTGCTTCTATGTGTATATAATCCCCGTGTGGAAAAATTAAAATTTGACAGCTTGATCAGACTTTCAGACAGGCTGTCAGTTTCTTGCATGTCTTTGTACCCCATTCTCTCTTTCAGGTCCTAGTACACTGCCCTGTAGACCGAGGCTCTTGACCAACGTCAGATTCTTGCCAAGGAGCCCCTGAAGCTCTCCACCTCTCCCCTTTTTTATTTCACAAACAAGACTGAGCTGGTCTTAGGTCATTTTGTCAAGAATGCCATTTTTTTTACCCATCATGGAATATACATTATCAAAAGCAATGCTCTTCTGACTTAGGATGGCAAGGCTCTGTGCAGAATCTTAACTGCCCTTGGCTTGCCAGCCTATTAGATTAACAACTGGGTCCATTTTCAGTTTCAAGCCATGCACTTTGGCTGCCAACGTGTTGATGTTGTTAAAGACAAACTCTAACACTATGGTCAGGAATAAAAGTATGCCCAGAACAAAAGGTTAGCATGATAAAACTATATATGCCATTCTTGAGCTTGACAAAAATGGAAATACTGACCTCATGGCCATAGGTAATTTTTTTCAGCAGTATCTGCTCCATCAACCCACAGTAGAGCAGTATTCTTTAAATTCATAATATCACTATGCAAAGTTCAAACATCCAGAGAGGTGTTAGAATTATGCCAAATACACTATACGTGTCTTTAAACTTTTTTTCTAATTATAATGGCTATCATTGTAAATTTTAGAAGTAACACAAATCCAGTGGTATTTGGCATGATACTTGAGATGGTTCCTTACTCTTAAACTCTGAATCTCATTCCAATAACTTGAAAAGGTTAAAGAACATCAATCTGTTTTTCCAAATTCCTATCTAAATCCTCTGGTATACAACACATTAGTAACATTTTTTGCTAAGTGATTAACAAAAGTAGCTGTCTTAACTTCTCGTGTCAAAGCAATTGCAGAAGCAGTGATATGAGTAATTAATGTAATTAAAGTTGTTATAATGTAGAAGGAGACCATGGAACTTTAAAAAATATCTTCATAAAATAAAAATCAGGAAGGCATATACCCATACACGACAAATTTATTTATATCATGTCCTTCTTATTTTAAATTTTATAAAATAATTTGTATGCCAAGGAACTTTCTGCTAGTTGTCTATGGCACACTACAGCTAGGCATACTTATACCTAGGTGTTCATATCATCTGTGTGTTATCATATATTAATGTACTAGCCCCAATGACTTCAGACCTAACATGGGCAGGTCCTTTGTTCTGAGTTTCTTATCGTTTGTGCAAAAGGATTCATTATGAACAATACCAAGTCACAGCCTTTAAAGAGCCTTGTGATGATACTCATGGTAGTCTACCATTCTGGAATGGCTTGCTATTTGGATACACCTGAAGCTTTGATGTACTGTGACATATGCCTGCAGCCCTATCAAGTGTAGCTGAAGATTCGTATTAAAGACGATGAAATGACCTTATGGATGAAAGAAAGTTGCAAATATTATTTAATTCTATTTTTATAAGTATACAAAAATATAACATAAATTAAGTACATTTCAAAGAAATCAGACAATCCAATTATCTGAAGCAAGATGGGAACACATAGATTCTTGCTCTATGATTCATTGATTAGGCATGTGTTGAGAATAAGTGGTGATCATCACTAAGTTCTTCCTTGTCTTCTTAAGCCCCCAGTACCACTTAGATAATTACTGCCTTTTCTATTTTTAAATTTATTGTGGGACTATGAAAAGGATAACCTGATTTCTGATAGAGCATTGGCTAGAAATGGCTGGAGACCCTGCGAGGGACAGAATACATTTTGTCATGCGGCCAGGCCAAGAACTTGATTAAATGAGCAAGTATGGACACTAAGTCTGGAGCAGAGACTGGAGGAGGGACTGCATGGTGATTGCCCCACCTGGGGATCCATCCCATGTGCAGTCACCAAATGTAGACACTGTTGTGGATGGCAGGAACCACATGATGACATGAGCCTGATACACCTGTCTCCTTAGAGACTCTGCCAGAGCCTGATATATACAGAGGCAGATGCTCACAGCTAACCATGGAACAGATCATGGGGTCCCCAGTGGAGCAGTTAGAGAGAAATCTGAAGGAGCTGAAGGGGATTGCTGCCCTATGGGGAGTTCTTTTTGTTTCTACTTGGTTGAATTCAGACCAAATTTTGATTATTTCCTGCCTTCTACCACTCTTGGTAGTATTTGCTCCTTTTTGTTCTAGAGTTTTCAGGTGTGCTATCAAACTGCTAGTGTACACTCTTTCCTGTTTCTTTTTATAGGCACTTGATGCTATAAATTTTTCCTCTTATCACTGCTTTCATTGTGTCTCATAAGGTTTGGAATGATGTGCCTTTATTTTCATTAAATTCTAAAAAGTCTTTAACTTGTTTCCTTATTTCTTCCTTGACCAAATTATCATTCATCAGATCATTGTTCAGTTTCCACCTGTATGTGGACTTTCCATTGTTTTTGTCCTTACTAAAGATCAGCCTTAGTCTGTGGTGATTTGATAGGACGCATGGGATAACTTGAATCTTCCTGTAATTGTTGAGGCCTCTTTTATGACCAATTACGTGGTCTATTTTGGAGAAGGTACCATGAGGTTCTGAGAATGAAATGTTTTAGGATGAAATGTTCTATAGATATATGTTAAACCCATTCAGTTTATAAATTCTTAGTTTGTTTTTCAGACTTTTAAATTGAGGTAGTGTCTGTCTTTGTCACTGAGGTGTGTTTCCTGTATGCAGCAAAATGTTGGGTCCTGTTTAAGTATCCTGTTTGTTAGTCTATATCTTTTTATTGAGTAATTGCATCCATTGATGTTAAGATATAATAAGTTAAACTGATTGTTGCTGCTTGTTATTAATGTTGTTAGATGTGGAATTATGTTTGTTTGGCTATCTTCTTTTGGCTTTGTTGGAAGAAGATTATTTTATTGCCTTTTCTAGGGTGAAGTTTCGCTCCTTGTGTTGGAGTTTTCCATTTATTGTCATTTGTAAGACTGGATTTGTAGAAAGATATTTAGTAAATTTGGTTTTGTTATGGTATATCTTGGTTTCTCTATCTATGGTAATGAAGAGTTTTGCTGGGTATAGTAGCCTGGGCTGGCATTTGTGTTCTCTTAGGGTATGTATGACATCTGTCCAGGATCGCCTGACTTTAATAATCTCTGGTGAGAAGTCTGATGTAATACTTATAGGTCTGCTTTTATATGTTACTTGACCTTTTCCCTTACAGCTTTTAATATTCTTTCTTTGTTTTGTGCATTTGGTGTTTTGATTATTATGTGATGGGATAAATTTGTTTTCTGGTCTAGTCTATTTGGATTTCTCTAGGCTCTTTGTATGTTCATGGGAACCTCTTCATTTAGGTTAGAGAAGTTTTCTTCTATAATTTTGTTGAAGATATTTACTGGCCTTTAAAGTTGGGAATCTTCACTCTCTTCTATTCCTATTATCCATAAATTTGATCTTTACACTGTTTCCTGGATTTCCTGGAGGTTTTGGGTTAGGAATATTTTACATTTTGCATTTTCTTTGACAGTTGTGTCAATGTTTTTATGGTATCTTCTGCACATGAGATTCTCTCTTCTTTTTCTTGTATTCTGTTGGTGATGCTTGCATCTATGACTCTTAATTGCTTTCCTAGGTTTTCTATCTCCAGGGTAGTGTCCTTTGTGATTTCTTTACTGTTTCTACTTTCATTTTTATGTCCTGGATGGTTTTGTTCAATTCCTTCACTTATTTGGTTGTGTTTTCTTATAATTTTTTAAGCAATTTTTTTATGTTTCCTCTTTAAGGGCTTTTACCTGTTTACCTATGTTCTCTTGTATTTCTTTAAGGGAGTTTATTTATGTCATTCTTAAAGTTCTCTATCATCAACATGAGAAGTGATTTTAAATCTGAATCTTGATTTTCTGATGTGATGGAGTTTTCAGGTAGAAGAACTGGGTTCTGATGATGTCATGTAACCTTGATTTCTGTTGCTTACCTTCTTGTCCTATCCTTTTACAATCTGTTTGTCTCTTGAACTATCTGCCCACACTATCTTTGACTGGACCCTATCTCTCCTGTTATAGTTGTGTCAGAACTCCTCAGAGTCCAGATGTTTCTGTGACCCTGAGATCCTTAGTATATGAGCTCTTGGGAGTCAGATTGCCTCCAGGATCCTGAAATCCTATGATCCTGGGCATTTTAGAACTCCTGATAGTCCAGCTTCCTCTATAATTCTGAACATGTTAGAACTCATGGGAGTCCAGCTTCCTCTGGGTGTTATGAAATTTGTTGCAGAACTAGTGCCCAAGTAGTGCTCAGGGCACTGTCTCAGACCAGAGGTAACCCTTGCTAATGGATCATGATATGGTGTCTTCACAGGAGCAGACCTGCTAGGAGTCAACTGCCCTGGGTGCAGTGGATCCTCAACTGCTCTGAGTGCAGCAGATACTCTGGGATGGGTCAGAATATGGTGTCTTACTGGGAGCATATCAGCTAGAAATCTGCTCCAGCAGGAAGGACCAGTTGGAGGGGGCAGAAAGGGATTGGAATTTGGGAGGGCAGGGTATTGGTGGGTGATGGGTCCCTAGTGAGCTGGGATCCCAGCTGCAGCTTTGGGACTTTGGGTTGTGGGGGAGCTTTCTTACCAACAGCTCTGAGTGCAGAGGGTACTCTGGGATGGGTCAGAATATGCTGTCTTCCTTGGAGCAGACCAGCTAGGAGTCTGCCACACCAGAAAGACCAGGCAGAGAGTATGTATGATTCCTAAATAAAATATATAGACTAAATAAATTGGAAGGATACCTTTAGAAATATGTCACATTTATATATGTAATATTTAGTAATATATATATATATATATATATATATATATATATATATATACATATATACATATATTCTGCTCAGGCAGAATATATAAGAATATTACTTATATGTATAGAATTTTATGGCTAATCACTTAGCAATGGATAAGCAATTTGGTTGTTTTTTTCTCAGAAAGACTGTTTCTCCTCATCTCAGCATTCATTGGTTGTGTAGTGTTTTTTTGTCGAAGGTTGAGACCCCAAGAAGTTTTCTAGCTTCACATAGGCATATCTATTGGTGGCCTTGTTTTTCAAACCTTGTGTACGAAGCTGTTTTTAACACAGATATTAAAGCAGTTCCAAAGGCAGATTCATCATTTTTTTCTGAAAACTTTTCTCAAATAACTTGAGAATTTTCTTTATACCATATGTAGATTAAATATAAAATGCACCCTGTCATAGATTAGAGAACAAAGAAAGCAGACAGTCTAAAATGCTTAAAGTTGGTAGGCATGGTATTATTATAGGAGTGTAATCTAAGATAAAATGGGCATGTAGAGATAGGAGGATCATGAGTTAAATATTTGGTCCTACCACATAGAAAATTTGGGGACAACCTAAGTTATGTAAGATACTGCCCCCCAAAAATCCAAAACAAAATAATAAATGGGAAAACAATGTATTTTGACTTGAAGGTATGTAAAAGAAAGCCTTAAATTATGTTAAATCAACTTTGAAATTTCAAATAAAAGACAGCCTAATAAAAGACAAAATAACAAAATAATTGGATGATGGGTATAAATTACTTTTAGAAAGGTTATTTGCTAAGCATATGTACTAGAATTCACAAAGAAATATCTTCAACATAGTTAAGAAATCTTCTATCAATATGAATCTAGGTATTGAAATGAACAATATGTTTGTTTAACTACTTCAAATGGATTGTATGAATGGTCAATGTACTTATAAGAATGTCTCAGTGTCATGAGTCATCAAGAAAATGAAAATGAAAATCACACTGTGATATAGTTCTCCTCCCACATGCATGACTAAAATAAAGCAGACTGACAACACCAAATGTTATTGAGGATACATCATTTTAGAATCAGCTCTGGCAGAAACAAACATACACTTACTTTAGACTCAAAAATTCCACTTCTAGATAGACAATAAAGAGAAATGAAATCAATATGTTAAAAGCATCATGCAGAAAGTCTCAATAAGCTTTTATGTTGATTTATTTCATTTAAAATAGTAGTGCAACTATCCTACGTTTGCATCAGTAACTAAAAGACTAAAGCAATGTACAATTTGGCTTTGTAACAAAATATTGTTCAGTCATGAAATGCCTGGGTTGCTAATAAACATGACCATACTGAGAAATCATAAGGTAAATGGAATAATAGAAAAGCTATAAACTGGTAAAAGTCATATAAATAGCATATACATTCTATTTTATATAGATTTTCAAGCTCACATAAGCTGTCTGATGGAGAAAAATCTCTAGAACATTTTTTAATGTAAGCTGCAAAAGGGAATTGGGAGAAATAAAAGTATAAAAAGATTGTCTAGACATTAGGAGTATTCAGTGAGGAAAAATAGGCTTAAGTTACATAGGTAAATTTATGTCTAACACTACCAATGTCCACGTTTTATTTCATCTGCATTATATTTCAAATGAAATAAATAAATAAATAAAGATAACTGTTGCTAGTTGTGGTGTTTTAAATGAAAATGCCCCTATTAGCTCAGAGGTAGTGGCACTATTAGGAGGTATGAGCATGTTGGAGTAGGTTGGGCCTTGAAGGTGGACGTGTGTAGAACTCTTCATAACCATATAGCTACCTGTCCAGAACTGTGTCTGCCTGTGTGCTGCCATGCTTCCTGCCATGATGATAATGGACTAAAATTCTGAACTGTAAGCCAGCCCCAGTGAGATGTTTTCCTTTATAAGAGTTGCTCTGGTTATGGTGTCTCTTCACAGCAATAGAACACCAAGACACTGGTTGTAGTATTGAACGGGAGTTATAACTATGTCTGTTATTTAAAAAAAAAATCCTTAGAATGATGCATGGACCAAAAAATGTCTAAATTGATAGATATGTGACAAATGAAGTGCAATTAAATATTAGTTGCAAATGCCAGGTGATGGTAGGAGGTAGGACTGATCACTGAAAAGTTTATTTTAATTTTCTATGTGTTTGATAGGATCCTAGAAATATTAAACCTGAGTCTGTACTAATAAAATAATTCAATTTCTAGTTGAGTACTTAAGAGAAATGAAAACGTATCTTAGCAGAGTTCACCAGTCAAGACTATTTATGGCAACCAGTAACTATGAAAAGCCCAAATATCACACAACAGACAGAATGGGTAAACAAGTAGTGTCATATTTACCTAACAGGATGTTACATAGCAATGGAAGCTAGTAAACTGTTCATATACCCAACTACATGGAAGGATCTTGGAGGAAAAATATTTAACAAACATTAACATGCATCAAATTATCCCAGCATTATAGTGATATAGCATATTAAAAAATGAATTTTTAATGATACAAAGCAATGAAGAATTTACCTGAAGTTCAAAGCATTTGTGTCAGGTAATGAGAATGTTAACAACTTTCATGAAAATGTAGGTAATATAGATGAGTAAAGACTTACTGAAAGTGATTATGTTGTTCACTGAAGGTGTATGCACTTCAGTACATAATAAATTACATTTAAGTAGAAAATTAACAAAAAAGGAATTTGTGAGTGTATAACTAATATTCAGAAGTTTCAAGACTCTGAAATGCATAGTAAGAAAATGTTAGAGTTGAGTTTCTCACAATATAATATGCACACAAGTATCCAGGAAATCTCATTTTTCATATTATACTTTATTGTGACGGAATAGTGCACTTCTGCATTTTAAATCAAGCTTCTTTGTTGCTTTAATATCACTTCCTGATTCACAAACCATACTTTGTTCATGACAAGTATTGTAAATGATGGTTTTTATCCTAAAGAAGACCTAATAATGGAAAAGTCACTGTCTAAACGGTCAAAGCTTTTTTATTTGGGGAAGAGAGTTCTTACTAACTTTTGTCTTATCAAGGGACATTTGTAATAAATAATAAAACATTTATCATAAAGCAGATACTTGATCAATCTCACTAGGCAATTTTAAACTATTAAAATAAACTGAGTAATAAAATTAATTGTCTTTGAATATTTACAGCTAGAATTTTGACCTGGGAGTTGCAAAATCTTAGGAATATAGAAAAATCATGTGTGTGTTTGTTTTCACTTCAATGAAAATTCTATAAAAATATCCCTAAATTTCTGCCAATTCTCTGAATTTTTATTGTGAAAAAGAAGCTATTGCAAAATGTGCCATCAAAATCAGTGAGGTCCACAAATTCTGCTTCTAAGCATACAGAAATGATATTTTAGATTGATTTAGTCAAGCAGACAAATATGTTAACAAGTCCCATGTTTTATTTAGTTTCATATTTTAATTTAAAAGAATAGATGCTTAATAAAAGTGTTTCCTGACTTCACTTAAAGAATCTGTTATTGTGATACAATGAAATCATCTGTAACAACAAGATGATCTATCAAAACTTTTGCACTATTTATTATTTCTATACTCCTTTATGAAGAATGATTAATTATGGAAATATAGAAACATTTAAATGCTAAGTGATGTTATTAAATGTTTTTCTTGTATTATCTGCCTTGAGACAAATTGTGCCATAACCAAAATAGCCTCATTTTGTTTCCCTTGTCTTATTGCCACAAGTGGGATGTCATTAATATGAGTCCAGGTATTCAGAAGATGTACAAAATCACCCAACTGAAGCATAAAAATGCAGCATTAACCTACTCAACTTCTCTGCCTGCCATCAGTCATATTCCCAGATTTTCTCAAACTTTAACTTTATATAAGGACTCATATAACAAATACAAATGGAAGAAGTTTGTTGTATTCCATGAAATTTTCAAATACAGGACAGAAAATAGATCAAGTATATAAAATTATATTATCATACAACATATGCTAAATGTGTTGTGTGGGGTTGTTATGTACAATTTAAATGTGTATACTGTTATATTTATTTAAATTTTTAAAAAGAATTTAACCGTGTCAGGTTGTTGGGCTACTAGTATAACCTATGTTGTCATGTCTTTCCTTAAACTATGTAGATCTAGGGCAATACATTTGCCTTTATACATAAATACAGTCAACTTACAGGATGTAAATTATACTTTTCTATGGTGCTATGTAAGATTTACAGAATCACATCAACAAAGTGAAAATATGTTAGTTAATAACCAAGGTTAAAAATAAATTATTCATCCAAGTTTAGTTCATTGATATTGACAGAACTTATAATAATCTTAATGAAAAATGATAGAGTCCTTGTTTTTAATGTATAAAATTAATATTTTATGTTTTCTTTTTTATTTTGTCACAATACATTAATTATACATAACAAGTTTTCAATCTACAAATGAATACAAATGTATAATGTATTTTGATCATTTTCACTGCTCTAATACCAAGTTTTTTTTTGACATGTTCAATGATCTGTCTCTCTCTAACTAGTTCCCTACTTTCTTGTCTTTCTTTTTCATTTCTTTTGACAAGCTAATGTGTTCAATTATGGATGTCTATATAAACATTAGTTGGAGATGTAATCGTAGCATGTAGGCACAATGTCCCACTCATAGCTGAGAAAATATTGGTAAGTGATGGCTGCTGGAGGTGGAAAGTCAGATTTAAAGATGAGACTACAGGGAGGCAGATGACACACTCCAGGGAAGTCCACATAACCAAGAGTGAAGATGCAGAGCAAACTTGGCATGGTTGCCAAATGAAAAGAGAAGAAAGGGAAGATAACAAAAGGGAAGGGGAAGAAAGGGAAGGGAAGGGAGTGGAGGGGAGGGGAGGGGAGGGGAGGGGGGG
>NW_021604608.1:12085250-12142103 GCF_004785775.1 Grammomys surdaster | reverse complement strand
GGGAGGGGAGGGGAGGGGAGGGGAGGGGAGGGGAAGGGAAGGGAAGGGAAGGGAAGGGAAGGGAAGGGAAGGGAAGGGAAGGAAATAAAGGAGAGAGGGAGGAAGGATATTAAGCTATCAGTTACTTTATTTACATACAACATAAACATTTGGGAATATAGTTTCTGTTAAAGTATTATTTCATTATGTTTGTACCAATCATTGTTAAACAAGTAAGTCCTAAAGCTGTCTTTAGGTAATCATTCTATCAGCATACACAACATTTTTCCAATTTTAAAATGTGCTTTCAATTAATAATTATATCCTCTTAGTATGAACTGAATGCAATGGAAAGTCTTTAGAAAGTCTAAATTATTTGATAATTTTATATTTTGTATTATTCAAATATATAATAGTACTGTTTTCATCTGTACAATAAGGATGTCACCAGTATTTCTTCATTGTAAGTGAATTAAAACTATACAAAATTATGATAAAGTTCACTAAATTTACACGTCTTTGTCAGACTTTACTGTCTGAAATTATAATCAAATTATGTTAATATGTATGGCTAACAGATTTTGTTACAGATTTTAACCAGTGACAGGAAGAATATCATATTGAATATATGTATGCAAACACAGAAAGGGGTGGATATACATGTTTCCAGGCAATTGTCAGAAATAATTGACAATATCAACTTTTTAAAGCCATTTATTATTATCTGAAGTGAATTTATATACTATTTTCTGTATTTAGAGTATATACTGACATGTACAAAACTATGATATGGTGATAATATTAAGAAAATGTAGAGAGTGAGCTTGCTTAGAATTTTAAATTTAATGTAAGGAATGGAAACTAAATATTCAAATAAAACAAACCGTAGGAACCCCGAGAACAGCAAAATCCATGAATCTTTGAATCTATTTAAGAATAATTCTCAATTTAATTCAAAATAGTAACAAGAAATTTATATGATAATGGCTAAATTTGAATAGTAACAAAAAGTTTAATAAAGTGGAAGTTTCTGATATACCTGTGTGTGTGTTTGTGTGTGTGTGTGTGTGTGTGTATGTGTGTGTGAGATCCATGTGTTTTATTTTTCACTGTAGCACCACTCATGGGAAGACAGGCGATATTTGGTGAGAGCATAAATAAGTCTCAATGGACAGTTACAGCACAATTGCATAGCTAGCTTTGCAAAGCTTTGTTGTTCTCAAGTCTTCCCTGATCTTCACTTCATTGAGAGAGGCATGCAGAGAACTCTTGGAGTCCTGGATGATTCTGGTCCCTCCTGCTGACTTGTGCTGATTCAGCAGAGACCTGCCACTTTCTGCTGGGTCATAACCCCTGCTGCTGATTCCTGTTTGCTTTCCAGACACTATTGAATTGGACTGCTGCTATTGGACAAACGGAGATTGGAATCACCTCAAACAACTACACGTAAATAGATCCACATCCCCTTGTCCTATTTATCATCTTTTTTATCATCTTTTCTTCCCTACCTTTAGATGGTGGGGTAGAAGGTGGGCCAAAGCTTTAAAAACCCTTATTAAAAGTAGGTTTTTTTAAAAAAAATCTAAGCCTAACATAACCTTCAAGAGACTGGACGTCTCAGGAGTAGTGAGGTCTGGTGGCATGGGGAGTCGGAATGGGGACAGCCTCACAGAGACCAGTAGAAGAGGTCTGTGATATGTAACGTTCAGAGGATAGAGAGGGAGGGGGATAAAATCTCGAGTGTAAAAAAAAAAGATTAAATAAAATTAAAAAGTAATCTAAACCTTTAGTTTAATATTTCATATTCTGTCTTATAAATCCAATTCGAACTTCCCAGCCCTACCCTGAATGGAAGGCTACCCTTGAGATAATTTTCTACACACTTTTTGGACTTCCTATTGACATTCATACTATTGAACATTAGAATTAAGTTTTCAACAAGGTTACTTGGGTACGTGTCATGGGGCAAGGATCAAGGAACATTGCTTACCTATGACTTAATAATACACATGAAGAGAACGCCAAATATCTTTAAAGGAAATAAATCAACATAATATTAGAGATATAAAGTAGAAGAGAGGCTGTCATAGAATCAAGTACATCACTTTTAATATTTGTTCTAAAATGAAAATAATGGTGTGTGCATAACACCTGAACTCTCTAAGGAAATAATAAAATTGAGATATGAGTTGGTAAAAAAAGTTCAAACAATACTCAACTTTAAATTCAATACATTAAAATTAACATTCATATCAGACTATTCTTCTGCCTTTTCCACGATTATCTCTAGAAGAAGAAAACTGACATATGTTGATAATCTTATCATGAAACCATTTGATAAGTAAACAGAATATCTACCAGCTGAATTTGGCCAGATGTGACCAAATGTGACATTTGCCTAGATGTGAGATTGCGTGAAGAACCAACCATTAGTCTCCATTCAATCTTAGAGTTTTGACTGGTAATGAGAAATCTGGAATAATACCAGAACCATAAAGTACTCCCTATTACTGGCCCACTAATACTGTGAGATAACAAAAGAAGTTGGAAAAATGCTATGCATTGTAGTAATTAATAGTTTGCACAGCAATTACTACTCTTATAAATTGCAAATGTGACCAATGGGAGAGCTATGTTATAAATATTCTTGCAAAAATGTTTTCCTCAGCCATCCATATAAAATAAAGCACCAGTAGATATGCAAAATGTATACCTTACAGATATAGTGATGAAAAGGAAGTCAAGCCTAGAGGAGTGTGGTGTTTAAAACTCTTTTTGTTTTTAAAAATAGTAAGTGAATGTCTTTATTACCTGGAATAAAAATATTAGCTATTTGTGGACTACTTGTCAGTACACAGAGACCACAGAGGACTTATTTTTTCAAATTATTTATTATTCTCCTATATAATATTCTAGGATTGGGACTGCAGCTTTCCCTCTCCACTCTTCCTAGTGTTCCCATGCCACCCTCCCTTCCCCCTTCCACTTGTCCCCCTTCTCTTAACAAAAAAGAGCAGGCCTTTCAGTGTCATCAACTGAACATGGCCCAACAAGATACAGTAAGACCAGTCATAAAACCTCTCATCAAGAACATAGAAATATATTTCTTAAACTTGAAGTGATTTATGTTTGGTTCAGGCTTAAAAAAAATACTTTTAAATGCATATGATACACATTCCCTGATAATTGTGTATAGCTGTGTGTGTGTGTGTGTGTGTGTGTGTATTATTTCAAATATATCTGTATACATTTGAAAGAAAACAGGGGAAGCATAGTTGATAGTTTCAGGTCCAATTCCCCCCACTCCCAGGATAGTGCAGGTGACATTATCCTAAACAGAAAGACTTTAGCTGTATAAACAGTGGCTGTCACTGGGGAAAGATGCCTAAGGTTTCTGTTTACTAGAGAAGCAGATACCTTAAAGCAGCTTCTGTCCATCAAGAACTGCCCTTATTCCTCCAGAAATCTTTTTTTTTAATTGGATATCTTACTTATTTACAGTTCAAATGTTATTCCCTTTCCCTTTCCTGGTTTCCTCTCTTCAAACACCTTATCCCATCCCCCCTTACACAGCTTCTATGAGGGTGCTCCCCCTCTCTAGCATTCCTCTACACTGGGACATCAAGCCTTCACAGGATCAAGGGCCTCCCCTCCATTGATGCCAGATAAGGCTCCTTCAGCTCCTTGAGTCCTTCCCTTGACTCCTCCATTGAGGTTCTTGTGTTTAGTCTGATGGTTGGCTGCGAGTATCCACTTCTGCATTAGTCAGGCTCTGGCAGAGCCTCTCAGGAGACAGCTGTATCAGGCTCCTGTCACCAAGCACTTCTTGGCATCCACAGTAGTGTCTGGGTTTGGTGTTTGTATATGGGATAGATCCCCATGTGGGGCAGTCTCTTGATGGCCTTTCCTTCAGTCTCTGCTCCACTCTTTGTCACTGTATTTCCTTTAGACAGGATAAATTCTTAGTTAAAATTTTGGAGATGGGTGAGTGTCCTCATCTCTCAACCAGGGGAACAAGCCTAACTCTGGATATGGTCTCAACAGGTTCTCTCTCCCCTTTGTTGGGTATTTCAGCTAATGTCATCTCCGTGGAGTCCTCGGAGGCTCTTGCTTTCCTGGTATCTGGGACTTTCTGGTTGCTAGACCCAGTTCCCCATCCCCCATTACTACATACCTCTGTTTGATTTCCTGACTCTCTGTACGTCTCCTCCATCTCCTCACATACCTGCTTCTGCCCCTCTCTCCTCTTCTCTTTCTACAAAGTCTCTCTCACCCTCTACTTCCCTTGATTATTTCCCCCTTTTTAAGTAGGATTGTTCCTCTTGAGATTCATGTGGTCCGTGAGTTGTATCATGGGTTGAACTCATGATTCACATATTCCACATTCTTCGCCTAATATTCACTTATTAGTGAATACATACCATGTGTATTCTTTTGTGACTAAGTTATCTCACTCAGGATGATATTTTCTATTTGCCTTGCAAATATCATGAAATCATTTTTTTTTAAATAGCTGAGTACTTCTTCCTAAGATCATTTACCTCTGGCAAGGGTACCTAATACCTATTAATCCAAGAAAGCATACTTGGATCCGCATCTCCTGAAGGTCATAAAATCAGCTTGATTTTCTGTGACTTTGCTCTCTACTTCCAACCATAGGCTTGAGATTTTGATCCCCAGTACATCATTCCTTATGCCTAGCACTTATAGTAGTGGTTTCAATGGTATATCATAATTCTATTTTGATTTATTATTCAGAGCAGAAGGATACAAAGATGCTGGAAAAGATCAAACACTCCTAAGACCTGTAGAAAAACCAATGTCAAAAGAAAAATAAAGAATACCACATTTACATTCAGCCAGACACATTAAAATGACATAAGAATATAATTGTTATAGGAATCAAAGTTTTGCAAGGTTTGGTGGTACAAACTTTTAATATCAACAATCCCACTTAGGAGGTAGAGGCAGGCAGAACTCTGTGAATTCCTAGTCAGCCTAGTCTATAAAGCATGTTCTAGGACAGTCTGGGATATTACATAGATAAAGCCAGTCTCAAAAAAAAACCAAACGAAACCAAAACATATAAAAAAAATACTACCAATGTTCCTGAGTCTGATTCAATTATAAGAGCAAAATTCCACTTTATCACATGGTATAGGATAGCATGATAAGTAAGGACTGAGCTCTGTTCATTTGGAGAGTAGCAAGGATATCATCACTGACATGATCAATTAAGCTTTGGTAAGAAGGGGTGAACTAGGGTGATCTGTATAAAGATCTTGTGCTGAAGCAATTTTCAATTCATGATATAAAATAGAAACACATTTAAGTTCCTGGTTGTCATAAAATCTTCTCTCTAATTATGTATTGCAGGCCATCTGAACACACAAGAACCTGTCATGCTTAGATCAGTAAAATAAAGTTGAATTCAGGCAAACAACCTGTTATTGTCAAATGATGCCAACTACATCTTTAGAACGAACATGATATTTTTCATCAAGTTATAATGGTGTCATATGGTGATTACAAAGTTTCTATCTCAGGAATATAGTGGCTTTGAAATCTTTAAATAAGCTTGAAGCTATATATTGTCAAAGACTCAATACCATATGAAAATTAATTTTCCATTTGCCCATGTGGAAACAAGATAATACAGAAAACAAGGTTAAGTCCTTTCTGTTATTGCTTATGAGTTTCCCGTCTCAATTACAAAGTCATAGGCTGAAGCTTTTGGAAAGAAATGGGGAACACTATTTTGGGACTATTCCTCATCACATTGCTGCAGCATATTGCTTTTGTAGGTTTAAAGAAAACATTGACCCATTTATAGGATCAAATAGCTTGAGAATTTTTCCCCATCTCCAAATAACAGATCAGACATTTATTTCATCCACAATGCAAAGACAAGGAACACAAAATGGAGTGACCCAGGTGTTAAGCTGAGGCCATACCATGTTGTGGATAACGACCTAGTGAAGAAGATCTCTAAGTAAAAGTGTTTCATCTAAGAATAGTGCTAGCTAAGCATTCAACAAAACTATGTCACAGTATGACTGTGAAGATTCTAATCCTAGTCAACTTACAATCAGCCTCCATCTCTAAGTATTTTCTTATTAAAATTAAGATGAAATATTTATAGAACTATTAAAATTTTACAAGTAAATTTACTGAATATAGTCAAAATATCAAATAGATATCTCTTCTTGTGTATAAATATGTATACACACACAAATTAATTAATGCTTAGATTATCCTAGGTTGAATAATGTAATTTTTCATTTTTTGTATGAAATTGATTGTGTCTTCCATAATTAAAACTTACAAGAAGAAAGAAGCAAAAATTATGAAAACTTGTAAAGATTTGAATTTTTATAAAATATTATGAATAGATTATTGGCTAATCAGTTAGATTTTTCATACTATTTCATTGTCTTAGTCATTGCTTTATTGCTGTGAAGAGATAGCATGATCATGACAAATATTACTAAAGAAAACATTTAATTGGGGCTTGCTTACAGTTTGAGAAGTTTATATCGTTATTATTAAGGTGGAAAGTATGGTGGAAATGTACAGAAAGATAGAGTCACTGGGCCACATATCACTTTTGAAAAACCTCAAAGTCAGTAGCTTACTTTCTTCAACAATGCCACACCTCCTAATCTTTTCAAATCTCTGAGGCTCGGGCAGCCATTTTCCTTAAAACACTACACTATATGTAATATATATATTAAGACTAGACTAGGTAGCTGATTATATTATAAAAATAATTGCTAGATACACAGGGAATTTATGAATGCCTTTTTAAAGTGTATGAATTTTTGTAATAGTGGGAGATCTGGAAATTAATCTAAAAGTGTTGAAAGGATTAATATATAAGAGATAGAAGATTTGTGACATGAATAACGTGGGATTCATTCATTCTGCTTTTGGAAGGATAGTGATATCATTGGCCAATAATACTGTCCTACAAAGTGTAGCTACTGGTGTTGGGGTATTGAAATCCCTGTTTGATATCATCTTTCTTCCTTTAAAGTATCATCTAATATCAAGATATGCCAAGGAATTTAGAGATATAGAAGGGAGATAGGTAATGTAGTTAAATAAATTTGAAGTTTACCTGCAAAAAGGTGGAAAGTGGAATCTTTGATGTGGTTGAGATCAATTTATGTAAGAAATACATAGTAGATAAAACTCATAGCAAACTCAGTGATCTTTTGGCCCTTATAATCTTCCTACCCCTCTTCTGCAATGTTCCCTAAGACTTACATGTAGGGATTGCTTTGAAGATTTTTTCTTTGAGAATGAGCCCCACAATTTGATATTTTGGTCTCTATTTCAAAGAGAAGTTGATTAGTAATATCAGAAGCTAAATTATTTAATCTCAGCAAAATGTTGGCCAAAACATTAGCTGAACAAGGATAGCACACGACTTGTTAAAGTTTACTA
Organism: Grammomys surdaster; assembly: GCF_004785775.1. Taxonomy (NCBI): domain Eukaryota; kingdom Metazoa; phylum Chordata; class Mammalia; order Rodentia; family Muridae; genus Grammomys; species Grammomys surdaster. The sequence continues at coordinate 12,134,675 of NW_021604608.1, read as the reverse complement.
GGAAACCCCAGAAAACCTCAACTTTTGACACCAAACTACAGGCAACTAAAGAATGTAGAGAGTGATAGGAACAGTCTTCTGGAAAGAGAACACCAATTTGTTATCTAATATCAACTGGTCAGTACTGAAAACATACATATAGATTAACATTGTACAGATGAAGCAGGTTATATTTATGGATTTAGAAATATATATCCATATATTAATTCTTAGACAGATATATGTAAATATAGTACAATTCATATAATTAATGAAAAAATGACAAGCCGAATTTGAAAAAGAACAAGGAGAACATATGGGAGGATTTGGAATGAGGGAAGTGAAGGAGGAAATTATGTAATTACATAATTTTTATGTAATTATATAATTTTTTAATCTTTAAAACTAAAACAATTAAAAAAGACTACATTGTGTGTTTAAGATAGAACTTCAAAATGAGCTTGAGAAAATAAAATAGGTACTATGTTAATAAATCATTATATATAGCAATATGGAATTTAAAACCCCAAAGTTGTTTACCTCAAATATGAGGTCAAATTGCAATTACACTACTGTGGTTGTTATGAGGATCAACTCATGTGATAATTTTCTCAAAATGTTACTGTTGTTCATTTTCTCAATAAATTGTCATTGAATAGTGTCTTCCACGAGGCATATTCGTAACATGAGTACTCAAGAGGTTTAGGAAAGAGGATTATGGTCAAATGTGGACCACATATATTGTCAAAAGATAAAATAAAAAAACATAGCCAGCATTGTCCTGGTCTCACTTACATTTGAACTATTCTTCATCCTTTGGATGATCTTATATCTCATTTTCTTTCTTTTCCTCTATACTTCCACAAGAGAAAGAACAGTATTATAGTCTGAATGGTAAAACATCTGTCTTTGGGGGACTTAAATGGGACTGAACATTCAAGCAACAAAGGGTTATTTTCATGGCTTGAGAGAAACACACTTATTAAATATTTTTTTAGTTAGGGTTTCTATTGCTGTAAAGAGACACCATGACCAAGGAAACTCAAATAAAGGGCAACAAAGTGGGACTGGCTTATGGTTTCAGAGGTTTAGTACATTATCATCATGTCAGGAAGTATGGAATCATCAGGTAGACATGTGCCAGAAGATTCCAGAGTTATACATCTTGATAGAAGATGGATCAAGAAGAAGACTGGACATGTTTCACGTTGAGTATTGCTTTAGTTTTTAATTCCTTAATGCTTTGTTTTCACAGTGACTTGCTTTCTCTATCAAGGTCACATATCCTCCAAAAAGGCTGCACCTTATAGTAGAGCCACTCCATATGGGAAAACATTTAAAAACTTGAATCTGTGGGGGGCCATAACTATTCAAACTTCCACAAATATGTATTTTAAGAACTATGGCACAGATAAAATGTAGAATATTTCCAAACTTATATAAATTCATGTATTATTGTGTATACATGTATTCATGTATTAATATACTAAAATTACTTTTATTATACTCAGAAATATAAGCATGCATTGACTATATCTGTTATATATTACTAACATTTAATATTCTGCCCTCCCTATATGGTGCATATATAGTTGAAAGTTACAGACAAAAATGTTTCGAATTGGTATAGCTGCATGACTAAAATAAAACTGGTAAAAATAAATGCAATAAATTTATCATGAGAAGTTCATAAGTTATGAGAAAGGTTAATAAAACACAGAGGTTATATAACATACGTAAAAGATTCAAGATGCCCCAGAATCTTTAAACATGGAAGCTGCAGTGTAATCAGGTACTATTATCATAATCAATCACTATTTAATTTTCTATGCAACCAAAAAGGTAAAATGCTTACATACTAATTTTTGTTGAGTGTTCTAGTATTTCCATGTGTCTCTGGGAAAATTCAGTATTTAAGGGAGACTACTGTCTTTCAAATTTTGCAAATGTTATTTCTCTTTTAAAATAATAAATAAGTATGATTTACTATGTTTGAAACAGTGTTTTATTTCAAGCTAATTTGTGTTTTGTGTTCTGTGTTCTCATCTGTAGTCATAAAATTTTAGAGATTTTTTGTCTTCATAAACGATGTCCAAGATGAAAATTATGTTTTCCTCAACTTGTCCTATATTTCATGAGCATGTTTATGAATTCCATCCTAATAAATTAACTGATTTATTAGCAATCAGTTAGTATTCAAAACATAATTTAAATCCAGTAAAATTAAATAGAATCCAAGTTATAAGTTATAGTTTTTTAGTAACATTTGTCATGTTTCACATTCAGTAACCCACAAGGGACTGTTTCTCCTATCCAGAATAACTAAAATTTAGATAATAATAAAAAACAGAAAAATTGGATTCTACTTTATTGCTATAGGCAGTAATACTCATTTATCTTTTGCTCATTCAGCCACCATTTATTCTTGGTTTACTGAAGATTTGCGATGCTTCCACATGTTCTTTACTTCCACAATTAACAACAAATGAAACTGATGTAGTGTCTTGAAAAACCATTTTTTGAAATTCAGTGAATATAAATTATTACCCAAACCATTTTGGTGAAAAAGAAAATAGTGTCTATAATCAGAGGACTTTATCAAGATAACTGTAGTAGATTTACAAACAAAACAAGCAAAAAATGTGCTTTCCAAAGTATTGATACTTCCTGACAAACTCATGTAAGAAGAATAATTATAAAGAGTCTGAAGTTGCTGATGTGAAAATATAAATTTTATAACTAAAAAAAAATAAATTTCAATTTTTAAAATTTCTTTCTGCATCACCATTTCTATTTAAGAAAAGAAAGGGCTTTAACCTTATTGTCCAATCTCTCAATGGAATTTCCAAACTTAGATTTACAAAGATTTATTAATGAAACTAAAACACAGTTTTTGTCGAAGTATCCTAATAGCCCCTATTGTTTACTTATTCAAATGATATGCAACTAAACTAAAAAGTAACTTTAAAGAAGACCTTACTTTAGCCATCCCTAGTAAATCGTGCTTGTTTCATGAAATGTCAAATTTCACAAATGTATTTGAATATTCTAATTACATAGAGTAATTTTCTTTTTCTTTTTGGTTTCGTTATTTTTCTGTCTTCAGATCCTATAGCTGATTCTTCCCTTACAAAGGTATAGGTATAGACCTGGATACAAGTGATGGCCAAGGTAGCACAGGATTATCTGGCCTCTATATTATACCTGAGCATTTGGGCTCCACACTGTATAAGCCTGAGGCAAGAGGAAAGACATATGTCAGGCTCTCTAACACAGGATACAGAATAGTCTATGAAATAAACAAAACAATAAATTAATTTTCAATAAAACCTTTTGTTTTAGTCATAATGTATAATTATTTAAATGCTAGTAACATCTTGTTTAGTACAGTGTAGTTTAATTCAACAAGTATTGTTTTCTTCTTTTTTGTGAACCTTGAACTAAATATAGTGGCAAGACAAGACTGGTTATTAAATATACTTTAATTTATGCTTTTAATGTTAGCATTGTGTATACTATGGATATTTGACAGACATTTTATTTCACATTCTGGAATTTCATTATTTTCTTTGATTCATTATATACTGTCTCAAGCTTTCTCAAAATGTCGAACTGTCAATACATCCTAGCTTATAATAGCTAAGCAATTACTCATCCACAGTATACTTAGGTAGCAAACTATCATGCTCACTATGCTAGGTAAAAATCAATGTATTTTCTTCTTACAATGTATTCAGTTTATGACTGGTTTATTATAAAATCCTTGTAACTCAGAGAGCATCAGTATAGTTCTAATGATGAATCATATGTTTTGTAATTTTTCCAAACAAATGCTTTTCTGTGCTTTTTGCTGGATCATTGTTCCAACTCACAATCCTTGCTGTCAGATACATGTGGATGATTTTATAATCTAAAAAGGTATTCTTCCTATTCTCATCAACTATTGCCATCATGCCTTCTGGATTGCCTTTACAGTTAGGAATAGTGTCTAGAAACTGCACTAAAGCAGGAAGTGACAAAAATTTGAAAAATGTGGGAGTTGATATTTTAAACCTTTTAGACCATAATATTTTCATTAAACTACACAAGTCTGGGCTGGGGAGATGATTGAGTAGAGAAATTACCCAGGAAATCATATAGACATGAATTCCCTTCCTAGCATGAAAACAGACTTATGTAGCAGTGTGTGCTTGCCATGGTGAAGAACAGAACTAAGTACATAAAAGGGCCTAGCTGACTAGCCAAGTCTAGCCCTAAAGAGAGTAGATAGAGATTGAGGAAGACGTCTTTCTTCTCCAAGCATAACTATTGCATGAACAGTTATAAATATATTTGCAACATATATAATATCTATCTATCTATCTATCTATCTATCTATCTATCTATCTATCTATCTAAACATATATATGTATATTCCATATATATATGTATGGTATATATATGAAACATATATGAAACGTATATATGAAACACACACACATAAATATTAAAAAATTGGGAAATTGCTATTTAACTTAATAGGTTGTGAAATCTACATACGATCACACATATAATGCCATTAAAATCCTACTAATTCCTGCTGTTGTTATATGAAGGGTGTCACAGAAAACACATAATTTCATGTGTCTCAGATAATTTTCATTGCTATAAAACACTATGAGTACTGTGACTTACAAAACAAAACATTTTCTGGAGCTTAAAGGTTTATAGGGTTTAAGAATATTACCACCATGTTGTGTAGCATGGCAGCCAGTAGGCCAGTAGGTCTGCATGAGGATTGAGTAATAGGTGAGAGCTCTCATCTTGAAACACAACAAGAGAGAGTGAAGCCATCAGGAATTGCATGAACTTTTGAATCCTCAAATACCACATCAAGAGATGAGTTTTCTTCAACACCTACTAATCTTATGCAAGTAGTTCCACCAGCTATGGAGCAATTATTCAAATATTTAAGCCTAAGTGTATCATTCCAATTGAAACTTTTATAGATCAGATAGGATGCTGCCAAAAATGTTTTAATACAATTTTATGAAAATCAAATATTCAGTATATTTTGACTATGATTTTCAGATTGGCTCTCTCAAAATTGAATGGAAAATGAGCATGTCCATTTTTAAAGATATCCCTGCATAATACTTTATTTATTTTGGCTCTAAACAAAGGCAGTTTGTTTATTGGAAGTCATTATTTTAAAAATAATATTTGTTTCAACAAATATCTCATCAATATAATGTTAGAATTTACAGAAATTTTATATGCTGCAGGTAGTAAGTTGAGGAAAATGAAGACTTGAGGCCTTCATATGTGTAGTATATATCAGAGTAAATATTTTCTTACAATTCTATCCATATCTTTTTTCAAGTTCCCACTCTCAGCCTAACCTTTTCCTTAAAGAGTTGCCATTTGTAGTCAATATTCTCTTAGATTTATTTATTTTTTAAATAATTTATTTTTTCTCAAATCGTAATTCATCCACACAGGAGTTATAAACACAGAAAGGCAGGATGTGGGGTAGGGAATGACACTGGAGTGTGGGTGTTCAGGGGGAATACAGATATCTTTCAGAACCGGGTATCGGCTGGGTGAAGGTTCAGGGGACAAGTCACTATGACTCTGCCTATGACTTGCTTGTCCTTATCTAAGTTGGTATTGTCTGCCCAGGCTACCTATTTACAAGGTCTATGACTTCTCAGGCTTGTAAATTTCCACAAAAGCTGCCTGTTTACATTAGCTTATAGCCATCTGTTTCAATGTTTTTCCGCAGAGACCCAAGATTTGGTGTTAGTATACATGTATGACAGGCCTATTGCTGATTTTAGGCCTATGGCTGATTTTAGACTTTCAGTGTGTAAGCACGGCTGCCCCTGACATCTCCTCCCTTCTCTAAGTATAGAAGGGCTGTGGCAATTCTAATCTTGTGAAGGCGGGGATAGAGGCCTGACCTCCAGTTCTTGAAGGGGACCTTGTAATGGCTCCAGTGCCCCTGTCGTTGTCCAGTGAGGCATGAGGGCCATACCCATCCTGATGTCTTTTTCCTGAAGAGGGGATACTTTTGACATCAACCCCTATGCAGTCAGGCTTGTCCCTCAGGGAACCCAGAGAGATATTTTTATCTTTTATTTATATTCCCATGCAGTGCTTAGCCTCCCAGCCTAAGCAAGAATTCAGATCGCCTGTCAGAGGAGGTTCTGGGTGGCCCCTCTCTGCTTGGTCTAGGGGCAGAAGTCCCCCCTTTTAGGTTGGGTGGAGATGGGTTTTAGAAACACCCTGTATAAAGTAACAACCTCATCTTGAGTCTCGTGGTCCTCCATAGCTAACTTATGATAATGTATCTGAATAGGTTTTGCTACCAAATTATTTATCTGTTGTATCAGAGTTAGTCCGCCTATTTGAGGCCTAGGGACCAGCAGAAATTAGCAAAAAGAAACAAAATAATGGTCCCAAGATGGGAGGAAATAGGGTTGACAACCTTGGAGAGGCTGAAAACCAATTCTTGTACCAGCATTCATCTGTCTCTTTCTCTCTCTGAATTTTCTCAGGGCTTTCACTGACCTATTTCATGGTCTCTTTAACCCTCCTTGTCTTGTCTATGTAAAGGCAACCTTCTTCTTTAAGGGATGTACACAATAAAGAGATGTACACAGTCTTTTCTATTGTGATAGAGTAAATGGAGTTCCATAAGGATCTTTGCGATTTTAGGAGGTCTCTTCAGACAGTGAAAGGAAGGATTTCTTCAGAGTACTGATGTCAATCTCTAGCTGTTTGATGTTCTTGTCAGTGGCCCTTCAAAGTTCTGAGTAGTATAATTTCGGAGGCCAGCTTCTGGATTAGAACTTCTAACAGCAGGCATCATGGGTGATTCATTTTTACCTGGAATGGAAAAAGAAGGGAATTCTCAGGGAGATTTCTCTTCATTGGATGTAAATTGTTATTCATCTTATTTATGGTTCGGCCTGGCTTTGTGGGGGTATCTTTTTATTTCATTAATCTTTTTGGTAGCTGGTTAGCTGTGCCTTCTGTGGTATCAAACAGGTATATCAATCCTTGGCCCCTTAAGGGAACTGGGTCTGGGCCATTCCCTTTAAGGGTAAGAGGGTTCTTCCCCATATCAGTGGCAAAGTTTTTGTTGATCTCGGTGGTGCCAGAGGCAAACAGCAGCAGATTTGCCATGAGCTTTCAGCTTTAGAGAGTTAAACTTGAACAAGGCATGATGGAGAGTATTTCAGGGGGAATCCTTCTGGGGGGGATTCCATTCCCTCTCTTTTGTTTTTAAAGCCAATTTTTCAGAGTTCTTGTAAAATCAGGGCAGAAGCGCCAACAGTCGCTCCTTCCAGACTCAGAAAGTCATGAAGACACTATTTAAGGATATATAAATCTATATTAATAATCTTTTGTCAAAGGACTGTTATATCACCGCTGACAACTAATCAGGCTATATAATATATCGATTAGTAATAGCTTCTTCTACTTTTTGTGAGATTACCTCTCTTTTGTCAATTAACTGTTGAGGAAAATTAGGATTTACATCTCTCTTGAGAATATTGAACAGAGACTTAAATTCTTTTGTGGAGAGCTTAAAATAGGATCTTAGCCAATAAGCAACTCCTAGAAACTCAATTACCTATACAGGTGGAGACATGAGTCCCTCACTTTGTGCTCTCTGTCTGGCGGTTTAGACTTTGGGAGCTCTGGTTGAAACTTTTGATACTCCTTCTAAAAAGGACCAAAGCACCCACACTTTGGTCTTCCTTCTTCTATGTGAGTTTTATGTGGTCTATACGTTGTTTCTTAGATATTGTGAGCTTTTGGGCTAATATCCACTTATCAGTGAGTGTATGTTCTTTGGAAATTGGGTCATCTCACTCAAGATGATATTTTCCAGCTCCATCCATTTGCCTAAGAATTTCATGAACTCATTGTTTTTAATAGCTGAGTAGTACTCCATTGTATACATGTACCACATTTTCTGCATCCATTCTTCTGTTGAAGGACATCTGGGTTCTTTCCAACTCTGGCTATTATAAATAAGGCTGCTATGAACATGGTGGACCATGTGTCCCTGTTGTATGTTGAAACATCTTTTGGGTATATGCTCAGGAGTGGTATAGCTGGGTCCTCGGGTAACACTATGTTCAGTTTTCTGAGATACCGCCAGACTGCTTTCCATAGTGGTTGTACCAGTTTACAATCCCACCAACAGTGGAGGAGTGTTCCTCTTTCTCCACATCCTTGCCAACATCTGCTGTCACCTATGTTTTTAATCTTAGCCATTCTGACTGGTGTGAGGTGGAATCTCAGTGTTGTTTTCATTTGCATTTCCCTGATGACTATGGATCCTGAACACTTCTTTAGGTGCTTCTCAACCATTCAAGCTTCCTCAGTTGAGAATTCTTTGTTCAGCTCTGTGCTCCATTTTTTAATAGGTTTCTTTGATTGTCTAGAGTCTAATTTCTTCAGTTCTTTGTATACCTTGGATATTAGCTCTTTATCAGATGTAGTGTTGGTGAAGAACTTTTCCCAATCTGTTGGTTGCTGCTTTGTCCTATTGACTGTGTCCTTTGTTTTACAGAAGCTTTGCAGTTTCATGAGGACCCACTTGTCAACTCTTGGTCTTAGAGCACAAGCCATTGGCGTTCTGTTCAGGAACCTTCTATCCAGCCACCTTGCTAAAGTTGTTTTTCAGGGTTAGGAGTTCTCTGGTGGAAGTTTTGGGGTCACTTAAGTATACTATCATATCATCTGCAAATAGTGAGATTTTGATTTCTTCCTTTCCAATTTGTATCCATTTGACCTCCTTTTGTTTCCTAATTGCTCTGGCTAGGACTTCCAATACTATATTGAATAAGTAGGGGGAGAATGGGCAGCCTTGCCTAGTCCCTGATTTTAGTGGGATTGCTTCAAGTTTCTCTCCATTTAGTTTGATGCTGGCTACTGGTTTGCTGTATATTGCTTTTACTATGTTTATATATGGACCTTGAATTCCTGATCTTTCCAAGACCTTTATCATGAAGGGATGTTGAATTCTGTCAAATGTTTTCTCAGCATCTAGTGAAATGATCATGTGGTTTTATTCTTTGAGTTTGTTTATATAGTGGATTACATTGATGGATTTCCATATATTTAACCAACCCTGCATTCCTGGGATAAAGCCTACTTGATCATGATGGGTAATTGTTTTGATGTGTTCTTGGATTCGGTTTGCTAGAATTTTATTGAGTAATTTTGCATCAATTTTCATAAGGGAGATTGGTGTGAAGTTCTTTTTCTTTGTTGGGTCTTTGTGTGGTTTAGGTATGAGTGTAATTGTGGCTTCATAGAGTGAATTGGATAGTGTACCTTCTGTTTCTATTTTGTTGAATAGTTTGAAGAGTATTGGAATTAGGTCTTCCTTGAAGGTCTGATAGAATTCTGCACTAAAACTGCCTGGTCCCGGACTTTTCTTTGTGGGGAGGCTATTAATGACTGCTTCTATTTCTCTTGGGGTTATGGGACTGTTTAGATGGTTTATCTGGTCCTGATTTAACATTGGTAACTGGTATTTATCTAGAAAATTGTCCATTTCATCCAAATTTTCCAATTTTGTTGAGTATAGGCTTTTGTAGTAGGATCTGTTGATTTTTTTTAATTTCCTTGGTTTCTGTTGTTATGTCACCTTTTCAGTTCTGATTTTATTAATTTGGATAATGTCTCTCTGCCCTCTGATTAGTCTAGCTAAGTGTTTATCTATCTTGTTGATTTTCTCAAAGAACCAGCTCCTGGTTTTGTTGATTCTTTGTATAGTTCTTTTTGTTTCTATTTGGTTGATTTCAGCACTGAGTTTGATTATTTCCTGCCCTCTACTCCTCTTGGGTGTATTAGCTTCTTTTTGTTCTAGGTCTTTCAGGTGCATTGTCAAGCTGCTAGTGTATGCTCCCTCCAGTTTCTTTTTATAGGCACTTAGAGCTATGAATTTTCCTCTTAGCACTGCCTTCACTGTATCTCATAGGTTTTGGTATGATGTGTCATCATTTTCATTAAATTCTAAAAAGTTTTTAATTTCTTTCTTTATTTCTTCCCTTACCAGATTTTCAATGAGTAGGGTGTTGTTTAGTTTCCATGTGAATGTGGGCTTTCCATTGTCTTTGTCATTTTTGAAGAGCAGCCTTAGACCATGGTGATCTGATAGGATGCAGGGGATTATTTCAATTTTTTTATCTGTTGAGGCCTGTCTTGTGCCCAATTATATGGTCTATTTTGGAGAAGGTACCATGAGGTGCTGAGAAAAAGGTATATTCTTTTGCTTTAGGGTGAAAAGTTCTATAGATATCTGTTAAGTCCATTTGGTTCATAACTTCTGTTAGTTTCACTGTATCTCTATTTAGTTTCTGTTTCCATAATATATCCAATGCTGAGAGTGGGGTGTTAACGTCTCCCACTATTATTGTGTGAGGTGCAATGTGTGCTTTGAGCTTTAGTAAGGTTTCTTTTATGAAAGTGGGTGCTCTTGTATTTGGCACATAGATATTCAGAATTGAGAGTTCATGTTGGTTGACTTTTCCTTAGACAAGTATGAAATGTCCTTCCTTACCTTTTTGATAGCTTTAAGTTGAAAGTCGATTTTATTCGATATTAGAATGGCAACTCCAGCTTGTTTCTTAGGGCCATTTGCTTGAAAAATTGTTTTCCAATCTTTTACTCTAAGGTAGTGTCTGTCTTTGTCACTTAGGTGGGTTTCCTATAAGCAGCAAAAAACAGAGTCCTGTTTGCAAATCCAGTCCTTTAGCCTATGCCTTTTTATTGGGGAATTGCGCCCATTGATGTTAAGAGATATTAAGGAGAGGGTGTTGTTGCTTCCTGTCATTTTTGCTAATTGTGGAGACATCGAAGTGTGGTTATCTTCTTTTGGGTTTGATGGAAGAGGATTATTTTCTTGCTCTTTCTAGGGTTTGATTGTCCTCCTTGTATTGGGGCTTTCCTGCTATTATCCTTTGTAATGCTGCATTTGTGGGAAGATACTGTGTAAATTCGGTTTTGTCATGGAATATCTTGCTTTCTCCATCTATGGTAATTGAGAGTTCTGCTGGGTATAGTAGCCTGGGCTGGCATTTTTGTTCTCTTAGGGTCTGTATGATATTTGTCCAGGATCTTCTGGCTTTTATAGTATCTGGTGAGAAGTCAGGTGTAATTCTGATAGGTCTGCCTTTATATGTTACTTGGCCTTTTTCCCTTGTTGCTTTTAAAATTCTTTCTTTGTACTGTGCATTTTGTGTCTTGATTATTATGTGACGGGAGGTATTTCTTTTTTGATCTAGTCTGTTTGGCGTTCTGTAGGCTTCTTGTATGATTATGGACATCTCATTCCTTAGGTTAGGGAAGTTTTCTTCTATAATTTTGTTGAAGATACTTATTGGCCCATTAAGATGGGAATCTTCACGCTCTTCTATACCTATTATCCTTAGGTTTGGTCTTCTCATTGTGTCCTGGATTTGCTGGATGTTTTGTGTTAAGAGCATTTTGCATTTTCTTTGACAGTTGTGTCAATATTTTCTATGGTATCTTCTGTACCTGAGATTCTTTCTTCTCTCTCTTGTATTCTCTTGGTGATGCTTGTGTCTATGACTCCTGATTTCTTTTTTAGGTTTTCTATCTCCAGGGTAATCTCCCTTTGTGATTTCTTTATTGTTTCTACTTCCATTTTTATGTCCTGGATGGTTTTGTTCAATTCCTTCATCTTTTTGTTTGTGTTTTCTTGTAATTCTTTAAAGGATTTTTGTGTTTCTTTAAGGACTTCATCCTGTTTATCTGTGTTCTCCTCAAGTTTTTTAATAGTGTTATTTATGTCCTTCTTAAAGTCCTCTATCATCATCATTAGAAGTGATTTTAGATCTGGTTCTTGCTTTCTTGGTGATATGGGGAGTTCAGGACTTTCTAATGTGGGATAACTAGGTTCTGATGATGGCAAGTATCTTGGGTTGCTGGTGCTTGTGTTCTTGTGCTTGCCTTTCGCCATCTGGATCTCCTTTGTGCTATCTGTGCTGTCTCTGACTGGGACCTGTCTTTCCTATTATCTAGGTTATGTCAGAACTCTTTGGGATGGGTTTTGATGCTGGGGTTAGAGCTGAGGCCCAAGATCTGCTCAGTGCTCAGGCCCGGACCGGAAGGAACCCATACTCTGGGCCAAGAGTGAATTCCTGGGTCCCAGTGCGTCCGAGTTGCTCTCTGTTTGGGGCAAGTAATGCCACCTCCTAGCCTAAGTTACTGGTTGAGTCAGAGCTCCTGAGAGCCCTGCTTCCTCTGGTTTTTGTGAGATTGGGTGCAGAGCTGACTCCAGGGATCTGCAGAGTACTCGGTCCCAGACCAGATGGTCCTGGAGCTCCAGGCCAGGAGTGAATTCCTGGGTCCAAATGGGTTCTGGTTACCCCTGTTTGGAGCAAGTATTGCTTTTTCCTTACCTGGGATGCTGCCTGAGTTAAAGCTCCTGGGAGGCCCTCTTTCTCTTGGTTTTCTGAGGTTGGGTACAGAGCTGCCACCTGGGACCTGCTCTATGTTCGGGCCCAGACCGTAAGTCCCCCTCTTAGATTTTTTATTATTATTGCTTGATCCTATAAAATTAAGAATACTTATGTCCACAATACTAAACTGAACACTGAATTAACAAATCTTCACACTTGCTTTTGGCAGAAGTATTTACACACACACACACACACACACACACACACACACACACAGTTGGGGAATGTAATATTGATTATATGTCCTCAAATTTTAAAACCTAATCATTGTAATGTGTTCTATTTTCTTTCAAAACTATTCAGAGGAGTTACAAAACTTTAAGTATGTCTGATAGTAACCAAGTGTCTGAACACATATTCAAACACTGTGCAACAAATTCCAGAAGTAAAGTCTCTCCTACTGCTTTTTACTATTCTTCATCTTCTAAAAACTTCTATAAAGGAACTTATAAAGAAGTATCCTTAGTATTTTATTTCAACTGGAAGAACTTTAAATATTCTTCAATTCTGAGCAGGCCTGTAAATTTTGTAAATGTCCAAAGAGTATTGATTTTATGCTTCCATGAAGCTTAGCAAATTATGTATCTCTTCAACTTTGATGATTGCTGTTTGCTAAGTAAATACACAGCACCTAGTTGTGTAGCCTTTCGACCTTTTGACACTTGGACTATAATAGATATATCTTCAAATCTTATAAGATTTATACATATTGATTTCATGATTAGAGTTCATTGATTAATATACTTATGATTAAGGAAAATGTACATGTACATGATTATTTTAAGCAAATATTTCTTTCAGGATAATTGGTCTATTTTATATATTTGATATTGCAAACAGTGCTGGTATTAATACTTTATGATGAATTTTTGTATTGAATTAAATGATTATATTATCATGTATATATATATGTGTGGGTGTATTTATACACATATGTGCAATATTTCATTGCATGATAAATATCCACTATTCTTAAAATATTGATAGTTAATTATATCTTCATTAATATTATATATATATATATATATATATATATATATATATATATATATATATATTCAGCTTCACATTTTTCTTGGTACATGCTTTGACAAGGTAATATTAATAGCTTTGGTTGAGAAGCACTGAAAGGACTGTTCAAAGTCCTTAGAGATCAGGGATATGTAAATCAAAATGACGCTCAAATTCCACCTTACAAGATCAAAACCTCAGATTACGGAACATGTTGGTAAGGATGTGGAGAAAGAGAAACAGTCCTTTATTGATGGTGGTATTTCAAAGGGGTGCAACTCCTCTGGAAATCAATCTGGAGGTTCCTAAGAAAATAGGAAATAGATATACCTGAAGATACAGCTATACCACTCTTGGGAATATACTCAAAAGATTTCCCACCATCCCACGCATATTTTACTATGTTCATAGTGGCCCTATTTGTAATAATCAGAACCTAGAAACAACCCAGATGTCCCACAATAGAAGAATCGGTACTGAAAATGTGGTTCATTTACACAATGGAATACTACATAGCTATTAAGGAGGAGGACATCGTGAGTTTTGCAGGAAAATGGATGAAACTAGAAAATCTCATCCTGAGTGAAGTAGCTCAGACCCAAAAAGACATGCATAGTTTGTGTTCACTAATACGTGAATATTAGTCATAAACTGCAGAATACCCAGAGTAGAATTCACAGAACTCAAGAAGGTTAACAAGCCACAGGTCTCCAGTGAGGATGCCTAAGCCTAACTAAATAGGGAGAAGAAAGCAATAATAGGTAGGCAAAATGAGGTAGGGACCTGGGTGGAAGAGGGGACAAAGAGGGGAAGAGGGTATTGGGATCAGGTATTGGGGGGTAGTTAACAGGACTGAAGTCATGAAGGTCAGCAGAAGAATGGATACAGGAAACCTTGGGAGTTAGGAGGTGGGAAGACCCTCTAGAATGTGCCAGAGACCTGGGAGGTGAGAGATTCTTAGGACACAAAGGGAGGGACCTTAGATGAAATGCCTGACAGTGGGGAGAGGGAACTTGTAAAGTTCATCTCCAGTAGATAGACAGGGCATCAAATGGATGGATGGGGTTGCCATCCCACAGTCAAAAACTCTGACCCAGAATTGTTCCTGTCTGAAAGAACTGCAGAGACAAAAATGGAGAAGAGACTGAGGGATAGGAGGTTCACTGACAGACCCAAATTGGGATTCAGCTCAAGGTGATGCTCCAAGGCCTGGCAGTATTAGATGGAATGGAGTGCTTACAGACAGGAGCCTAGCGTGGCTGCCCTATGAGAAGCCCAACAAGCAGTGGAAAGCATCAGACACATGACTCCTCATTACCATAGATCACATTTTATATTCACTAGAAACAATTATAATTGGTATCAAGCAATAAATATAGAGATCACTATGAATTATATCTGTGTACATTATATTTTCCTTCTATACCACAAATATTGGAGACTTATATAGGATTTATGAACTGCTTATACAATGCCACTGGGCTGATTTTATATTAATTACTCCCTTGCATTCTGTGTGAGCAGCTTTCTTTATAATATGTTTCATATAGTTCACATCAGTGTTAAGTTCCTTTTGTACACTGTGTTCAAGTATGTTGCTATATTGGCAAACTAGAAAAATTACATCTGCTTTAAAAACATAGGGTAGCCAATTCCTCCCAATTCCTGGAAGACTCTATCAAATACTTGAGGAATTTACTGGTTTTGCTCCACAAAGTCTCTGTTTGAATCTTTTAAATTCACCAGATTGATTGTTGTAAACAGCCATCCCTGAAAATTCTCAGAATATTTTCCTTAATTATAGATCAAAGTAACCAATAACTGAAATGAATATATGCATTCTAGGTCTATCAAATAAACCTTGCAAGGGTACTTTTAAGGATATATTCTTGCCATTTCTTAAGTGTTGAACATGTGAAATTTAAAGCTAATTTTCAAGTTGTTTAAAATTTTAGTTGCTACAGTGGACAATTCCTCCCAGATCTACAGCTGGGTAGGAATCATCCTTTTAACAAATTGATACAAGCATTTATGTCTATCAAAAATATTAGAGTATGATCAAATATTCTCTCTTTATATTTCAACACATCTCTATATGTCAACATGTAAAAAAACCTAAAAATTATATATTGAATGTTCTCACTATAATTAGAATACAAAGTTGTAAGAGTGGGAGAAAGTATGGGATTTAGAACAGTCAGAGGGACTAGGTGGGGGTTAAAGACTGGACTGTAAAAAACAGATTAAAGAATAAAACAAAAAAAAGAATTGAGTTGAGTAAACACATTTTTTCAGGTGTAAGACCATTGTATTTGTGTTAACTGAGTTGTTTGTAGAACACACCATCTCTCCACTGTTATCAGCTTCATTAGTACCATGTAATGTTTGATATATAGGCAAATTGTACAAGATTTTAATTACCTGTCTGGAAAAATCAGGTAATCATATGAACTACTTCATTACGCAATTTGGGATTAAATTAATTTCTAAACAGATTAAGATGGAAAGTTTAAATAACTATCCAGTCAAAACTATAGACAAATATATATTTTAAAGGTTACAGGCAAACATTTAAATTTTCTTATGATTCATTGCATTTTATGTGCATGAGTGTTTTGTGTGAATTTATGTGCGGCTACCACATGTCTCCCTGTTGCTGTAGGAGGGCACAAACTACAACACTATAGGAACAAACATTGTCATTGCCATTTTCCCTATCCTCATCATTCAACCGAGTGACTTCCAGTACAGGTAAATCCCTCAGAAGGTCGCTGAACATTTTAAATGGGTTCAAGTAACAAATGCGGGGTTTTAAGAAATAAGTAGAAAGCTTATTTAGTAGGAACAAAGCCTGACTTCAGTCTTCAAAGCTCCAGAATACACAGATAGATTTTAAAAAAGCATTTTCTGCTTTGGGTCTGGTATGTGATGTTAATTATTAAAACAAAACAAAACAAAACCTTGCAACCAGGCATCAGAGGTGCAAGCCTTTGGTCCCAGCACTGGAGGGGCAGAGGCAGGCAGATCTATGTGAGTTTGAGATCAGCCTGGTCCACAGAGTGAGTTCCAGGACACCCAGGACTATACTGAGAAAACCTATCTTGAAAAACAAAAATTAAAAAAAAGAAAGAAATTTGCAAGGAGCTTTTGAAATAATAATTTTTTTGTTGTTTTTTGGGGGAGGAAAGTTAGGGGATTTGTTGTTGTTGTAGTTGTTGTTGTTGTTACAAAGTTTTTTTGCTTTTTCCTTCTTTCATTTTCTGGGACTGATCACAAACACCCACCTATAACTCTGCCTCCAGGGGATCCTCTGTAGACAACTGTATTCATATGCACATACACATAATTAAAAATAAAATAGAATGAATCATTTGTTTAAAAAATAGTCTTAGTCACACAGCTGAGACTTGATAAATATTAGCTTGATTATACAACAACTACATGCTAACCATCAATTAAGTTCTGTGTATTTTATTAATTGCTGAGGGTAGTGGATTGGGTAAAACTAACAGAAATATATTATATATTGAGATAAGAAAAGATAATAATCAACAAGTATAATCGATAATATATTCAATACGTTTAAAGATATAATTATTTGTTCAAATGTGTGGATGATTGCATGCACGTGGGACAAGAGAAGGTAGGAAATTTTTCATTTCAACATAAAATATGCTAGTCAGCATTTATAACCTTAAAAATACATCTTTGAACAGAAATATGTTGAATGTAACCTTGATATGAAGAAAATCATCATTATAAACAGAAGAAATATAAAGTGAAAATTCTGTATAGTATGAAAATATAATTGTTCACGTGACTATTTAAACAAAAGAAGAGAGGCAAATATAGTATAGTTAAAATTTTAATCTATCATCTATCTATCTATCTATCTATCTATCTATCTATCTATCTATCTCTTTATCTATCTGTCTACCTATCTATCTCAATTATTGATGAAACCCAAGGAAGTAATTCAAATAATTATGTATGCCAAAAATTTCTAGCATCTGCAACTAACAGGAGGGAAAGTGGTTTTCATTCTATTCTGAAATTAGCAGACTCAAGACCCAGTGTGGCTAAAGTTTTCATTTGAATGCACCAACAATAAGTGGTCCAGTTTTGGGGGTGAAGTCATGGAGGAAGCTTTATCTATGTTAATCTATGTTTTTAAACTCCTCTTCATTTGAAGAGGATTGTATATACTCATGTAGGAAATTTGCTAACTCTATTTAAAGGTTAGTAGAGTCTCAAAACATCTTGAGAGACACACACAGAAACTGTGTGTGATTAAATGACTCAATATTTGATTAGATTTTAAGATAAAAACAAACTGATCATTCACAAATTTTTATGAGTTGGGGCTAAAATTTCATGGCTTAGACTTTTTAAATAGAAAAATAGAGGAGTTAACTGATAATTTCTTAAGGAAAATGCTTGTGATACAGTCATGTGAACCCCAGTTTTATCCTGAGACTCATATTAAAATGTCTAGTACACAGTAGTATTCACTTTTAACCTCAACACTGGAGAAGCAAATACAAGTGGATTATTGTGGTTCATTAAGGACACAACGTAGCCTAATTGCTGAGGTATAGGCCTATGAGAGATACTGTCTCCAAGTACAATATGATTAAATCTAAGTAATGCCATCTGATATTTACTTTTGGCCTCTACGCGAGAGCATATGCATATATACACATGTTGAGCTATACACATGGGCGTATTGTGAAAAGAAACCCTTCAGTGGTGTGTTATGAATCAAGTGAAATGGAGAAAGAGAAGAATCAAAGCACCTTTTTGGAATTAAAGTGAATATTAGAAAGCTTTTCCAGATAAAAGTAGAACAATGTCATAATATAGGTAAGAAATGATAAAAAGAGGTACACATTTTGGTAGTAGAGCCGTAAAAATTTAGATTTGAGTTGTGAAAATACTATCAAAAATCAAGAGAAATCATAAGAAAGTGGGACTGATGTATGCTGACATGGTCTGATTTGCATAGTAAGTATTTAAGTAGATATGGGTAGCAAGAGAACAAATTTATTTATTATAGAGTAGTATGCAATATCTATTCTGCTTACATTTCTAATCACTGATCCTGATGTGTGTTAATAACAAACTAGATTTCAATGCATGGACAAAGTTTATAAATTTTAGTGGCATTCAGAGTGACTCAAAGTAGGACGTAAAGGTACTAATTATACAACATCTTTTGTGCACCAATTTGACTTAGCATAGTATATACTTATAGTCATACTTTTCTGTGCATAAATCATAGTGCATACTATGACTTAGCACTGTCAAAACTGACTAACTGCATCTCAAAAAATGTCGCTCTGTATCTTTAAGAGCCTTACAATCATTTTCTTCATGAAGAGTTTCTTTTATTCAGTTCTTTCTAAGGACATTTCCTCTCTTATGTTTTGATTCAGGAGTTTCAGTTTGAAAGGAATGGTCTCCCAGTTTTCATCTCTCAAAACCTTTCAATGGAAAAACCCAAAATTATTTTCCTCTCCTCAGTCAAAATTTTCTGTTTTCCAAATAATTAAATTCTTCCAGCACGTCTCCATCATTAATTCTGGAAATTGGTGAGTAGTTTAGAATTCTATGATATGCAGTTTTCTGCTATTTGTCTTTCTTTTCCATAAAAATTCAATATTATCATGAAGAGGTATTCAGTGAACCATTAAATCGTGTAATTTGTCTCTTCCTTGAAACTATGCATATAATATGTACCTAACAGTGTATAATTAATTTCTTTCAGTGGACCACAATATGATATTTCAATAATAATGGCTAAAACAACACTGCAGCTTTTAAAAATCCGGTTTATAACTTTGCAAAACTATCTAAAGAACTTTACAAACTATCTTAACCTATTCTCCTTCCAATTTAGCTGATATACCAGAAATTATACAATTCATGGGGAATGCAAAAAATAATTCTTATGCCTATTTATTATAGTGTATGTTTACTTTTATTTCTTTTAATAAAACAACCATAAATCATAATTTTTTGGAAGATAAAAATTGTAAAAGTAACTTTTATTCATTGATGTAAATTCCATCTTTGATACTAACAGCTGAATAAACTCACCCTTTCTAGCTCTTATTGAAATCTGGCTGACTGGTTCAATGCAGCTCATATTTGTTCACTACAGACAATCACCATTAAAGTCTATATGAATTACTCAAAGAAATATTCTCATAAAATCAGTTCATTTAATAGAGGTGCCATTTACTAACTGAGTTATTTTCAAAATATTGAATCAGTATGAAAGACTATAAAGACCATGTTGCATCCTTAACTCACTAGTTTGACAATGAAAATAATCTCCATCCCTTTTTAACACAAATAAAAATAATAGCTGACACCAAGCAACCAAGAAAAATGTCATAACATGATGGTATTTTTTAGTTTTTAGATCTCCTCATTCAGCAGGTTCAACTCTTTGTTTTATTTAGATAATTATCTGACATATAATTCACAATTGGTTTAATTCAAAGAAGGGGTGTACTTTGGAAACTAAACTTAGGACATACAGATGTACACTTATTCATCCATTCATACATACAAACATATACACACAAACTAAAATAATACAAAATATTGGGCTAGACACCTGATAATCATTTTCCTGTACTTCTAGTAGAGTCAGTTCACTATAACAGGAAATTCATTTCTTTATAATAAAATACAAATACACTTGCTGGGTATACAAACCACACCTAAGGGCCACATTCCCAGGAGTAGACAGTCAATGCAAAACAAATTCAATGCTGTTTTAGGGAAATTTTTGCTTGCAATTCTATGTGTGGGCATTTTTTTAAACTTTACTTATCTTTTGCTTATCTATTATGGTCTCAAATTTTGTTTTGTGTGTGTGTGTGTGTGGTGTGTGTGCGTGTGCATGTATGATTGTGCATGTGTATATGTGTGTTTCTCACTCTTTTCTTTTATTTTCTTTTTGTTTGTCTTTTGAAATTCTTGTTAGTTTGTTTAATTGCCTGTTCCCTTGAGAGCGGGGGGAGGAATAAGGCTTAGAATTGAATGTACATTGTGTTGGAAAAGTTCTAGGAAGAGGTAGGGGAAGAGAATCTGTGTTGAGACTGTATTGTAATATTTAAAAGAAGAAGAAAAGAATCAAAGAAGAAAAAGAGAAAAAAATAACTAGTACTCATTATAACCTCGAATGATCAAATCTGTGAAATATACTCTACTCATAGAGAAACATGAAATTGACATTCTCCTAAATATTACATATTACAAAGAAAGGCTGTGTTCATCCAGAGGTGAGAAGAAAGACCATGTGGTATTTACTTAAATGGGAAAAATGTGTTATATATTGGCATGTAAGTAAAGGGACATCCAAGGAATGTCCACTAATACTGCTGTTTCCAAAGATACTATGTTTTGGCATCCCAATAATACAGTAGGAATGAATAGCAATAAGAACAAAGTTACCTAAAAAGGGGAGTGGGGAAGTTACACTGTTATTCACTTAAGAATCTGTAGTGGAAATACTTTAGAAGGAAAAACCAATTATCATGAAATAATTAACATTTATAATTAAATATATTTACTTGCATCACAAAACTGAATCACAGCAAGTAAGCCACCTTTTGATACTAACATAGTCCTTGAATATGCTGAATAATCAATTTTCCTTTTTTTTTCTGCTCTATCTTCCTGTCACCTACGAACTTCTATTTATCCATTCAATTAGTTTTTATATGAACCTTTAAAATACTATAATGTTTTAGTCTTTCACTAATCCATCCGATTGCTCTGTGCATTTACTGTGCGTATGTGATATTATTTATAATTTAGTCTTCACATCTAGCTTTGCTATTATACTGCTTTGATGTGTACTCAGAACGCCAAGATGCTATATTCACAATAAAACTTAGGATGCTGAATATGATCTATTGGAGGCATCACTGGAACATGGCACTCTGAGAGTAGACAGGAAATAATATGCAATTTTGTCTTGGGATATATCCATGCCAAATAGTTCAGCCTTTTCTGTGGATATGAATTTTTCCAAGACAAACCCACCATGTATTCTCCATTCAATAGATTACTTTGGGGGCAAATCTGGGGAAATCGATTATTTATGCCTGTTAAATAAGTTCTTAGACCATGCACATTACTAATTCCTGAATTATTTTATCTCTGAAAGTTAGCTTTTCTGCTTTCCTCCAATTTGAATAATTAACTCTCTGCATTATTCTCCTTAAAAACTATAATTATTCTGTTATCAGGTTAAACTCTGATTAACACAATAATTTCGGTGCATGGCCTCTATTCTAAAATGTCTTTGGATATATTATGAGTAAGATACACAATTTGTAATCCAACGTTCTATTTTATATTTGCATAATGACATTATAAGTTCATATGGTGTGTTTCTTCTACTCCCTTGCATCTGGAAGATTTTCTTATGACAATATATACTTAATCATGGTTAAAACAGGAGTATGTATAGGAAACTACTTGGACAAATACATAGTCAGTTTCCTTTAAAATGTTGGTACTTATTTCATCTATAGAAATAGCATATAAGGAATGGATTATTATTTGTTAAAACATTACCATGTGATATATTTACATTGTTCAACACAGTAAACTGAACAAAAAAATTATATTAAAATTGATATTTGTACAGGAAGCCTTCAATCATATGTGTTCTGTGAGGGCTGCTAAAATAGGAATGCTTCCTGCTAATGGTAGCTTACCAGAAAAAAAAAATGGTTTCTCATTTTCTTCTGCCTACTTTCCTTCTTTTCATCTCCTTCTTTAAAATTTAAATTTGTTTTCCTCAAATAGTGTACTGTTGTTATTTTTTTATTTTGTTTTTTTTTTTTTTTTTTTTGGTCACTTGACACAAGTTAGTCGCATGAGAGGGGCTGGAAACACATTTGAGAAAATGTGTCCATGAGATCCAGCTCTAAGGCATTTCTCAATTAATGATCAATGACTGAGGTCTTGGCCCATGGTAGGTACTGCCATCTCTGGGCTGATGGTCCTGAGTGCCTTAAGAAGGCAGGCTTAGCAACTGATGAGATGCAAGCCAGTAAGCAACACACTCCATGTATGTACCCCTATGTCAGCTCTTGCCTTCAGGTTTCAGACCTGTTTGAGTTCCTGTCCTGACTTCCTCCAATGATGAATTGTGATCTGGAAGTGTAAGCCAAATAAATCCTTTCCTCCTACACTTGCTTTTTGGTAATGGTAATTAGTCTCATCAATAGAAACCCTTACTAAGACAAATAGAAAGACATATTAGTTTTAAGAATTTATAAATTCTTGCCTGGCGTGGGGAGAACTGACTTACTCTGAAGTTCCATGGGGCAAGCAGGGAGTTTGATCCTGGAGGCCAGTTGTCTCCATTTGGGGCTCTCAGACACTGCTCGGGGGCTGCGGACGAACAGAGACCCGAGAGGAACAAGGGAGTAAAGAAAGGCCCTGACTGTGCCCACAGTAAAGAGACTCTTGGTTGCTGTACTCACTTGGCTGGGGGCATGAGGGCTGGACCAGCCTGCACCTGAGAGGGGAGAGAGGAAGAGCTCTGAGGGTGCCCCACAGGATGAGGCATTTTGTTACCAGCACTTGCTTGGCTGGATCAAGGCTCGGCTAGCTTGGTTGAATTGGCGATCCAATGGCTGGAATGCAGAGAAGACTAATGACATGAGGAGTTCCATGGTTTTATAAAGCTTTATTTTCATGGCACATGGTAGATGCATCTTGCTACACCCCCCTGAAACTCAGGGCAGACCTGACTTAAATAGGGAGGAGGGAGGAGGGTCTGGGAAAGAATGCTTAATTGGCTATGCCCTCTGGCCTTTAGGTATCTCATTAATATGGAAATCTCTTGAGGCTGAGTAGCTTGTATTCAAGCCCTCTACCTGAGGAGGGGCACAAACCTCTTTGGGAAGGGCTGCATTGTCCTATGTGGCTGCAAAGTGCAGGTCAATGGAGGTCTTGGTGGGGGGAAGGGGGGCCTCCTGTCAGGAGCCTGGAGTCTGAGGGCGTGGCCAAACACCTACTGTAGTCCCATTAGGGTCCGGGGTTCAAGGCCTGTGCTCAACCAGGAACCAAGCTATCCTTTCATGGTCCCACAAGTATATATATTAGACTACATTGATTTTGTGCTGATGCTGTAACATAATGGTCTATAAAATTCATAAATGTCAGCTCATTGAATGCTGACAGGCATTCTCTATATTCTACATTACTGATCCACTTTGTGGACAATAGGGGATATGAGTTCAAAGTTCAAAGAGAAGCTCTGCATACTGTCATTGGATTCTAAGTTTTCAAACACTATACTGTGCAGAAAATGACATGTTTAATATTCTAAAATGATAATTGAAATTGAAGTCCATTTGTTACTTTTCACATTTCAGTTAAATGAAATGTATTTGTAATATTTGTCTCTATGCATTTTTTCTCTATGTATTTTAATAACTAAAATGAAAGCAAACAGTATCTTAGCATACATACTTAGAAGAAACCAATTTCACAGCCAATGTATTCTGGTTGTGGGGAATATTTAAAGGAAAAATTTGGCAGTGTAAGAATTCAGAAAATGACAATGAGAAAAAATGATAAAGGTTATTCTATCATAGAAACTGTATGCTGTAGAAATATCTAATAACTTTTTGATGTATATCAATACAAATAAGGTCACAGATTAATGTTCTTACATCATTTTATAATTAACATATATTGTGGTTGACACAGAAAATTATAGTGATACATATATATATATATATATATATATATATATATATATTTACTTCTTTCATTATTTTCACATACAAGTTAGTGATAAAATAGAATTTATTATTATTAGTGCTGACTTGAAGCTGATGGCAATTTTCGCAAAGCAGTGAAATATTTCAGGGACTGTGATTCATGCTGAGATAATGACTGAATCACTTAGAAACAAATTAAATTTACATTTAAAAATCTAGCATTTAAAACAATTTATTATTTGAGCTACAATTTTTACTTTGAAAAATGCATACATTTCTTTGTAAATTGAAATTTGAGTTTTATTTTAAATATTGTTTAACCCTCTCTATCTTCATTCATCTCTTTTATCGTTTCTTGCTCTTTAGAGTTTTTTTTTTAATTTACTTTCCATTTCTCTTATCAGAGTTCATTTTGGTCTAATTAGAGTCCAGTTCAAAATCTTCATGAAAAATCTAGAACTTTACTTTATAAATGATTTTATGTATATTGTTCCTTACTGTCCATCTCCTATGTAAGTGAATGTTTCACCCTTATATAGAGATTATTTATCCAATAATAAGAAATTGACTTGCTATCAAAATATTAGAAAGATAGGACAAATGTTTTTATTTGTGTACAGTGAGAGAAATCTTAAAGCCAAGAACACTGATATTTTAAAACCATCCTGTATCTTAATACTTCTTGTAAAATTCTAACTCAGCCGTTCAGTCTGCCTTATTCTTCTCTATCTTAGCTTATTTTTTTCACTTTACCTAAAATTGTAGGATTTAATTTTGATATAGTTTGAAGTATCCCTCTTATAATCATTCATTGATGATATGTAATCCTTTGGCACAAAATAGTAAGAGTATATTTAGGTCAGTAAAAGCTGTATAATCCAAGTGCTCAGGACATATTTTCAGTGGTCTTCCCTATGTACATGCGCACACATGTGCATGCACGCATGCACCGATATGTACACACACATTACACACACACACACACACATACACACACAATACCACATGCACACACATGAAGAAAGAGTGAGAATGAGAGAGATGAACAAACGGCACCATATTGTAAAGAACAGGGCTTCAATAGAAATGGAAATGGATGAGAGCAGATAGAATGAAGGCATCTACTATCCAATACATGTATGGATATATGAGTATATATATATATATGTGTGTATGTGTATGTATGTGTGTGTTATTTGTGCTTGTTGATATCAAAAATAAAATTTTTAAAAATTAAAATAAATTTTTAACAAAAAAATCTAAATGTAAAATTGGCGCCAAAATGCCTATATTGGAAATAATATCACCTGTAGGATGAGGAGAATGTCAGAGTGCAGACAGAGAGTAATCAAGTGTCATATTTGTTGAGATTATGTGGATTCAGGGTTGTAGGCTTGTAGACAATACATTGGGTAATTCAACTGAATGAAAACATCATGTGTAAAGGCTTTTAACAGTTGATTTCTGTTAAACACAGTAAAGGAAAACTGGCTGATCTTATCAGTATATCAGTGTCTCTCTTGAGCTTTACCTTTCCCACACTCTGCCATCCTTCCCCATGTATGTCATTGAATCCATATTTAAACAGGCCAGGCCCATAGTTGCTAACTTAGCAAATGCTTTTCTTTAGGATCCCATCTCAATGAGTAATAGGTTGACCTGTACTATAAGACCTCTTTGATAATGTCGTTGAAGAGGTTCTTTGGTGTTCCCATTTTCACCTTACTTTTTTCAAGGAAAACTAGTGTTTTCCTTGTTTTTCTAGTTGTTAAGTCATATGTTACAGCTTCACAGTTTTAAGCTATACTCTTAAACTATGAAATGTCTAAATATCACTGTCTTTCTGGAGTATCAATCCTATCATTTTACTAATGATACTGCACTAGACCTCACTCACATGGAGACACATTTCCTGTCACATGTCTGTCTGGAGATATAATACTGCCTCTGTGAAATTTTGTCAGTTGTCAGTGCTACCAATGTTCTATACAACCTGACAAGAACCCAGTGTTAGGCCTTTCAATCACTACAATAAATTCTTTTTCAACAGACCATTGCATAATTATAGAGAGTTTTTACATTGATCTTTTGCTAATGTGTTTGCAAATATAAGATAATAAATCATGAATCATACAGAAGAGAAGTAGGTTTAGATTTTTTTAAATCCTACTTTTAATTAAGGTTCTAAAATGCTTCAACCCCCTTCTAGACCACTGTCCAAAGGTAGGGGAGAAAAGATGGTAAATAGGACAAGGGGGTGTGGACTTGTTTAGAAAAGAATCACTCTTCTATTGCTGTCGTATTGCAAGCTGGTACAACCACTCTGGAAATCAGTCTGGTGGTTCCTCAGAAAATTGTACATAGTACTAACAGAGAACCAAGATATACCACTCCCAGGCACATACCCAAAAGATGCTCCAACATATAGCAAGGACACATGCTCTACTATGTTCATAGCAGCCTTATTTATAATAGCAAAAAGCTGGAAGGAACCCAGATGTCCTTTCACAGAGAAATGGATACAAAAAAGGGGTACATTTACACAGTGGAATACTACTCAGCTATTAAAAACAATGACTTCATGAAATACTTAGGCACATGAATGGAACTAGAAAATATCCTGAGTGAGGTAGTCAAGTCACAAAATAACACAAATAGTATACACTCACTGATAAGTGGATATTAGCCCAAAAGCTTGGGATACCCAAAATACAATTCACAGACCACATGAAGCTCAAGAAGAAGGAAGATCAAAAAGTGGATGCTTCAATTGTTATTAGAAGGGGGAACAAATTACTCATGGGAGATAGAGGGTCGCTGAGACTTGGGAGGATGAGAGGAGGGATAAGGGGAAAAGGGGACAAGATCAGGTATGGGAGGAGATGGGGATTATATGCTGATATGCAGAGGGTCAGGAATATGAACAGAGTTATGTAACAGTGGGGGATGGGGAACTAGGTGCAGCCACCAGCAACTTGCAAGACAGGAAATCAAGAGACTCCCAGGACTCAACAGGGATGAGATTACCTGAAATGCCCAACAAAGTGGAGGGAGAACCTCTGGAGACCATATCTAGAGGTTAAGCAAGGCCCCCTGTTGAGGGATAGGTTCACCAACTCATCTCCAAATTCTTAACCCAGAATGACTCCTGTCTAAAGGAAATATGGGGACAAAGCGTGGAGCAGAGACTGAAGGAAAGGTTAAACAGAGACTGCCCCACCTGGGGATACATCCCATATACAGACACCAAACCCAGACATTACTGTGGATGCCAAGAAGTGCTTGCTGACAAGAGTCTGACATAGCTGTCTCATGAGATACTCTGCCAGAGCCCGACAAATACAGAGGTGGTTACTCACAGCCAACCATTGGACGGAACACTGGGTTCACAATGGAAGAGTTAGAGAAGGGGCTGAAGCAGCTGAAGGGGTTTGCAACCCCTAAGGAAGAAAAACAATATCCACCAACCAGACTCCCCAGAGCTCCCAGGGAATAAACCACCAACCAATGAGTACACATGGAAGGACCCATGGCACCAGAAGATGGCATTGTCTGACATCAATAGGAGGAGAAGTCCTTGGTCCTGTGAAGGCTCAGTTCCCCAGTGTAGGGGAATGCCAGTTCTATGAGGTGGGAGTGGGTTGGTGGGAGGGGGAGTACCTTCAAAAAACCAGGGGGAGGGGGAATGGGAGAGAGGGTTCTGGGAAGAAACCAGGAATGGGGATAACATTTGAAATATAAATACATAAAATATCCTTTAAATAAATGCATGCATGCATACATACATACATACATACATACACACATACATATTTCTTTGGGGTGATTTCAGTCTCTGTTTTTCAGGATACCAAACAAGAATCAGCATCAATAGTGTGATCCAACAGAACCTGCCAGGCTTCTGCCTAATGGGCAGGATTCGGTGAAAGTACTAACACCAGCCAAGAAGGCAGGAAAATTTCTCTGGCATACCTCTTTAAACAAAGTGTATATGAGCTACGACTCAAGACCAACAAAGTGTTGGAAGGCTAGCTGTACAAGTACCTTGTTACTGTATATAGAATCCTATTTATATATTTTACAAATATGATGTGTACTTCCACTGGTCTTGTCTCAGCAAAACACCATGAGTCTGCATCATATGACATTTCCAGTAATTTCCACTTAAAAGAGACATATCTGTGATGGTATAGTTTCTGAGAATATGTTTTCGAAGAGACTGACATCTTACTTGACTCTACAACGAAGTTGGTAATATGTCTTGAGATAATGTAAACTAATGTATTTAATCTTCTATCTTGCTGTGAACTTAGCTGGTGTTAAGTTCATCCTCCCTTCAATGTATAGCCATATTTTTCCTTTGGACTTCCCATGCTCAGTTTTTATAGCCTCACATAAATGCATAAATTTAACGATAAACCATAAACTCTTTTATATCTCTAGTCCAGAATGGAGTGTGTGTGTGTGTGTGTGTGTGTGTGTGTGTCTGTGTGTGTGTGTCTGTGTGTATGTGTGTGTGGTATATTCTTTTAATCATTCACTAAAAACAGCAAACAGGTCAAAAACAAATACTTCAAAACAAATATTTACTTTAAAACAAATATTTCACAAATGTTGGAAGCAACGTGTGGGTATATGTTGATTGCATGTATATGTTCTTTTATGTACTCTTCTGTGGCAGTTTGTATCAAAAGAGTAACTTCTTCTCTTGTAAGAACTCTGTTAAATAGTTTTGACAAAAGGTGTCTCTACATTTTTTCCATACTTTGTTTTATATGCTGTTCTTTCAATACTGAGAAAAGCCTTTTGTTAAGAACAGATGGAACAGACTGGCAATAGGGATAAACTAAATGTATATAAACCAACAGGAACCATTGACAGGCTACAGATCACAGACTATAAATACATTTGAAGCAGAGGGACAAAACAGAGAATTCAAATTTGGGTTTGATCTTTATTAATGTGCTTCAAAATGAAGACTCTTATATTTTGCCTCATTATTGTGAAATTGATACATTTGGTGCCTAATCAACTTAATAGCATCCCAAACATGGACAATCTGGAGCAACGGACACATCAAGAAACAAAAATATATTCACTCTAAGAAATTTCAAAGGAATCACAATACTGAAAACACCTTGACTTTGGAATGGTAAGAAATTCTTATATCCTTCCCACCACCCACATACACATATCTTACTTGTAATCTGTTTTAACAATAGCTTAAAAGATATTGACTTTGTACATACAACTAAGGGAATATACAAATTGTACCCATGGGTGTCTTCTATTGAATGTGTATGACAGTAGAATTAGTGACAATGCCAAAGCTATCACCATGGGCATAATTCCAGTGCCATAAATATGAATGTAAAAAGCTTATTCACTAATGGCGTGAATCTCATTCTTACATCGACCTTCATGTCCTCATTACTACTCCATTTTCATACTCAACTTTAAGAAAATTAGTTTCACATAGTTCTAACATCTTTCTGGATGTTTTAACTTTGCATAGTGAGATTATGAATTTAAAGATAGCTGCTATGCTGAGTTTTGATGCTGAAGATACTGCTGATAAAATTATCCATGGCCTGAGTTCAGTATTTCCATTTTGGTCAAGCTTCAAGAATGGCATATATAGCTTGAAAATGCTAGCCCTTTTTGTCCTGGGAATACTTCTATTCCTGCTCATAATGTTAAAGCTTGCATTTAACAACATCAACATGTTGGCAGCCAAAGTACATGGCTTGAAACTGAAAATGGACCCCCAGACAGAGTTATTATTTTAATAGACTGGCAAGCCAAGGACGGGTAATATTCTTCACAGAGCTTTACCAACCTAAGACATAAGTGTATTGCTTTTGAAAAAGCATATTCCATGACAGGTATGGAAGGCATTGTTGTCAGAATGACCTAAGACAGGCTCAGTCGTGTTTATGAAATAAAAAAGGGGAAGATGTGGAGAGCTTTTGGGGCTGCTTGGCAGGAAGCTGACTTTGGCCAAGTAAAAGTAAAAGAAAATTAGCTTCTCCAATTCCTATTTCATAACTGATTAGAAGTAACAAATTGAGTGGGAAGGAAGGGATTCAAGAAAGATTTTAAAAATAAGAATTATATGGCTCCAATTTCAATAGTTTTAAAACCCACCATATAATATAAATTATATTACACATAACCCTTGAAAATTTGGAATAAATTAATTCCTCGAGATTAATTTTCTTCATTTATTAAGTGAAAAACAAGGCTGCTATTGCAAGGACTACTAATCATATAGCACTTGGTAAGTACTTAAGTAAGAAAAGAATAAAGCAGAATCTTATTGTCAATTCAATTATTCCTGTCTATATTAAATAGTAAAACAGTCTTATTTCACCAGATACAAAGATAAAATCTAGTCTTACATTTTTATTTAGTGCTATAAATTTTATACCTAGATTTGATTCATAATCTCCAACAGATGATTTAATTATTCATGATAAGCAGGAATTGATGGGGATGGTTTGGGGACTTGGTATTCAGGTAAATGCAATCCCTCTTACTGAATTCCTTTAAAATTTTCTGTACTAATCAATGTTAATATCCTCAATAATTAATTATTTTTACTAATTTGAGGTAGTCTATAGAAAATAGTTGTAACTATTCTTTGTAACATCTTCTGGAGATAGTAAATTTATTATATCCTGCATTAATTATTAGTAATTACATAAAAATGTATGTATTATATGATTGCAAATTTTAAACCTTTATTATGCAAAGTAAAATTAAAAACTAAAAATGAAGCTTATTGAATAAATATAGAGTTTGAATACTTCATATTGGAATGGATGTGCACAACTGTATGACTCTAATATCAGCTGCTGGGAAGTTCAGACAGCAGCATTTTTATCATTATCTAATTTTATGAAAACCTTATTCTATATATAAAATCCTTTAAAACATAAATAGGTTAGCAATGAATTTACACAGTGGCTTCAATTTGTATATACTCCTATTTTGTACTTATTTAAAATTGTTTTAAATATTTTATGAGAATATGTTTAAGTGCTAAATTGTATGCCTTTGTATCACAGGTGAACATGGTACCTATGGAGTCTGCCAGAGTGTTTTAGATCAAAATATGAAACTGGAACTAGAAATGGTTGTGAACTATCATCTGAGAGCTGGAAGACAAACCCTGGTCCTCAGGGAGAACAGTAAGTCCTCCTAACTGCTGACTTGTCTCTCTATTACCCATGTAATAATTTTTAATAAACTTACAAAGAAGTATACTAATGCTTTCCTAAAATCATATTATACATATGACATTATTTAACTAATATTTATTAAGTACTAGATTTTAAATAAGTGTTTATTATTATATTTTTATATTTTCTTCACATATTTGGCATTTTTGAGGCAATTTTCTAACCTATTCCCACAGTTACTAAAAATGTCAGATATGCTGCTGTCTGAGATTCCCAGGTGCTGAGATTACAGTCATACAGTTTTGCACATCTATTCCAATCTGATGGCCACATATTGTACTATTTGGTAAGAGTACTGAGTGCAAATATTAAAGGTAATTTATGTCCAGATATTTCTTCCTTCTAACACCTTGGGTTTATTCTGCTTTAGTGACAAAGATTTGCCCAGCTTGTGAGTTTGCTATAGACTTAATTTTATTGCTTAAACAATTTTATCTGTAATTGTAAAAGAGTAACAATAAATAAACTCTAAAACTCCAGTAAAGAATTTAAAGCTTTATATGATTTCTAAAAAATTTAGGCATAGATGCTTATACTATATGCAGTTAAAAATCATCCATTCTATGAGCACAAAATAATTAAATTTATAATTTGACAATGAGCTTTTTAAGTTATTCAAAAATGTTAGAGAATAAGATGAAGATTGTGCATCTCAAATACCCAACTTAATTTAAATTTTATACTCTTTTCTATTTAGTTTTTAAAAATGTTTTGACAAAATGATAGGAAAGGTCATATGTTGGATTCTAAATGCCTCTTAAACAAAACCAAAAGGGTCACACCCCACTGTGACCAAAAAATAATGCTCAACAACTCATTTTGTAAAGTATTTGAGAGCCAATTCTTACATTTCTACTGACAGATATTCCCGATTAACACCTTTTGTGAAGTATAAACAAATCAGTAACTAATAATTTGTATTTATATGTTGCCTTTTATTTTGAGAACCTAAAAAGATTAAATTTCTTTCTACTTCACTTCTTTTCCCCAAAGGTTAAAAAAATTATAATGCAACTTTTGCCCCATAATGTTAAAAATAAAGGTCTTCAAAGTACTTTAGGCACTTCTGATAAATAGTACTGTGCAAAAGTACTATGATTAACTACACATCAATCACAAGATGCCCACATTAAAGAATACCTTCAAAACTTAGAAATCTTCAATGCTGTTTTACACTGAAATAACATTTGAGTAAAAAATAGAAATACATTTTGAAGTTTGAAAGCTGAAATGTCAGATAGTTTAGTGTGCATTTGTTTGGGACATAAATGTAAGAAGGAAAAATGTTCATTCCACTTACCACCACTCAAACCTTCCTTCTTAATGCCTATTCTGTTTTTGTAATGCATTAAATTATTCTTTGGGCAAAGTGTCCATTTAAATGATTGCTATGTTTTAAGCAATTTTGAAAATGTGATGGGATGGCCATTGCTCAAGCTGTCTAGGTGATCCAGGTTGATTTTGATGGCTAACTGACCTCAGTGGGTAGGAGAAGGAATCACAAAACGTAACTGCAATCACAGAAGACCACAGTGAATATAGTCTTTTATGTCCCCCTTCCCAATTAAAGTCATTCTAAATGTGTTCAACATCTTCTGAAGGAAGAGTGCTGTATCTTATTACATTGCAAATTTAGCTTTTAATATATGAGTCATTTGTGGAAACTATGAATATTCTCTCCACAGAGTGATAAGACAAATTTCTTTAATCAAGATTATCAGTCATTAATACCAAACCACAATTGATAACAACATATGACTTCCTTTTATTTAAGAATTTATCATCTTACACGTTTCCTAATATATCATAAAAATTAGAAGCCAGTGAATGTCTGTTAAATAAAATGATTAAAGTAATTTAATAGAGCTAGGTCCTTGGTCTTACCAAGAAAAGAAAGTTAAATATCTTATATTATTTCTAAACCAAATTGGTTGGATTTTCTACTCTGGGCTGTAGGCTTAGTGAACTTCAGTTAAATATTCTATAATGTTTTATGAAGAATGCTTTAATTATCTGGCATTGTGTAGAGTACTGTACATATAATTTCATACTAGTGTTAGTTTGATTCAAACTTTTTTTTAAAGAAATGAGAATGGAGGTATGAGAAGTACTTTCTATGCTGAGTTTATAGCAGCTAGTGTTGTAAAGAACCATGTTTAAGAAGAGGCTAGGTTCATACCAAAGACAAAACAAGTACTTATTCATGAACTGAAAAAGAAAAAGTAAAAGAAGAAGTAACTTCCTGTTCTAAAATGTTAGTTGAGATAATTGTATGGCTCACCTAAATGAGAAGAGGGCTTGAGCCACCTTATGGTATTGATTTGCTTTTTTTTTCTCCTAGTAAATTTAATCTGTCTCTGCTCTAGTCAACCCAGACTAGAATCAGACTGAGAATCAAAGATGACTGAATAACTTCACCCTGACTTTACTATCAACAAGTTTGTACAATTCAGTGAATGTCATTGAGACTCACTCAGATCCATCTTCAGGACAGGAAATAATAGAATTATATTGTAGGTGAATGTAGTGGGTAAAGAGAGGGTGTAAAGGATAATATCAAGAAAACAGGCAGAGCACAGGAGAAATTAGTTTCCCAGGAAGAAACCTCAAATCCAAGGTCAAATTTGCCTTGACTTAAAGCTTAGCTGTGGAGCAGGTATGCCACTTTCTAGGTGGTTCACAGTAATTGTCTGATGTCACCCACACATTTACCTCCTGTTCTCCTTCTCTTCCCACTTCCTTGTGGTTTTAGAAGCAAAGAAGGAGAAACAGCTTCAAATAGGTGTTCCATTATGATACCAAGACTGTTTACTGCTGGGTTATGAAGCTCTCGCTCCTGTTTTAATATCGTGTGAAAAGACATTCAATAATCTATCTCTTCAAGCTGCTGTAGTTTATCCAAATTCCTGGGGGTGCTTTTTAAGGTGCAAACTTTACTATTGCATGTTTCTCTTGAAATAAAGTGGTAAGTAACAGGGAATAGATTGTACCATCTGTACTTGTTAAGACACCTGCAGAGAAATAATTCTCACCATTCTTGGCTATAGCCTATAGTTTTTACAAATACAATATTTGACAATGGTTTATGTTTTTCTGCACTCACAACTGAGAGTTAAATATCAAGGACATTGACAGCAGTCCAAAGTTGTTACAAAAATAAAAAAAAAATCAAAGTCACTTGCAAGACTTATAAAGGATCAATCATATACACGGAATCACTCTCAAATACTAAAGGTTAAATACCAGCACTTCATACCATATATGCCAAGAAATAAAAATTTGGAAAATGATATAATATTACTTTAATAAAAGATTGCATTAAAATAAATTAAGAAAAGATGATCCTCCTTTACATGTGTTTTGCATCTTATAAAATCCTAGAATAAAACTATTAATTTGGATATATTGGAAAGATTGATTTAGAGTGTCTTCAGGACACTATTTTTTATTATGTTTGAACATGTGAACATTACTTCACATTTATTAAAGTGAACAAAAACTAGAAAACTGATAAAACAAAATATCCCTGAAGATGTGGAACAACATAAAATTTCATTAATTAAGAAGTTTAATTAAAAATAATTACATTGCTTGTCTTCCCTTCTTTTTCTCCTTCTAACCATGCTCATGTCTCCTCTCTTTAATTCCTATGATGTAACCATCACTCCTTCTCAAATTCATGTCCTCTTTTGTATTGTTGTTATTGGTATGTATGTATGTATGTTTGTATGTATGTATGTATGTATGTATGTATGTATGTATGTATGTATATGTGTGCATATGTATTTGCACATACAATATGCATGTATAAATATGTGAATTCAACCAACACCTGCTCATCCTATTCATTTTTGTTCATGTATGTATTCTTTCAGGGATGATCTTTTATTAGATAAACAATTCAGGAGCAATCTTGGAACAATCTTGGAAGGAACAATTGTTCCTCTCTCTGAAATTATTCCTGTTAGTTCTTTTGTTCATTTTCTAAGGGTGAGACTAATAGATTTTCCCCTTCTATGTTACCATGACTATTGGTGTTGGCCTTGTTCAGATCTTGTTGAGGCAGCTATATTGTTGAAGTATCATGAGTGTAGTTCCCCTGTTATTTATCAGGGAAACAACTTCATAGTAAAATTCTGATAATTTTACTATCTTTCTTTCTCCCCATCTTTGATGTTCTCTGAGCTCTGGGTGCAGAAGTTGTGTTGTAAATGCATCTGTTAGTCCTGGGCTCTCCATGATTATTTGCTCTCTGAATTGTGTTGAGTTGTTGTTTTCTGTCAATTTCTCTATTCACTGCAGAGAGAAACATTTATTGATATGGATTTAAAAGTGTAATTCTTTGTACAAAGAAGAAAATATTTCATAATACAGTCAGAAATTAGCCTGATATAGTTAAGTGATAGTAGAAATTACTCTTCTAAAATCTGTGACTTCTCTATCCTTTGTATTTGGCTAGGTTTATAGTAGCATGCATCATTTTTTTCCTGTTTAGTAGGTTTTAAGTCCAATTAGATAGTTGTTGGCTACAGCCAATTTATGCATATCATTATTGAACCTTTAGATCTCTAAAAATCTAAAGATATCTATCTTGCCACACTGGTCATTGTTGTTGTTAATAGATATATCTGGGTAGCAATACTAGTGAGTGTTTTCTTCCAGGGAAGCTTACACTAGAGTTTCTGGTACAAGAGTATGAGTTCTCAGAGGGAAGAATTTCAGGTCATATCCAAATTGACTCTTCTTAATCTAGTGTCCACGGGGAATTTACTGTAAGCAACAAGGTCTTATTGACTACTGCCAAGAATCCAAGCCACCAAGGGTCAACAGTAGTAGCCTATACTGTTTTAGGAAGCTCTTGGACAAACCTAACTGGGAATAGTGTGATAAAGTCTATAGCTTTTGCTAGACATCATTTTCAGGCCATTTATATACATGTGACATTTTAGGTGTGTATATAGTTATATAATTCTCTGAGGCTTTATCATGATTCTGAGTGTAATTTGTCCTTTATTTACCCTCTATATTGAACTTCATCTCTGTGTTTACAGTTTCTTTTTTTATATCACCACTATCCTGATATTTACCAATTTAGACTCAACTAACTCTCTATTTATTTTCCTGCTTATAAATATAAACTAAAAGAGTACTTATCATAATAAATGAATTTTATAAATTCAAATTTTATATGTGTATGTGTGTGTATGTGTATGTATATATATGTCAAGAGTCTCTTTTGATAAAATGTTAAAATTGTTTTGTGGGTAAAATTGTATTATATCAATTTCAATATCATATTTATTTTTATTTGTTCATTTACACAATATCAAAATTAAGAAACAGATATCAAAATTTAAGCCAATTCCTAATAATAAATAGCAGTTAATAAAGTCTGTTAAAACAATTGACTTAAGAATAAAGAATCTGAAATAGAATAACAATGATTTTAAACTAAATATCAATATGTATTATTCTTATTCATGGTCATTAGCAATGTATAATAGCTAAAACAAATTTTCAGAAAAATCATACATGGACCTATTGAAAATGTCAATGTTGAGTATCTATGGTTAGTGTATCTCTGTATAATAACTTCTGCAGTCTTCCAGAGAAAGACAGCATGAAATCAAGGGTCTCGTATATAATTCATAGTGAAAGTGGATATTTGTGTACTTGTGTGAAAAATGTCAACAAAAGTTGTAGGTAAATCATGATTACATATTGATAAAATTATGCTTATTGAGATGGCAGGCTTTACATCCAGTTTCTAAAGTCAGCACAATACTTCTTCATGGTTTGAATACAAAGTATTAGTGTTGGACA
The DNA here is from genome assembly GCF_004785775.1 of Grammomys surdaster. Classification (NCBI taxonomy): domain Eukaryota; kingdom Metazoa; phylum Chordata; class Mammalia; order Rodentia; family Muridae; genus Grammomys; species Grammomys surdaster. Next base: position 12,097,364 of record NW_021604608.1, on the reverse strand, counting down.
AAGGATTTGCTATACTTTTCACCCTTCATATATTTATTATTAAATAAAACTGTTGACAATTAAATTTGAATGACATTTCTCAAGAGAAATATCAAGATTTCTCAGATAGACACACTGAGGGAGTTCCAAATGGAGATAATTTAACACTTAACCTAATTTTATTAATACACTTCTGTTTCACATTAGTATATTGAGTCTCAGCTAATATGATTTTAAATACCTGATTTATTTATTTATTTATTTATTTATTGCATGTAAGCAAATATTTCACTCTTACAACTATAAGGAATGATACCATTGGAATCTTAGAGACGATTGATGCAGTGTAGAAACATGCTTACTAAAACTAATTTCCACATATGTAGACTTCAAAATAACCCTTAGAATTGAACAATATTTAAATATGAATGTTTTGAAATAACAGAAATTACATATAGTACAGATAGTTTAAAGCTCCTTTTTTCTTTATTGAAAATAGATGTTTTTCTCACATGATATTTCCTGATTACTGTTTTCTCTTCCTCTGTTCCCAGTTCCCAAATCCTCTCTTATGCAGAGCCATCATTTTTCAGTTTCTAATTAGAAAAAAAGGCTTCTAGACAAACATGAGCTGTTTAGGGCTCTAAGATAGGTCCTTTGGATATACCTGATGGTTTTTTATCTTGGTGTTCTTCTGTGACACCCAATAGTGGTAGCAGGGTGTCCTGACTCTTCTGCTTATGCCAAGGACTCTTTTTTCTTCTACTGAGTTATCCCATTCAACCTCGATATGAGGGTTTGTGCCCTCCTTTGGAGTTTTATTGTAACTTGAGAGGAAATGTTCTATGGATATCCCTGGGAGACATGCTTTTTTATTTGAAGGGAAAGAGAAGAGGAGTGAATCTGGTAGGAGAGAAAGGTGGGGAAAGGAGAGAACTGGAAGAAGTAGAAGGAAGGAAAATTCAGTTGGGATGTAATGTAGAAGAGAAGAATTACAGAAAACAGGGTTATAAGTGATGCTAACAAAATGAAATGATGTAAACACAGTAATAGTAAGTATTACATTGGAATAGGATCAAGGAAAAGAAGAAAAAGAGCTTAAGATAAGACATATGAAGAAGATGTAGATGCAGAGATTTGGTCTTTCACTCTCTGAGAAGTCCCATAAAAATAATAAACTGGTATATATATATTTGCAGAGTAATAATAGGGTAAAAAGAGAGAAGAAAAATAGTATATAAGTAGAAATAAATAAAAATATAGTAAAATATAAATAAATAAATAAATAAATAAATAAATAATAAATACATAGGAAACGACCCTAACCTGACATGATATTATGATGCAAGGAACCTCCAAATACGCTATTGAGTTTGTCTTCTTATTAGTTTGTCTTCTTTGTTTTTGCTATTGTTTCTCAATAGTATAACCATATACTATTGAGAATGAACCTACTCTAATGGGTATGTTGCTTTCCTCGTTGAAACTCCCTTGGAGAAAACTAAATTTTTATTTTTATGTAATTATCTATTGGAGATATCTTCTAGGTTACAGATGTAGGCACACACCCAGTTTTTTCTCCTTTTTGAAACATATTCATGTAGCTTCCCATATTATACCTCAAATGACCCTTAGTTTTAGATGTCTTTCTCCAAATTCCCTCCTTCAGCTTTTTTCCTCCTTCTCCTTCCAACTTGACCTTCTCATGCTCTATCCTTAAATATTTTATTTCTCTTTCCTAAACAACCTTTCTGTACTCCTTAGACCCTTATTCTATTCCTACCCTCTCTGTTTCTATGGATTATAGCATGAATATTATTGTCTTACAGCTAATATCAGATGTAAAGTAATACATACCATATTTCTCTTTGTAGAACTGGTATACCCCACTCAGAATGATTTTCTTTCTTTCTTTCTTTCCTAAATCTACACATTTTAACTATGAGTTTCATGATTTCAATTTTCTTTCCACAAGGCACTCTCATGACGTTTAAGAGCCTTTAGGGAAAAACAAACAGAAAGGATTATTGCATCCCTTTATTAGAAAACAAACAAAACTACTTTGCTCTGGGTGGCTGGGAAATTGCTAATCTTGTGTTACTAGGCACCTCCTGACCCTAAGGACTACTTTTGGGAAGGGGAGAGGTCAGCATAGCTGAGTAACAATCTATTATGTATATTATGTGTGTTATATTTTCTTCATCTATTATTATGAAGAAAGATAATCTAATTTGTTTCCAGTTTCTGCTATTATGAATAGAGCAGCAAAGAACATGGTTGAGCAAGTGTCTCTGTGATAGAATAAAACTTCCCTTGTGTATTTGCCCATTACAGATGTAGCTGGCTACTGAAGAAGATGATTCCCGATTACTTGAGGAGCCACCACATTAATTTCTATTGTATTTCAGTTAAATTTGCACTACCACCAGCAATGGATAAGTGCTCCCCATACTCTATATTCTTGACAGCATGAGCTATTACTTCCTTTATCAAAATTAGCCATACTGATGGGTGTAAGATAATAATTTCAAAATATTTTAATGTGCATTTTTCCTTGTTGACTGAGGATGTTGACTATTTATTTACATGTTTTTCTGTCATTTGTGATGTGTTTTGTAGTTTTCTGTTTAGATATGAATCCCATTTTTTATTTCATTATTTGTTTTATTAATATTTAGTTATCAACTATTTTGCCACGTTTATATTATAGATATTAGCTCTACATTGGATATGTGGTTACTAAAACTTTTTCCACTCTACAATCTTCTAATTGTCTGAGAAATAGCATCCTTCATCATGAAGAAGCTTCTCAGTCACATGAGATCCTGTTTATTAATTGTTGCTATTAGTGACTGTGCTAACAGAGTTCTGATCAAAAATTCCATTCTATAGGCTGCTGTTTTGTCCTGTTGATATGATGTATTTGTCTTACAGAAGCTTTTAAGTTTCATGAGGTCCTATTTATTAATTGTTGATCTTATTGCCTGTGCTATTGGTGTTCTGTTCAGGAAGTTGTGTCCTGTGTCAATGTATTCAAGGCAATTTACCAATTTCTGTTCTATGAGCTTCAGTGTGTTTGGTTTTGTGTTGTGGTCTTTGATCTGTTTGGGCTTGAATTTTGCCCAAGGTGACAAATACAAAGTTATTTGGATACTTCTACATCTAGTCATCCTGTTTACAAGTTACATTTGTTGAAGATGCTGTGTTATTTTTGTTATTGATTTGGTTGTTGTTGTTTCTTTATTTGAGGTTAGGGATTGTGATTTTTCTATCAAAAATCAGGTGCACATAGGTGTACTGATACGTTTATGTCCTAGTTTTCATTTCTATTCTATTGATCAATGTTTCTGTTTTTGTGCCAGTACCATGAAGTTTTTATTACTATATCTATGTAGTACAGTTGAATTGTGGGTAATATCTCCAGCTGTTCTTTTATTGTTCAGAATACCTTTATGTAACCTGTTTTTTTGTTGTTGTTATTTGGAGTGTGTGTGTGTTTGTGTATATGTGTGTGTGTTTCCCGTGTGAACCTGAAGATGGTCTTTTCAATAATTATATTGGAATTTTGATGTACATGACATTGAATGTGTAGACTGCTTTTGTTAGAATAACCGCTATACTTAGTTAATCTTCCCAAACCATGAGCCCAGGAAAGCTTTCAATTTTTTGGTACCTTCATCAGTATTTTTCCTTCAGTGTCTAAAATTTTTATCATAGAAGGTTTTACTTGCTATGTTAAAATTACCCCAAAATATTTTAAATTATTTGAGTATATTATGAAAGGCATTGTCTCCCTGATTTCTTTTTCAGTCAGTTTGTAATTTGTGTACAGGAGGTATATTTTTAGGTGAATTAATTTTGTGACCAGCTAATTTACTTAAATTGTTTATCAGTTGTAAGGCTTTCTAAGCAAAATGTTTAGGGTAGCTTTATATGCTATCATGTACTATGCAAAAAAGATAATTTAAATTTATCTTTCCAATTTTTCTCTCCATGGTCTCCTTTAGTTTCCTTATTGCTCTACCTAAATCATCATTTATAATTTTGAATAGGTATGAAAAAAATGAAGAAACTTGACTTGCTCCTCATTTTACCTTAGTTTGCTTTGAGTTTCTCTTCATGTTAGTTGTTGGCTATGGGCTTGCTGTAAACTCCATTTTTATGTTTAGTTATATACTTTGCATCCCTACTGTCTCTAGGACTTTTATTGTATCAATTTATGTTTGTTTAACAATCACAGTATTCCTGGATTAGAGCATATTTGATCATGTAGATAATATTTTGATGTATTTTTAGATTTAATTTGCATCTATTTCATTAGCAAGTTTTCATTTTTTTTTCAGTTTCATGAAGTCCCATTTACCTATTGTTGATCTCAGAGCCTGAGCCATTGGTGCTCTGTTCAGGTAAATTGTCTCCTGCACCAACACATTCAAGGCTATTTCCCACTTCTCTTTTGTGAGATATAGTGTATGCAGTTTTACGTTGAGGACCTTGATCAACTTGCTCTTCAGTTCTGGGCAGGGTGATAATTATGGATCTATTTGCAGTCTTCTACATGTAGACATCTAGTTAGACAAGCACTGTTCTTTGAAGATGCTTGCTTTTTTCCATTGTATAGGTTTGGCTTCTTTGTCAAAAATCAAGTGCCCATCATTGTGTGGGTTTATTTCTGTGGCTTTCTAATATAACCTTAGGTCAGAGATGTTCAGGATTACTTTATCTATCCTGGGTTTCTTTATTTATTCATATGAAGTTGAGAATTTCTCTTTCAAAGTTTGTAAAGAATTGTGTTGGAATTTTCATGGGAATTGCATTGAATCTGTAGATTACTTTTGGTAAGATGGTCATTTTCACTATGTTAGTCCTACCGATCCATGAGCATGGGAGAGATTTCCATCTTCTAAGATCTTCAATATCTTTCTTTCAGAGATTTGAAGTTATACATAACTTTCACTTGCTTGGTCTGAGTTACACCAAGATATTTTATATTATTCATGGCTATTGTGAAGTTTGTTATTCCCTAACTTCTTTGTCAATCCATTTATCATTTATTTTAAAGCTGTAGACTGATTGTGGAATTTATTTCCCAATAGGAATGCCATGTCTGGCCTCATTGGGAGAGGATATGAGTAATCCTACAAAGACCTGATGTACCAGGGTGTAGGGATACTCAGGGGAGTCCCTCCCTCTCAGAGGAGAAGAAGAAAATGTAGGAGTAAGGACTCTGTGAGGGGAGTACTGGGAAGAGAAGGCAGCTTTTGGTGTGTAAATAAATAATCAGATAAATAAACAAATAAATAGAAAGAAAGCTTTTTGAGTCTATGTTCTTTTATGTGCTTTGGGTATTAGAATAGCTGTTGCCTCAGGGGGAAAATGGAAAATGTTCATTCTGCTATTTTGTGGAATAGTTTGAAGAGTATTTGTATTAACTATTCATTGAACCTCTGGTAGAATTTTGCCTAAAATATTCTGGCTTTTGCTTTTTTAGCTGTGAGACTTCTAATGCAATGACTCTTTCTGATTTTACTATAGTCTCTCTCTCTCTCTCTCTCTCTCTCCATATACATATATATATATATATATATACATATACATATACATATATGTGTATACATATATATATATGTTTAAATTACTTATCTAATTTTGATTTAACTTTGTTTATCCATTTCTTTTACACTTTACAATTTAGTGGAGTGCCAGGTTTCAAAGTATGTCCTTATGATTCTCTGGATCTCCTCAATTCCTGTTTGTATGTTTATGTCTACCATTGAATTTCTAATTTTGTTAATATGAATATTCTCTATGTTATTTAGTTAATTTCATACAGATTTATGAATCTTATTGATCACCCTAACAAATCAACTCTATGTTTCATGGATTCTTTTACTGTTTTGTTGCTATTGCTCTGAAGTTATTATTTTTGTTTTTGTTTCTGTTATTGATTGTGATCCTGGTTGACTATTTCTCACCATCTAATTCTTTTAAATACTATCTCTTCTTATTTGTTCTGGAGCTCTTAGGTGTGGTGTTAAGTAATCTCTTAGTTACTACTATGAGATCTCAACATTTTAAAATGTAGGCATAAAGTTTTTGAACTGGGCAGAATAATTTTCATTTTTTCCCATTAAGTATGGGAACATTATATTTTATTTTCTTTCAATTCTAGAAATAGTTTGGTTTTTAAATTTATTTTTAACTAATTTTTAGTTCAGTAGTGAGTTGTTCAATTTTCATGAGTTTGTAAGCTTTCCTTTGTTTCTGTTGTTGTCAATATCCAGCTTTAATTGTGGTGGACCATTAAGTTTCAGGATGTTACTTCAATCTTCTTTTATTTGCTGAAGATTGGTTTATGTCCAAGTATGGTGTAATATTTGCTGACAGTTCTATGAGATGCAAAGAAGGTAAATTCTATTGTGTTTGGGGGAATGTTCTGTAAATATCTGTTAGGTCCATTTGATAAATCAGAATTTTTTTTTTATTTTTTTGTCTAGATGACTTGACTATTGGTGATAGTATGATACAGAAGACTCCCATTGTCATTGGATTAGGATCAATATGTGATTTAAGCTGCAGAAGTATTTCTTTTATGAACTTGGGTGCTTGTTTGTTTGCTGTATAGATTTTTAAGATTTGAAATATCTGCTTGGTGGATTTTTCCTTTGATGAATATGTACCGTCTTCCATGATTCTTCTGATTGGTGTTGGTTTGAAATCTATTTTGTCAAATATTTAATATTGCCACATGAGCCAGTTTCTCTGTTCCATTCTTTGAAATATCTTTTTCTATTTTTTTTTAAAGTGAGGTGATAACTTATATTGAAACTAAGGTATTTTTCTTTGTAGTAGCTTAAAGATAGATCCTGTTTGGAATTTATTCTGCCAGTCTCTGAATTTTTACTGCAGAATTGAGACCATTTATGTTGAGGAATATCAATGAGTAGTGTTCATTAATTCTTGTTATTTTGTTGTTATTCATGGTGTTGGTCATGGATGCATGCATATTTGTCTGTGTTTCTATCTGGTTCCCAGCTTGTGATTTTCTTGTTGTTATTTATTCCTTGTGTTTTCTTGAGTATAGCTTACATTTTTGGTTGCAAGTTTTCTTCTTGCACCTTCTATAGTGCAGCATTTGTAGAATAATAATGCTTGAATTTGTTTTTTATCATAATAGATCTTATTTTCTTCATCTATCTTGACTGAAAATTTTTCTGGGCTGGCATACATATACCATTTGCTTAAGCCCTTCTGACTTGTGAGTCTCTACTGAGAAATCAGAGGTTATTCAAATAGCTCTTAATTTTTCCCTCCTGCATCCTTTTTTATGTTTTTTTTTGTCCTTTATGTTTAATGTTTTGATTATTATGTGCTGAGAAGGACTTTTCTATTTCAGTTTATGGAGTATTCAATATGTCTCTTGTGTTTTGATATACATCACTTTCTTTAGAAAATTTTTCCTATGATTATGTTAAAAATGTTTTTGTGCACTTTTGACCTGGGTTTCTCGCCTTCCTGCATTACTTTAAGTTTTCTGAATATGCCATATTTCCTGTATGTCTTGTTGCAGCATTGTTTTTTATATTTAATAATTTCTTTCACTCACTGAGGTATCTATTTCTACTATTGTGTCCTCAGTGTTTGAGATTTCCTCTTCTATCTCTTGTATACTGTTGGTGTCACTTCCCTATGAGGTTCCTCTTCCAGTTCTTACATTATTTCATGAATTGATCTGGCTCAGTTTGAGTTTACTTCATAGCATCTATTTCTACATTTTGGTCTTAAACTGTTTTATTCATTTTCTTCCACTGGGTTTGTTGTTGTTGCTGCTGCTATTCTGTTCACATTGCTTTGTTTTTGTTTTTTATTTATTTTGTTTTGTTTTGGTATGTGTGCATGCCCATAGAAATTTCTAAGGATTTTCTTCATTTCCTCTTTAAAGACCTATTTTATCTTCATAAATTCATAAAGTCTAATTTTAGGTTTTTATCCTATGCTTCAGCTGTGTTGCAATTTCTTGAAATTTACTGTGGTAGGGATGCTGGACCCTAGTAAAGACAAATTGTTGTGGCTGTCATGGACTGTATTTTTATTCTGGTGTCTAGACATCTGCACTTGGGCATGTTGCCATTGTATGTGTGGCTATCTGGTCTTGTCTTTTTGGTATTGGTGTTTTATTCCTTGGTGCTTGATGCTTTCTCTGATTCTAAGGAAGCTTTGGAGGATGTTTGTTGTCTGGCAGGGAATTCTTCTGAAATTCTGAAAAGTGTAGCTACTGCACATTCTGGGCAAAAAAAAAAAAATGTTTCTAGGTATTGAGAGCTAACATTTAGAAATGGACATATCCTCAGGATAAATGGAAGCGATAAACAGAGAGAAGTAAAGTGCTACTCCAGGATATAATAATCTGGTGATGAGGAAAGAAGAAGGAGGAGGAGGAAGAGGAGGAGGAAGAGGAGGGAGGAGGAGGAGGAGGAGGAGGAGGGAGGAGGAGGGAGGAGGGAGGAAGAAGGATAAGGATAAGGATAAGGATAAGGATAAGGAGGAGACGAAGAAGAAGAAGAAGAAGTAGAAGAAGAAGGAGGAGGAGGAGGAAGAAGAAGAAGAGGAAGAAGAGAGAGAGAGAGAGGGAGAGAGAGAGAGAGAGAGAGAGAGAGAGAGAGAGAGAGAGAGAGAGAATACAGTTGTTAGTCTGCTGCAAAGATTGGAATGAGACTGAGGGATTAGACATAGGGGAGAAAAGAAGAATTGAGATCTGAATCTTACCTTCTTGCTTAGCTGGTCTATTTGATACTAAAGCAAGCTTATGGTGGGATTCCAGGGAACACGTGCTGGAGCGCAGGGCTGAGATTACAAAATGAGTATGGAGAATGTTTAGCTGAGAATATCTGTGTGATCCACTGGAGATGGGAGCAGAGGGGAGGGAAAGGCTTCAGCAGGTGGTCTGCTACAGAGTTGAGGAGGAGGCTAGGAGATTAGATTCAGAGAACAGGAGGGATTGGTAGACATCGAAAGTTAGCCTTATTACTTCTCTTGCTGAATTGCTTGCTTGTTCTCACTGAATTCTTTCTGGAGTTTGGATGTGAAATGAATTGAATATGTGGAAGGAAGTTAAAAGGGGAAGATATGTGACCCATTGGAGGTGATTCCAGAGAGAAAGGGATTGGATTTATAAGGAGAGAAGAGAAAGGTAAAGATCTGTAACTGTCTTAATTGACTCCCTAGCAGGATCTATTTCAAAGTTCCTAAAATATAGTGAAATAACTTTCTTATCACTGGGAAGTCAAACAATAATTCCATATTTTTAAAAGTTGAGAAGTAATACATAAATGTTTTGTCTTTATACAAAACTGACCACACTGCAGGTCACTGACCACACAGTCTGTAGAAGCATCACTGTAAATCAAGGCTATGATACTCTGTGTACTTCAAACCCTGTAGTAGAAAATTATGACATAGATACATTTTACCAAACATCATGTTCCTAACACAATAAATTATACAGATCATGGCTTTCTTTGGTCTTTATTTTATAGGTTATTTCTTATAAGTTATATTCTAGTCATATATCAATGATACACACTGCATAGAGACAGTAGGGCCACTAATTCTACTTTTAGGAAAGAACATTGCCATGAACATACTATTGTATGTGGTTTTATATCATGAATAATTACAACGCTCTATAAATTTGTTTGCCATATTGTTTTTAACAGTGATTTATAAAACAGGGTATTTAGCTATTATGGTCGTTGGAAAAATTGGAAGTTGAAATTCACAAGTAAATGACTTACTCTTTTTTGACAACACACCAGATTTTCAAACCATAACGAAAACTTTGATTTATTTAAAGACTGAACTGTTGAAAAGGGGACTGATGATAGTTAGAACACAAAATATACCAAGTACCTCAAGACTTAGCAAACAAGAAATGAGAATAATAGATTTAAAATAAACATTGAAATAAAGGATTCTTGACATTTCCATTAGTAAACTCAAAATTCCTAATTGGGAATATACATATCAGGTTGTCTATTAAGTTAAGGATAAATATTTCTCTCTAGTTTTATTTGTTTTTTTTTAATTTACTGTTAGGAAGAAAAATTATTTAATGCCAGCTTTTAAAACATAAATCTTATACTCAATGTTTCAAAATTTCAACATTTCACAATAATCAATTGACTTTCAAATACTTTTTACACAGACTTTAGCTTTTATGGCACTGTAAGAACATCTTATTCATAAACATTAAGTATACAAACAGAAAAATTGGAACCAACTCTGAAAAAATGAGCAAGCATTAGAAATAGAGTGGAATGTGCTAACTAATGTTTTACATTAAACTCTGTGTTCTTTCACTCATCATGGCTTGAAATTAGCTTTCCTACTAAACCTTTTAACATTGTGAGTTATTATATCATATAACACACTTCAATATAACACAGGATGAAATTGAGGGATGATTCGGGTTTTAAATTGTAATCTGTCTTAACTATGCTTACATGGTTTATCAAAGTCCATATTTGATTCAAAGGGACAAATTCATTAGCATATATAAATAAAATATTGCATAGGATAATTATTACTTCAGTGGTTTCCAAAGGATATGTAAAATGTATTGTAGCTTCTTATGGGGAAAAGCTATCGTATAGGTTTAAAATTTAATACCTTCACTGTTCTCCTGGTATATCAATCAGTTTAAATAAGATACTGGCTCTAGATCCTAAGTTAAATAAGTTACTAGCACATATTAAAGATGGGACACTCTAGATGGTACATTCCAAATACATAGATTCAAATAACTATAACTCAAAAATTGCCAAAAGACACACATATTTACTTTCTCTCTCTCTCTCTCTCTCTCTCTCTCTCTCTCTCTCTCTCTCTCTCTCACACACACACACACACACACACACACACACATACAAACACAGAAAGGTATAATTTAACTTCTCATTTCCATAAAGAATTCACTATGTCAACACAGTATTTACTCATATATTACTTATAGTATGCTAGGTATTAAAGCTAATCTATAGTTTATTTATATTATATGTAAGGACATTCACTGATTATATACTAATAACAGTTGATATGAAGTTTAATATGAATACAGTAACTGCAGAAGTTCTGGAGATTATTTCTAGAAATAATGAGACTGATTTTATTTTTTTATTGAATATATATATATATATATATATCTTTAGAAATATATATTCAATGACTTGATTATGTGTATTTCTACACTCTTAGAAAATTTTGTTACATGAATGGACCAATAGGCAAATGCTAGTATTGTTTAAAGTATATGAAATAAAACAATAGAATCAATGTTGTACACATTAAAACACTGTGCATTAGAGAGTAGAAATGTAAGAAAAGGAACATATATATATTGTATATATGTGACACAGAAGAGAAAACTCTTCTTTTGGAGTGAGGTTGAGGGAGGAAGGATGCTAAGAGCGAAACAAAAGGCTAAAGGAAGTTGGAAGAGGGAGTAATAAAAATGTGTAAAAGTATATATGTGTGTGTGTGTGTGTGTGTGTGTGTGTGTGTATGTGTGGTGAAAGAGATAATCAGCTGCCATGATCCCAACTAGGCTAGGCCTGAGGTCACAAGCAGTGGTGTGTTCTTGCTGCTGCTATGGCTCAGGCAACCTGCTCAGGCAGCCAAAGACACTGTCCCTGCCACTGATGAGATGCCAGTGTGGGAGATGGCTCTGCCAATCTTCCATGCTGTCTCCACAAGTCTGGGCTGGGCCTAGACCATCCTGTCATCCATGCAGTATCCAGTAGAAATGAGACTCTAATGTTTAAAGATTATCAAATTGCTTTAAATATTTAGTAATGCTCAAATAGCACGATGCACATACAATTTACCAATTAATTAAAGTGTCAACCAATTAACTAACCAAGATATAAGTTGTTACCATAGAATGCTGTCGGTACATGCATGGTCATCCTTGGCTCCTAATCTCTGTTCTCTCGTCCTTCCCACAGCTCCTCCTCTCCTTACTCCTCCCACCTTAGCTTTTCCCAACTTGAATGGAAAATATGCTGCTACACACACACACACACACACACACTATATATATATATATATATATATATATATATATATATATATATATAT
>NW_021604608.1:12014783-12085240 GCF_004785775.1 Grammomys surdaster | reverse complement strand
TATATATATATATATATATATATATATATATATATATATATATATATGCATGTATATGTATATATATATATTTAATAAATAACAAACAAGTAAAATATGTAAAGACTAAAAGTATAAATAAAGTTAATTATGCATGAAATAATACCATGTATATAAAATAATTAAATGAGTATTAGAACATCTATAAAACTGGACTGTCTTTTATTTTGTTCAATTTTGCATAATTCTTGAATAAACTCATCTTCTGTGCTTACTATTGATGTGACAGTTTTTATAAAATTAAGAGCATTTGCATTTGGTATAACAAAATACCTTACATAAATAACTTTCAGGTTTGTTTTGTTCACACTTCATGCATTTTAGTCTGTCCTGTTTTGGAAGAGACAGTAGAAAAATATTGTACACAACTCTAAAGACCAGGAGACAACAACAAAGTTAAACCTACAAGCTAGGTTCCAATGTCAAAGTCCTGCCCTGTGATCATTTTACTTCAGCTGTTCCACTTCTAAAGTTTCTACACCCTTCCAAAACAATGCAATTAGCTTCAAAATAGGCTAAAATATTAACCTGTTATAATATTTCAGTTTCAAAAGATACCATTTTATTATGTAAAATTAACAAATATACATATCCCAGTACATTATCATCCATCAATTTCTACATTTTGACATCGTTTATTTTAAGTATTTGTTGTTTTTATCCAAACACTCTGTTTTTCTAATACAGCCTCAGGATCCAGATGCTAGGGTGAAAGCCTGCTTGCTCAGAGAGACAAAGCACACAGCTGATCTTTCTCCTTAGCAGATGTCCACAAATTAAGAGAAGTTCTCCAATTCACCTAAAGAAAAACCCTTCAAGCTTAATATCATTTCCTTCTACTTTCTGTGTGTCTATTTGTCCTCTGTCTCCCTCTTTTTTTCTGTATGTTTCCCCCCTATGATCACTACCTGTGAACTGGATGTTTGCTTTACCTCTTAAACTATAGATGACTTTATTTAATCCTGCTTATAATAAACCAAAAGCTCTTAGATGAAGGATATGTGCTAGGGCTGAGTTATACCAAAAATGAAAATAGTTTTCTTCCAGTGAACCGCATATTCTCAGCATTCAAATACCTGGAACAAGTATTCAGTTAGAAGTTTTTAATATATAATTGTTAGAACCAACGACTTTGCTAGGAATCATGGAGATATTTTGATTAGAAATATAGGTTCAGACTTTGTACTTGGAGGCATAGTAAGATAAATGAATGACCAATACTTCACTAGTGATTATAAATAGGTTCAGCATTATGAAAGAAGGTAACAAATGTAGATTATTCAAGATCAAAATCAGGAAGAAAAGAAAACTGAAAAGTTTTGTACACATATACACAAAATAACATGTGGGAAGAAAATTCCAATCCCAAGAATATCTGAAGCAAAATTTTCTGGCAACTGAAGAACAATACATAATTTATTAATTTTTAATATATGCTATAATAATTAATCTGAAATTAAAGACAGAATATAAAATATTCTATAGTTAAGCTTTGCTCCTTTAGAAATTTAATATTCTATGACTAGATATTAAGTGAATTCCTTTGGAACTTTTTGTGATATGGATGAACCAAAAGACAAAAGACAGAATCACTCAAAATACATGAAGTGAAAAATGGAAATAATTTTGTACACATTTAAAAGGCAATGTACATCAGAGAGTAGAAATGTAATAATGGGAGTAATAATAATACATGCAATATATAACAATACTACAAAGTTCATACTCTATAAACTCTCTCTAGTGATCAAATGGCACTCTTTACTTGGAGCTGTCAGCAAAGAACAAGTGCATATTTAAAAATCAGTTTCAGATTGGCATAACTAGAAAGAAGTCTGTATGGACCAGTTGTGGGCATCCTGCATGAGTAAGGCTAATGAATACAACAGAACACATTTATTTATTAAAGTATACTTGAGTCTTAGAATTCCCTGAATAATCAGGTTTGAGACCATTAACTTTTCTTATGTAAGTTATGGCCTAGACAGAATGATAATGCGTATGTAAAATTTACTATAAATTAAATTAAGATGACACCATAAACGGGATGTCCTCTGAATCAGTTCATAGGTTAATGTATCCTGAGCAGACTTCCTCGCTTCTAACATATTAAGGAGATCACAGTGTTGCTCACTCTGAGTCTTTGGGAAGAATTGAAGTGCTGTATGTAGCATAAAACAAGGAATTGGGGATAAAATAATGAGTCTCTCTTCAATATAGGACTGGCCCAAACAAGCTGTTCAAGCAGTATTATTTCAATTGAATTATTTCAATTTAAAAATCATAATGTCAAATATTTTATAACGATATTTAGAAAAATTAATAACATAATGGTTATAAAACACAGCACGCTACCAGCCACATGATAGTGATGGGCTGTAAGTTAACCTCAACCGACTGGCTCTACTTCAGAGGTAAGGATTTTCTGAAGTGAAAATGAGGATGGGGAAGCACAACGGGGAAGTAAAGGAAGGTACGAATCACCAAAGAGCCTAGCTTACCTCACTATTAGCGGCTGCATTTGTATTAATTATATCTGGTCATCTGGAGACGTGTATCTTTGAAATAGGAGTACTTTACTGACAATGTGAATATCCACGATAGCAATTTTCTAAATGTCAAGAGGTGAGAACTAACTGAAAACTTTCTCAGCATATGAGGGATGTATCCTGAAATCCTAGCAAGGATCACGTAGGTTTCTACACAAATCTTTTTAAATAATTCAATCCATTCAATGTTTTAGTTTATTGCATATATTCCCCAGGGCTCACACTGCCGCTCTCTTTATCTCTCTGTCCCTGTTTCTCTCCGCCTCTCTGTTTCCAGCTCTGTCTCTCTGTATTTGGTTATGAGTGAGTGTCTTTATGCATGCATGTATGTGTGTTAAGTGCATGGGTGGTGTTCAGAGGACAATTTACAGAAATGGATTCTTGTAACTCATAGATTCAGCGGGGTGGCAGCAAACCCCTTTACCCACTGAACCAGGTTGCCAACTTTAGTTCCCATTTTAATAACAGAAACTAATATTTTATCCTCAATTTGTATAGATTTCATTCACTTCAGTTTTGAAATGCTCCTCAAGATGTAGTACGAACGAGCTTTATCAATAGTAGCTTTGTCAATAACAGTGACATTCAAATGAAGCCAAGCTAACTTCATCCATTCAGAAGTCATGCCTAGGCATTCATTCTAGAGATATAATAAGTGTGATTAAAATATTTAACTCTAAGTTTGTTTACTAAAGTGTTATATAGTGGAATTAAAAAGGAAGAGTTAGTTTTGCAGAAGTAGTGAACAAATGGAACTATTAATGAATACATTAAGACATATTAATAGAGGAGATAACGAAGAAACACTGGTTAATCTGTAAACCCAGCATTTGAGAAGCAGAGGTTGGAGGAATTTGAGTTTAACACCCGCACACCCAACTTAATATTTAAGACTTCGTATAAAAAAATAAACGCAAAAAGTTCTGTTAATGAATGTTTATTAAACTTTATATATTCATGGCATAAATTCCAATTTTTGTGGGAAGAGGCATGTGACAAAGTTTCTATGGATAGTGTTTTTATACGCTCACAAAAAATACGGCTATGATGTCTACTTATGAAAACTAAGCTCTTTTCATTTTTAAGCACTTAGTTTACTTTTTGTCTCACAGTTTCATACTTTCATACAATCAATCTCATCATCTGTGTCCATACTCCCTTCTTTCCCACTCCTCTCACTCTTATTGAAATTCTCTTGTCAAATTTATACCTTCTTTCCTCCCTACTTTCAAATATTCCTTTTTGCGTGTAGCCTTATCTTCAGTTACTATCTGCAAGGCAAGGGTGCATTCAAGTGGCAGTGAAGGGACAACTGGTATGGAGTCTGCGTTCTGTTCTCACTGCATGTGTTTTTAACTGAACTCCAGGCTTCAGGCTAACCTTGGAGCCATCTCACAAGCCCAAGTCCATATTTTAAAGTATTAATTCTTGCTCAGCACTAATACTTTTACTAAGTGTTTTAGCTAAGAGAGATTAAATGTTGAGCAAATATGGTAAAAAGCCATGATTTTATAAAGCACTTTCCACATCTATATTAATAGCATAAGTAAGACAAAAATTAATATCACACAATATCTTTGCAAAAGTTCCACTCACTACTACTTTTTATCTGAAAAATTTCTTCTTACAAATCGTCTGTGATTGACAGCACATTTCATTGTTTATGAAGGCCAAAATAATAATATTTACCAGTTATCACTTATTCACAAATACAAAAGTATCAATATGTTATGATTATGTTATTGCTATTACTATCTAAAAATAGATCAACATATCATAATATCTTTTTATCTTGTATTAGAAAGTAGCATTAGATAAATCCTTTAATATATATCCTTATACTTTTGTATAAGAATATGAATTGGAATAATTTAGAGTAGCATAAATGTTAGTAAAATAAACATTTTCAAAACCAATAAAGGTATTGTTTCAGTGAGCAATCTTCTTGTTTTCATGTGCTTAGCATAATAGCTTAATACAAAAATATTTTGCCTTCATTTTTCTCAATTTAACAATTTCTCATATTTTTAAAGAGGAGTATAGTGAATTAATGAGAAAATACTTGCATTATTTTGTAAATAACATGAATCATTAAACAGAGGAATGGATGCAAGTACTTTAAATATTCTTGCAAATGTATTAATCATTAGATTATGGTTTTGTTCGTCTAGTTACTTCACTAAACTATATACTTGTGTTAAATGTCTGCAAAAGAACTTACATATACATATGTAAAACTAAAGAAAAATTCAATAATAAAGCACATTTTTAGGATTCTACTGTGGTCAAATCTAAATTTCTTTAACAAATATATTGATGGTTATATACATGCATATATCTCTAAATATGTGCATATGCCAATGGCAATGTTCTTTTAAATATACAATATGTATAAAATTTAAAAAATATGGCCAATGTAACAGTGAATATTACAGATATTGTATATGATGAGACATGAATAGAATGTTTATATAAAAGTTTTTTATAGTGAGAAAATTGAAACTATTATGAAATATTTATGAAAATCAATTTATAACTAAAACAGTATTAAGTGATTATACCTTATCAATAAAAGTAAAAAAAAAGAAGAAAAATCAGAAACATAATTCCTAATGATATTCTGCTGTCCTCATAGATTGGTCCTTAACCCAATTATCATGAGATAGGAGCTGCCAGCTGATAGAAGCAGATGCAGAAACCCACAGCCCAACCTTAGGCAGAGAGTGAGCCCAAATTGGAGACAGGATTCCATCTGGTTCCTCCACTTAGAGCTAGACCATCAGAAGCAAGGGAGGAAGAATTATAGGAGCCAGAGGGGTCAAGAAGCCCAGGATTACAGGGCCTACAGACTCTAAGCAGGACTCATTTTTGCCAAGAAAAATTTAAAAAGCAGTTATAGAGTATGCAAAGATATGACTTAGGTACTCTGCATATCTGTTATGATCGTTAGAGTTAAAGTAGTGTAGAAAAAAAGTATAAATAATAAGGAAAGGGGGAATGTGAACAGATGAAAACGATTGAGTTAATGGGTGAGAAGCCTATGGGATTTTGGAGCATTAGCCCATTCACCCATGGAATAACTAGAATCTTAATAATTTTTAATCACATAGAAGATGATAAAAATTGTCTCTTGTAATGCTTTATGAAATGAAATGAATTCTTACTTATTTCCAAAGAAACAGAAAAGTATTTTTTTTACAGCAACTGAAAATGGAAATAGGAAAGGCAAACAACATACAATTTTTCAAAATTACACAAAAAAGCAGGAAATTAATGGGTATAGAGCTTGCCAGTCACATATAGTCACAGAAATCATTTCACTTTTATTCTGAGACACCATTTAAAGTTTTTAAGTGTGCCTGTACACATTAAGTGCTTGTCTTCTCTTCAAACGCTCAGCTGCAGTGTTTGAGCTGGGCTGCCCTCTCATCAAGCTAAGTAAAGGAGATAGATGAAGTTATAGCAGTAGCTGCATCATAAAGAGTGACAAAGAATAACCAGTACTGCGATGTGCAATGACTATGCCATACATTTAACACTGGCATACTCAGTATTCATATTTATAAAGTGAAAAACACCTGTTCATTACAGACTATTTCTAGAAACAGCAAATGTCTTTATCTACCAAAATCAGAGAAAATAACCCTGATGGAACATGATAAGTGTTAACTTCACAGGATCTGTTATTATCTTGGAGACAGTTTCTAGATTTGTTATGAGGGAGTTTATCAAGTGGGTTAACTCAGGTCTAAAGACACTGCTCAAAGTGACTGGCACCATTCCACTGTACAAAATAGAGAAAGTGAATTAAATACTAACCTTCATCTCCCGGTTTCCTGACTCTGGATCCAGTGCAAGCAGCCACATTCTGACAGTACCTCCTCAGCTTACCTGCCCTGCATCTGCTCAAATTGTAAGGCAAAACCATCCCTGTTTTGTTTAAGTTGCTTCTTGTCTCTCTTTGATCATTGCAATGAGAACAGTAACTGCAATGTCCCAACTGAAGTGTCACAGGTTTGCTCCTTTGTAGTATTATTTTTCTCTTTATTGTTGTGTAAATGAAACAATTATAAAAATGTATGACTCAAGGTAGACACTTCAAATATATGTCACCACTGACCGTATATTAGCCAAGTATGACTAAACGGTTAAGGGAAGGATATAACAAACTTCATTGCAGACTAACAAATTGTACAATAATAAGATAAATTACAGGATGTCACATTTATTGAAATATTAAGTCCACAAACCAAATTATTTGAAATATCACTACAGCTTTATCAATAACTAAAGCTCAACAACAGTTTTTAAAGTTCAGTTGAAGTTTTGTTAATGATCTAATATTGATTTTTTTTATTTGATTGGCTTTATTTCTTTTGCTAGAAGACAGCATTTTAAGTAGTTTATGAATCTTATCCTACAATGTATAAGTATAATAAGGATGTTGCAATTGTGTAGCTCTAGCTTGAATACTGGCCCTGTTTGCCTTATGTTTGTGTGTGCCAAGGTCAAATATCAAAGCCAGACTGACTTTTTTGCCTCTATGCTAACCTGTGTTATTTTGCCAATATTAACATAAGCAGTATACATATAAAAAGTTATGCTGAACATAGCTTACCATTTTGATTGAATAAACTTCAGGTCACTTCTCTCAAATCTTAATGGATTCATTTCTTTGTACTTTGAATATTGTTACCATATTTTGAAGTGTAACACACATAATATTTTCAAACAAATATGTCACTTCTTTGCTTAAAGTGCTTTGAGGATCTATTCTTAACATATTAAATATCCAGACTGAAAGTGTGACACTGTCTGGCCCACACAAATTTGTTGTCTCCCATCTTCTCCCTCTGGCCACAGAGTGGTCATTTTGATTTCTGAATGACAGGACAATTCGCAAGTCAGGGCTTACTCTCTAAAGTCTCCCCATGCTACACCTTATGTATTTCTATGACTATCTGTCTTCTCTCCTAAGGGAGGCTATCCTTGAACATGTGAAGGAAATTATAGTCTAATCTGACATATCTCTGTTTTATTTTGAACATGTGAAGGAAATTATAGTCTAATCTGACATATCTCTGTTTTATTTTATCCATCCTTCTATCTGTCTATCTATCCATCCATTTATCATTCATCTACCTATAAATCATCTATCTATCTATCTATCTATCTATCTATCTATCTATCTATCATCTATCTATCATCTATCCACCTATCTTTCAATCATCTATCTTTTCATTTGCATCTCAATTTCAGTTTCCTTTTCCTCTCTCTTCCTAGTCTTCCACCTCCCAGAAATGCCTCTCCCTTCCCTCTTACTCTTCCTCCATTTCTCTTCAGAAAATGGCAGGCCTCCCATAGATATCAAGTGGCTGCAGGATTTCTTTCCAATATGTACAGTCATCATTTCCACTTTTTACAATCATAGCATAGTGTTAGAAAGCAGAGCTTTTAAACCATATTCTTTGAGTTTAGGTCTTTATTTGAAATGTAACTTTGAGTATATTTACCTTCCCATTTTATTCCTTACTTTTCTTGACCATAAAAGTGAAGAATACCATAATAACCTGTACTAAGTTTATTGTGACAATTTAATAATATTACACTCAGGACTGTGTGTGGTGTGCAGGAAATAGCTACATTTAGGTAATAATTGTATAATTCAGTATAATACTATTATAAAAATAATATGTTATTTATAATATAAACCAATATATGTAAATATATTTATTTGTTATTTTTGTTTCTTCCACAGAGTTACAGATATATGGGAAGGAATAATTTGTTTATTTTATTTATGCCATTTTCCATCAAATTGAAAAACACTTGGCTTTTATATTTGCCAAATTAATAAATTAATAGAAGTAGGTTAAAGTTCATGAGTAAAGACAGAAGAAGAAATTAAAAACAAATTTGATGTAATAAGAAAATTTTGGGCACTATTAAATGCCTATGTTTTATGTTTTTAAAGACATTTGATACATATTATTGCAAACATCTTTTTAGAAATATAACAAATACATAAAATGCTAATCAGCCCAGTGAGGCAAGGTGGTTGCTGTATTCAACTTTTTCTTCCACATGAAAAATCTGAGTCCTGGAGCAGAGACAGCTATAGTTCAAGTGACTCATGTAGGGCGACTTGATTACATCTATCATTCACATTCATCGTTTGGAATCTGTTAATATTTTGACTTGATAATCTGCTCTATTTCTTGCTATTACTGGGTCCAACCTGGGAAATCTGTAAAGAGTAAAGTAAACTGTTGTGTTTCCCTTCTCATTAAGTGTTGAATATGTATCAGGCTAAGGAAAGCAAATTAGAGATAGGGTGACAAAAATAGTCACATTAAAGTTATTTGAACCACATCAAACATCTGAGTTTTCCAGCAGATATGGAAATTATGTCTTTACACTAATATTGATAATATATTGTTCTTTTTAGAAGTATATTGTCTGTTTTATGCAAAAATTATGGCCATTTCACTGAAAAAATATCACATTTTTTCTTGTTAATTGAATTATTAGTAACAACAAAAAATTAAAATCTTGGGGAAAATATGAAGAATTTGGGAAAAGTAGGTCTAAAGAAAAAAACCTATTTATAATGTTAAAATTTTCAGCTTCCAATATTGCTATTTATGTACAAAGTTGGTTCATCTATTCTCACTCTAGCCTTTCTGGTTATGACCATCTCCTTCAGTGGCTGAGTCATCTCTTCACCCCTATTCTGCCCTTAGTAATTGTTGGACAGTGAAAGGAAAGCTTGGTTCCTGATCGAGCACAGGCCTTGAACTCCAGACCATAATGAGATGATAGGTATTCAGCCTTGCTCCCAGACTCCAGGCTCTTGACATGAGGCAGAAGACCTCCATTGATCCATGTCTTTCAGTCACTTAGGACATTGCTCTTACAGTCCCTCCCAAAGAGAAGTTTGTGTCACCTAGCACAGGCAAAGGAAGTGACTACAGGCCTCAGAGCCTCAAGAGATCTCCATATTAATGACCTGCCTAAAGGCCAGAGGGTGTAGCCTATTAAGCATTCCTTCCCAGACCCTCCCTATTTAACTCATTTGGGGTAGGGGGTACAGCTAGATCCACTTTCCACCATGGCAATAAACCTTTTTAAAAGCATAGACTTTCTTGTTTCTTTGGGGCCTGCTGTGGGGAACTGGAGAAGGTCTTTGACTACTGAGCTGCTTAATCTCCCACTAGAAGACTTCTCTATGTTCCTGCCAAGGAGGCTGCCGACTCAAGCAAGCTAGCTGAGCTAGCCAACCCAGCCAAATGAGTGCAATAACCAAGAGTCTCTCACACATTGGCTTTGCAGGAGCTTATCTCTCTTCCCTCTCTGCTGTGGGCCAGTCCAGCCCATATGTCCATGTCCTCCACCAGTTGCAGGGCTGTAGCTCAAGTGAGGGTGTGTGTCCTGTTGGACTGTGTTGTGGTTCCCGCATGTCTGCCACCCCAGGCAGCTGGAAGAGCAGCTCTGGGGGGCAGAAGTGCAGGAATTTGACTGATTTCACTCCATGCAGAGCCAGACTGATGCTCAGCTGAGAAGCTGTGGGGCTCCGCCTGGGCGTGGAGAGGTCTCAGCCTCAAGTCCCATGTGGGCAGGACTCCTGAGTGGGAGTCTCCAGGCTGAAGCCACGGACTGGGAGACCAGTGGTCTTTGTCCTTGGGCTCCCAGATGCCACTGGGAGCCACAGAAGAACTGAGATGGAGTGCACATATGGGCTGGGCTGGCCCACAGCCCAGAGGAACAAGAGAGGGAAGCTTTGGCAGTGCCCCACAGGGTGAGAGACTCTTGGTTATGGAACTCGCTTGGCTGGGTTGGCTAGCTTGTTTGAGCTGGTGGCCTCCATGGCAGGAACGTAGAGAAGTCTTCTAGTGGGAGATAAGCAGCTACTCGGAAGTCAAAGGCCTTCTTCATGGTTCCCCACAGCTGACCCCCAAAGATACGAGGAAGTTCATGGTTTTAAAAGATTTATTGTCATTGCAGAAAGTGGATCTAGCTGTATACCCCGAAGTAGCTTACATACATAAATCTAATTTGCATTGACTATCAAAAAGCAAAGCCAGGGACAACCAAGCAGTTTTATTTGAAGGTATTATCAATTCAAAAATGTCATTCATCTCATAAATGAGCTATTATCAAGTGTTAATTTCCTTGTACGTCTTATATGTATTTTCTAAACAAAAAATTGAAGATTTTGGCATAGCTTTCTGTCATTGTGGACAATACCTGAGATAATCAATTTATGAAGAAAAGGCCTTATTTGACTCCTGGATTTAAAAGCTCCAGTTTAAAATCAATTTCTCTCTTGCTTTGGGCTCTTGTTATATGAGTACATCCAAGCAATAGTACAAGGTAAGCAAGACTAGTCACATCATCACTATGAAGTCGAAAAGCTAAAGAAAAGAAAGGGGCCTGAATGTTTAGACTCATGAGTGACATCTCCTTACTAGACCATAAAACCTAGGTACTATCTCGTCCTGGGCCAAGTGTTCTATATATAGATCTTTGAGAAATATTCCAGTTCTAGACTCTAACACATCTAAAAAATAATCCAGCTAATTCTTATAGATTTTTAACGTGTTGTGTTTGTATAGCTAGCTACTCTTAAAACTCATTGAACTTTTAAAATGTAGTATATTTAATGATTATAATGAACTAATTATCATAACAGGTGATTCCATTTCTCATTACAAAGTAATGAATGAATAGGTATAAATCACTTGTAAAATATTTGAGAAGAAAGTCTTGCCTCTTAAGGAACTTTGACTATATTTTGGACAAACAGGCAGACTAATGAAGCTAAGATTCCAACTGTTAGGTTTATAGGCATTAAAATCATAGATAAGTATTTACTTTGTATGAAAGATTACTTAAAGCTTAGAGCTTAACTTCAGCTAAATTATACTAGCTGTGTGAGATTGTGATAATTTCCTCAATGTATTAGCCTCAATGTTTCCATTAATATATGTCAATGCATTCAACTTGCTTCAAAGATATCAATAGATAATAATATGATAGAAACAAAATGACAAGTTCAGCCTTTTTTCTTATATTGTGCCTTAAAATTTTATAGGTAAGTTACTATTAAGATGGTTTATAAATATGAAATACATATTTTCATTGTAAAATTACAATGATTTTTGTACTGATAATCTCTTACTGATAATCTCCTATTAACTAATCAGCAGTTACTGATATACTTGAGAGCTGATATTTTATTTCTAGCATTACAACTTAATGTCTAAAAATGTTTAGTCCATTACAGATATTTTAGTTCATTTATAAACATATAGATATATAGATAAGTTTATTAAGTACAGTATTTGAAAGCTAGTTAAGAAAACATATATAATCTGTTTTTATCTAAAAATGCTTTATCTGGACCTAGATTATTCTTTAAAAATAGATTTTTTATATATTTTTATTATGATTTTCCCTTCCCTAGTTCCTCCCAGTTCCTCTCCACCTGTGATCACATCAAAATCCACATCCTTTCTGCCATTCATTGGGAGATGGAGGATAGTTGTTTTAGGAGTATAGTGAAATAAGATAAAATGTAAAATAAAATAAAAACAAGTAAAATAAAGTAAGTCAAGTTGCAACAGGAGAAAACAGAAGAAAAAGAGGCAAAGAAAAGCACAAAAACCAAAGAAAGACTCAAAAACACATACATATTTACATCCCAGAATCCTATAGCATAAATTCTATATAACAATGTATATGCAAAGGACCTGTAAGATGAATAAAACAAAACAAGACAAAATAATACTCTCCCAAATTATTCCTGACACAACATTATAGGACAATGAACCTTCAAAGATTCTATTGAGTTTGTTTTGTATTACCTATCTACTAGTGGCCTTGGGTACCAGACTTAGGTTGTTTCTTTTCCTGGTGAGACTATTTTGCAGAAACTTAATTTTTCATTTGCATATGACCTCTGGTGGCCATTTCTCCTCTCAGCTCCAGGACAATACTTGGTGTAGACACAAGTAGGTGCTGTGATGCTGCCATAGTCAAGTGAGTTCATATGCACATAATTAATGTTGTTTACAAGGTCTTCTTTCTTGATTGCCTTGTCCCTGGATCTTACACTCTTTCTATGTCCTATTTTACACTGTATCCAGAGACTGATGGAAGGAATGTGATGGAAACATTATGATGACATATGCCAGTAGGACTTGCTAAAGGAGGCAGAGAAATTAGAATTATGAATTTGAGAACAGCCTGGCCTAAATAGTTACACTAACATAGTTTGTATTTAAAATGTACTCCCAAGCTCCCTAATTTGAGCTGAATGCAAATATTTATTCAATATCATTGTATTAATACTATAAATACATGAGAAGTTTGAAACTTCTTTTTTTAACTTCACAGAAATTTAGACTTTTGAGCCATATTGAAATTGGAGAGCTTGCAATGTTAATGTTTGAATGTGAATGTTATCCATAGTCTAATATTTTTTCTACATGGTATTGCTATTATTGGATGCTGTGGCTTATTTGACAGATAAGGGCTTAGATATAAGAAATGTCACTAAGTGTGGAATGTTGAAATCTATATACTGGCATAGTTTCTACCCTGGTCTCTCTCCTTACAGATATGCTGGCATATGAATAAACACTGGTATATTCTCCAACTGCCATGAGCTGAGCCAAACTAGAAGAACTTCCCTACAATAATAAACTGAAATCCCTTGAAATATTAGGCCCAAATGAATCTTTGCTCAAAAATGGCAAAATATAGCGAATAGAGATGCTGTCTTAGTCAGTGGACTATTACTGTAAAAGGCGCGTCATGCAAAAAGCAATCTTTATATTAGAAAGCATTTACGTTAGGCCTAGTTGAGTTTCAGAGGATGATCCATCATCATCACGTAGGGAGGACAGTGGCATGAGGATAGACATTATAGTGGAGACGTAGTCAGACTACTCCCTTTGAATCTGCTGGCATCAGACAGAAAGAGACTCTGGGCTTGGCCTAGACTTTTGCCACCTCAAAGCTCACCTCTTGTAATCTTTTCATCCTATCCAAGAAGTTTTACTCCCTGATTAGTAAGCATTTAACTATATTAACCTATGGGGCCATTCTTAATCAAGGAATTAAAGATTTTTTCCATTGAAATTAAAAGTTATCCATATAAATATTTACAGGATAAATTTGATTCTTTGTACATAACAATGCACTGAACATACTCACATATCTCCTTGATACATGATTAAATTCTTTAAAGAAGATAATTGAAATGAGTATAATTGAAATAAAAAAAATGAGTATAGATGTCAAAGTAAAAAAAAATAGTAACAAACAATAATTTGATTTTGGATAAATAAAGAACAGCTTAACCTGTATCCTTTTGTATGAGGATGTGAATAATATTTAGCATCATTAACAACATTCCAGTGCTGTTAGCATTTCTTCTAGGCTCTGCCCCAGAGTTACCTAGCAACAGCCAGGTATACCTGACTAAATATAAAGGAGGCTGTTTGCCCCTTCTTCACGCTTTTTTCCTCTTATCCTTTTAAGCTTTTATTCCCTGCCCCTTCTCCCTCTCTCCCCTCCCCCTCCTTCTTTCTCTAGGGGTTCCTAGCCTTCTCCCCTCCTCTCTTTTTCTCTCTCTCCCCTCTCTTTTCTCTTCCTCTACTCCAACTCCTCTTCCATGCTCTAAATAAACTCTATTCCGTACTGTATACGCTTTATGGCTAGTACCTCAGGTGAAAATGATGCCTTTCCATGGGCCTGCAGAGGCCCCCTTTTCCACCTCACCATACTGCACTTATACCAAGTATACCCTGATTCTTTCTTTCTTTTTTATAAAACACAATACAATGTTCTCATAACAAATATACTCTTTTCAGAATGAAAAACTCTACATTATGTTCTTTTGAAATATCTTATATATAGATTTAAGACAAGTTATTCAAAATAATTATTTAAATCCTAAATATCATAAAACTTTGTAGTTTTGGAGATGATATGAAGAACAATACATAGATTTGAAACATGTCTGTCCTCTTGGATATTATTTAATGATAGAAATATAAGTAAAAATTTAATGACAACTAAAATAAAACTTCTGTATCGATATTGAAAGATACTTGGTAGGACCTCTGTGAAAAAATGATATACACACCAGGAAATTAAATAATAATGAATACTGCAGTGATTGTCAAATCCAAAGTTATGAGAACTTTTAAGTTGAGAATCTCTTGCTAATAATTTCTTAGTTATTAAGTTTAACAGTTTAACACCATTTTATGCTATATGTTTTAAGATAAGCTTAGTTTCTCTGATTGTTGACATTTAGACAAACAAACAAGCAAAACATCTCCCCAAATTTTTCCTCATAAGGTTTTGAAAGAATAAGAGAGTTTACATATGAATTACCAGTTTTAACTGTGATGATATTGATTTATTCCCTTAGATCTTACATCAATTTGGGAGTTAGATAATGGCATCTATGAAACGGTCATTTTCTGAACATACTTCTTTTTGAAAAAGGACAACAGGATGACATCAGCTATCATATCTGTGTATTTACTTCTTAGCATAATAACATATGGATTAACTTACTGAGAATGGTAGTGATTGTCAATCACTTCAATTATTTGTTTCTCCTAGTAAAAACCAATTATGTCATAAGAGTAATGATTTTCAACAAATTTTTGTGTCACTAATTGCAGAAATGTATTTCTTATGACAGTAAATGGTATACAGTAATATGTATAGCATTTATTTTAAATACTAAAAAGGTTTACTGAAAAATATAGCTCGCTTGATCCTTTTGGCTAGGGCAGACACCTAGCAGGTCTGCTCCCATGAAGAGACAATATCTTGAAACTTCCTAGAGCAGCAGGTAAGAACTCTCCCCCACAAACCTAAGCCCCAGAGCTACAAACCACACAAAACCTGCCCCTCCAGAATACCACTCATCTTCTGCCCCTTGCTTGGTCCTTTTGGCTGGGACAGACACCTAGCAGGTCTGCTCCTGTGAAGATACCATATCCTGAAACATCTTAGAACAGTCGTAGAACCACTGCACTAAGAGCAGCTGAGGAACCATTGCACTCAAAGCAGCAGTATTTCAGGATCCCAGAGGAAGCCTGAGTCCCAGGAACTCTTCTCAGGAGCTCAGGATCACAGGATCATAGAGACATCTGGACCCTGATGGGTTCTGACACAAGCAAGATAACTGGAAAGACAGTCTCTGGTCACAGACAGTGAGTACAGGTAGCACTGGAGTCAGCCAGATGGTGAAAGGCAAGTGCAAGAATATAAGAAAAGAAACCAAAGATACCTGGCATCATCAGAACCCAGTTCTCCGACAATAGCAAGTCCTGGACACCCCATCACACCGGAAAAACAGAATTCAGATTTAAAATCACTTCTCATGAGGATGATAGAGGACTTTAAGAAGGACATAAACAACTTTCTTAAGGAAATACAGGAGAACACAGGTAAACAGGTAGAAGCCCTTAAAGGGGAAACACAAAAATTTCTTAAAGAATTGCAAGAAAACACAACCAAACAGGTGAAGGAGTTAATCAAAACCATCCAAGATCTAAAAATGAAACAGAATCAATAAAGAAATCTCAAAGGGAGACTACCCTGTAGATAGAAAACCTAGGAAAGGAATCAGGAGTCATAGATGCAAGCATCACCAACAGAATACAAAAGATAGAAGAGAGAATCTCAGTTGCAGAAGATACCATGGAAAACGTTGACACAACTGTCAAAGAAAATGCAAAATGCAAAAAGCTCCTAACCCAAAACGTCCAGGAAATCCAGGAAACAATGAGAAAACCAAACCTAAGAATAATAGGTATAGATGTGAGTGAAGATTCCCAACTCAAAGGGCCAGTAAATATCTTCAACAAATTTATAGAGGAAAACTTCCCAACCAAAAGAAAGAGATGCCGATGAACATACAAGAAGCCTACAGAACTCCCAATAGACTAGACCAGAAAATAAATATATCCTGTGACATAAAAATCAAAACATCAAATACACAAAACAAAGAAAAAGTACCAAAAGCAGTAAGGGAAAAAAGTCAAGTAACATATAAAGGCAGACCTATAAGAGTTACACCAGACTTCTCACCAGAGACTATAAAAGCCAGAAGATCCTGGAGTGATATCATAGAGACCCCAAGAGAATACAAATGCCAGCCCAGACTACCATACCCAGCAAATTTCTCAATCACTATAGATGGAGAAACCAAGATATTCCATGACAAAACCAAATTTACACAATATCTTCCCACAAATCTAGCCCTACAAAGGATAATAGATGGAAAACTCCAACACAAGTTGAGAAACTAAAACATAGAAAAAGCAAGAAAGTAATCTTCCAAGAAACCCCAAAAAAGATAGCTACACAAACATAATTGCACCACTAATAACTAAAATAACAGGAAGAAATAATCATTTTCTTAATATCTCTTAACATCAACGGACTCAATTCCTCAGTAAAAAGACAGACTAACAGACTAGATAATAGACAGGACCCAAAATTTTATTGCATACAGGAAACACACTTCAGTGGCAAAGACAGACACTACATCAGAGTAAAGGGCTGAAAAACAATTTTCCAAGCAAATTGTCAAAAGAAAAAAGCTAGAGTAGTCATTCTAATTTTGAATAAAATAGACTTTCAACCAAAAGTTATAAAAAAAGATAAGGAAAAACACTTCATATCATACTTGTCAAAGGAAAAATCTACCAAGATGAACTCTCAATTCTGAACATCTATGTTACAATTGCAAGGGAACCCACATTCCTAAAAAAAAAAAAAAAACTTTACTAAAATGAAAGCACACATTGCATCTCACACAATAATAATGGGGACTTTCAACATCCCACTCTCAGCAATACACAGATCATGGAAACAGAAACTAAACAGAGACACAGTGAAATTAACAGAAGTTATGAACCAAATTATTTTAAAGGATATCTATAGAACATTTCATCCAAAACCAAAGATTATACCTTTTACACAGCACCTCATGGCACCTTCTCCAAAATAGACTATATAATTGGTCACAAAGCAGGCCCCAACAGAGAGAAAAATATTGAAATAATCCCTCGCATCCTATCAGATCACCATGGACTAAGGCTAGTCTTCAATAATAACAAAAACAATGGAAAGCCCACATACACTTGGAAACTGAACAACGCTCTACTAATGATGGCTTGGTGAAGGAAGAAATAAAGAAAGAAATTAAAGACTTTTTAGAATTTAATGAAAATGAAGGCTTGTCATACCAAAACTTATGGGATACAATGAAAGCCATCCTAAGGGGAAAACTCATAGCTATAAGTATCTACAAAAAGAAACTGGAGAGTGCATACACTAGCAGCTTGGCAGCACACCTGAAATCTCTAGAACAAAAAGAGGCAAATACACCCAAGAGGAGTAGAATGGCAGGAAATTATCAAACTCAGGGATGAAATCAACTAAGTAGAAACAAAAAGAACTGTACAAAGTATCAACAAAACCAGGAGCTGGTTCTTTGAGAAAATCAACAAGATAGATAAACCCCTAGACAGACTAACCAGAGGCACAGAGACAGTATCCAAATTAATAAAATTAGAACTGAAAAGGGAGACATAACAACAGGAACAGGAAATTCAAAAAATCATTATATCCTACTACAAAAGCTAATGATAAACAAAACTGGAAAATCCGGATGAAATAGACAGTTTTCTAGACAAATATCAGTTATCAATGTTAAATCAGGAGCAGATAAACCATCTAAACAGTCCCATAATCCCTAAAGAAATAGCAGCCATCATTAACAGTCTCCCCACGAAAAAAGCCCAGCTCCGGATAGTTTTAGTGCAGAATTCTATCAGACCTTCAAGGAAGACCTAATACCAATTCTCTTCAAACTATTACACAAAATGGAAATAGAAGGAACATTACCCAGTTCGTTCTATGAAGCCACAATCACGCTCATACCTAAACCTCACAAAGACCCAACAAACAAATAGAACTTCAGACCCATCTCCCTTATGAATATCAATGCAAAAATAATAAAATTCTCGCAAACCGAATCCAAGAACACATCAAAACAATCATCCATAATGATCAAGTAGGCTTTATCCCAGGAATGCAGGGTTAGTTCAATATACGGAAATCCACCAATGTAATCCACTATATAAACAAACTCGAAGAGAACCACTTGATCTTCTCACTAGATGCTCAGAAAGCATTTGACAAAATTCAGCATCTCTTCATGGTAAAAGTCTTGGAAAGATCAGGAATTCAAGGTCCATACCTAAAAATAGTTAAAGCAATATACAGCAAACCAGTAGCCAACATCAAACTAAATGGAGAGAAACTTGAAGCAATCCCACTAAAATCAGAGACTAGACAAGGGTCCCCACTCTCTCCCTACCTCTACAATATAGTACTGGAAGTCCTAGCTAGAGCAATTAGACAACAAAAGAAGTCAAAGTGATTCAAATAGGAAAGGAAGAAGTCAAAATCTCACTATTTGCAGATGATATAATAGTATACTTAAGTGACCCCAAAACTTCCACCAGAGAATTCCTAAACCTGATTAACAACTTCAGCCAAATGACTGGTTATAAAATCCACTCAAATAAATCAGCAGCCTTCCTCTACGTGAAAGATAAACAGGCTGAGAAAGAAGTTAGGGAAATGACACCCTGGAGGAGGGGCTGTCTGGATACTTTTCCACCTGTCTATCCATCCCATGTGTAGTCACCAAAGGAAGAAGCTGATGTGGATACCAGGAAGTGCATGCTGACAGGCACCTGATATAGCTGTCTCCTTAGAGATCTGCCAGAGTCTGACATATTCAAAGGCAGATGCTCACAGCTAATCATTGAACTGATCAAGGGGTTCTTAGCGGCGGAGTTAGACAGAAGGAACTGAAGGAACTGAAAGGGTTTGTGGTCCCAAGAGGAGAGTAACAATACCAACCAACCAGAGCTCTCAGAGTCTGAACCACCAGCCTGGGAGCACATAAGGAGGGACACATGACTCCAGCTGTATATGTAGGGGAGGATGACAGTGTCAGGCATAGGTGGGAGAGAAGATCCTTGGTCCCATAAGTGTGGGTGAATTTGAGGGTGGGGAGGTGGGAGTGCCTGGGTGGGTGGGGGCACATCCTCATAGAAGCAGGAGGAGGGGGGATGGGATAGAGTGTTCCTGGGTGGTGGGGACATGGGGTAAGGGAATAACATCTGAAATATAAATAAAAATCTTATAAAAAATTTAAAAAGAAAAACATAATAGTATTAACACTGAGTGTAAAAATAGATTTTATATGAAAACATAGGTAGTATATAAATTACATATCTTCAAGATAACCTAAATTATTCAATATAAAGAGTTACATTACAGAAGATTAGGCACATATTTTGTATGTAAATGTTAATACTTTGTTAATGTTAATTTTTTTCATATACTGTCCTCTAATGAATTAAAAAAATGACAAATCTTTTTCTCCTTAAGAATAACATGTAACATGCATGAGTAATAAAAAAATTTTTGATGCTTTTAGAAAATGCAGTTGAAAACATGACTAGAGAATATTTTATATTTTGAACAAGTAATTTATGGTTATCACATTTCATTTCAGTATATGTCAATTATTTCCTTTAAAAATATAATTTCTTCTAGTTTATCTTTGAGAGCTACATGAGATTTTGTGTCTCTTATGAGTGTAGGTACCTAAGAGGTGCCCTGGAGCTAGAGTTTCAGCTGGGTAGAGGGCCATAATAGGGGTGCTGGGAACCAAACTTAGATCCTTCAGAATAGAGGCAGGCTGTCTTAACCACTAAATTGTTCTCCAAACTTAGTGTCATTCTTAAATTTACATTTTATTTTAATTAATAAAAGATCAAACATTTTCAGTTTCATGTTCTTTGGCTGACAACATGTTAATTTTGTTAAAAACAAGCTTTAGCACAATTTTTAGGAATAAAAGTATTCCCATGACAAAACAGCTTACAAGATCAAGCTATATATGCCATTCTTGAAGCTTGACATAAATAGAAATACTTACCTCAGGCCATGGGTTATTTTATCAGCAGTATCTGCTGCATCAACACTCAGCAGAGCAGCATTCTTTAAATCATGAGCTCACTATACAAAGTTATAGCATCCAGAGAGGTGTTAGGATTGTGCTAAATACCCTGCAAGTGTCTTTAAACTTTTTCCTAATTATAATGACTTCCCCTGTAAATTTTAGAACTAACATGAATCTAATGGTGTTTGTCATGACACTTGAGATGGCTCCTTACTCTTAAACCCTAAACCTCCTTCCAATAATTTTAATAGGATAAAGAGCATCAACCCATCCTTCCAAATGCCTATCTAAATCCTCTTGTATATCAACACATTAGTAACATTTTTTTTGCTAAATGATTAACAAAAGTAGTTGTCTTAACTTCTTGTGTCATAGCAGTTGCAAAGCAGTGTTGCTAGCAGTTAATGTAATTAAAGCTGTTATACCAGCAATAATCAAGCCCACTACCCTCTTGCTTCTTCTTAAAGCCTGACTAACTTTTTCCAGTACTTGCAAACTTTTTTCTGAATATCAAGGTTCTGTGATATTCAGGGCAATAAAAGAAAAACTGGGTGATAGACCTCTGTAACAGACATGCTAGGTTTCAACACAGAAACACAATTAGAGAAGTGTACAATCAATGCAGCTTAAATTAAATACTGTAGAATAAACAAAATAATTTTAACTTGAAAATTAAAAGAGCCTTTTAATTTTCACATGTACTAACACTTGTTTGAAATCCAGATCCAGTTTCAACCTTATCTCTTGCTAGTGTAACATCATAGAGAACTGCAGTTAACTTCCAAATATACCTCTGAAACTGTCTAGAACCAGACTTCCAAATGAAGACTGTTATTTCCAATAATGAATTTATTTCTAGACAAGTTCGTGATTGAGTCTGAATAACTGTTCACTTTTAAGAAAAATACATGAGTCATTATAACTTCTCTTTTTGATCCTCTGTTTCACAAGGTCTAAAAACTTGTGGAAAGGCAGCTTGTCCCATCTGTGGTATAGGTAAGCAAAGGTGGTTCAGGAACATATGTCCAATACAGCTTCCCAGTCACCATTGTCAGGGCTCTCAGCAAACTCACAGGTCAGCATCCTTCTTTGTCCTGCATCAGCATGTTTCACCCATCACTATGGCAGCCACCATGCTTCTTCAGCATCCTGCAGAAAAACCACAAACATTCCCTTTTCCCCATATTAAACACCTGATAGGAATCATGCCATATGCCAGTAAGTGGATCTTTCACTTTCACCTATGCATAAATATTCGTAGTTGAAGTGTGCCATAGACACTCAGCATAATGTTCAAAGTTCTCTTGCAAAGTAAGAAGACAATAACATTGATGTGCTTTATATTTTAAGCTAGCTGTAACAGTATTGTTATAACAAAGGAATAAAAAAAAACAAAAGTGTAAAAAAAAAAAGATCAAGCATAAGGTCTAAATATCCAAACTTACATACAAAACACGTACCTGATTCTCTATAAAGTATCTATATATTCTTTTTTTATAAATAATTTATTTATTTTTGAACATGAAATGCTTTTTTATAGCATGTTTTACAAGGGGAGGGGGTAAGAGGGGCCAGGTGGTGGAAAAGTACAAACTCTTCTTGGCCTGTGCCTTGAAACATGTCATGGTCTATACGGTACACTGCCTTGAATTATGATCTACCTGCTGTTCTTCAGAAGATATGGTACACTGCTTGGGTTATGGTCTCCCTGCTATTCTTAAGATGATATGGTACACTGCTTGGAGTCTATCTGAAGTTGCTAAGCAGAATCTTGCAGTTGCCAAGCTTCAGAGGACATTGTGCAGGTGGGGAAAGGTAGGGGGTGAGGGTAAGGGCGAGGGTCCTGGCTTCTGGCATCTCCCCCTTCTCTGTTTAGTTAGAGAAGGCATCTTATGATCAATCCCAACTATGTGAATTTTGAATTTGGATGTCTAATTATGGGGGGTCTTAGACAAGTTCACAACCCCAAAACACTGATGTGAGATGAGTCACATCGATGGTCGAAGGCTTTAGGCTGTCGACGATGGGCAACGTCAAGGGACTCCGATGTGAGTGAAAGGAAGGTGAGAGCCCTGTCTTAGGCCATGTAGGCTGGACCCACTCCCAGCACCACACACTCGTTTTCGGCTGCATTGGGTGGGCCCCTGGGAAGTGGACCTACAATAATCCCGTCATTGGGCTAACTCACAGCCATCCTAGTCCCTTGTAAATGTTCAAGTTACCAACCATTTGTCAGTTTGGGGTGTAATATTGTCATAAAGGAAGGCTCCCCAATGTTAGCGGCCATATCAAGGGCAGCCTTGGTTTAGGAAAAAGCCAATTTTTGTTGTGGTGATCAAGAGGCCAAGCTCTCTATCGAGAGAAACGGGGGCAAAGCCAGGCATACCAGGGACCCTTCTGGAGGACGTGGAAGTCTAGCGGTTGACCGCAGGGGGAGGCAGGGGAGCTGGCAGCTGTGTCAGTCTCCTGCAGAGTCACTTCTGGATCCTCTTCAATTTTCGGCTGATGGTAATGAACTTCAACTGCCTTCTTGATGGCAGCATCAACCTGGTTCTGCGGATGACAGGTCGCGGACGATGATCTCTGTCTTGCTCAATCTTGATGTCCTGCTCACATCCTCTCAATGAGGGTCCGTCCAGAGGGGTCCGTGCCTCGAGCCCCACGTCTGGGTGCCACTTGACCCGACCGGCAGGCCCTAGTTATTTGTGGGGGCGAGGAGGACTGCAACCTGCTATTCTTCAGAAGATATGGTACACTGCTTGAGTTATGGTCTCCTTGCTATTCTTCAGATGGTATGGTACACTGCTTTGAGTCTATCTGCAGTTGCCAAGCAGGATCTTGCAGTTGCCAAGCTTCAGGGAACCTTGTGCAGCTGGGAAAAGGTAGGGGGCGAGGGTAAGGGCGAGGACCCTGGCTTCTGGCCCATCTGGATTAGAACTTCTAATAGCAGGCATCATGGGTGATTCATTTTTGCCTGGGATGCTGCGTGAGTTCCAGCTCCTGGAAGTCCCTGTTTCTCTTGGTTTTCTGGGGTTGAGTCGTATCTATATATTCTTAATAGCTTAGCTGACCATGTAGGTGTGTATTTCATGTAACATTTAGTATGTATTTATTTTTATTAAATATTAATATTATACTATTTTAGTAAAACTTAAGCATCTTAAAATTAATGTTATGATAAATAAATGTAAATCAGTTACTATCATAACCTATATGGCCATTTTTTCTTCCTAGTAATTATTAATAAACAATATATTTAGAACACATAGCCTAAACCAGATGTTGACAGAATATTTTAACTTAACAATAAGTTTCACCTAAACTAACATACCTACAAAATGATAGTTCCAAGCTTATTCGTACTGTTATTTTAAGTGTTCAATGAATTCTTTGAGAATTTCTGACTGATCATAAACACTCTGTTTTCTCCTCTCCACCAACAGCCCCCTTTTATGTCTGTCTGCTTTTCCATTTTTTAAATAATTCATGAAATATAATTAGTGTAGCCTATATTTACATCCACTGAAGCTTGAACACTGCAAATTGCTACATCCCCAAATTAATAACTCTCCTCCCCCAAATAGCCATCAACTTCCAATACCTTCTCAATAGAAGTGGAGCCTTGTGATATCCTCCTTCATCTGTACTGAAATGTTCACTGGCTTTATTTTGCTCAGGTATCTAGATTTACTACAATATCCTGGATACAATAGCATATTATGTTTATCATAATCACACATGCCCTCTGACTCTGATGTTCTTTCTCCTTGCTTATGATGCTTGCTAAGCCTTGGTAGGAAGCTTGATACTCTTGTCTCATTTAGGCCTGCCTGCTCATAATCACTTATTTTCTTGATTTTGATGATTTATGGGTTTATGGATTGATTGCTGTCCCAAATCAAAAAGAACTTTTTTGATCTGGGTCTTTTGACAGACCAGGTCTATAGATATAAGCATAGTTTTTTAGATAGTTTGACAACATGACCATGTAGGTAAAAAACAATAATATTACACTAGGGCCTGTAACATCTTCAGTTATGGGTTATGATGATTCAATTTTGTTTTAAAAAATAATAAATAGAAAACATATGAAGATGCTTAATATCTTTAGTTAAATTTTGGACTCTTAATGATTGGTAATGGTCCTGTAAAGAGTGTATTATCTTTCTTGTCACATTCAGAAAACATTTATCATAAACATCTTAAGGGAAATGATTTATTTTGGTTCACATCTACAGAGGGCTTAGTCCATATTTGAGTGGACCTGGACACATGGGATGAATGATCGTCATGGTAATGGGAACAAATGGAGAGAATCTAATCATCCACAGTAGACAGAAAGCAGTGTGACAGGAAAAAATTAAAGCAGGGTACAGTCATAGAATTCTTGACATTAAAAGTTCATTTACTTTAGTCAGGGTCTGCCTCTAGATGTTTACTTCTCACCAGCACCATAAGATGCCTTAAATACATGAGTATTAACATTTCATTTCATATTACAAGCACACCAGTAACTTTGATGAAACTACTGGGTAGACTTTGAATAAGAATAGACATGATAGAATGCTTCTTCCTTGGCATCATTCGCTATTTCAGAAAAAGTATAATGTGAACAATTTCTAAATATAAGGAAATGACAGTCAAATAAGTACTAGACCATCCAGGTTTTGCTTATTTTTTTTCTCATAAGGATGTTTCTTCTGACAGGAAAGTGTGTTGAATAACTGCTGCATTTTGCTTGTATTATTGAATTATCTACAACCAAAATATGAATTATTGTATTACTGAAATATCTACAACCAAATCTATATATACATATATTGTACTGCTAGACTCTCAACCTAGAACTGGTCTTAATACATGCATGTAATTAAAATGGTATAAAAGCATAAAGGAGAAGGAGGGATTGGATGGGGGTTCTAGGAAGGGGAAAGGGAATGACATTCGTATTGTAAATAAATTAAATATCCAATAAAAAATTAAAAAAATAAGTTAAATAAATCTGACACATGTTTTTGAGTGCCTCCAAATAGATACATTTGTCTTTAGAGGTCCTGGAGGTAGGCAGCAAAGGGCAGAACTTACCATCATTGAAAACTGTCATAGCCATTTGCCACTTCAATGTTTTGTTGATCTACGCAGCTGTAATACTGTGACTGAATACATTTCATTTCAGTGTGAACTGAATTTTATTATCATTTATTACCTATACCTCTCATTTACAATGAAATTACAGAGGAAACAAACACTTAAATTATGACAATGGTTATGATTCATTGTTGGAGTTTCTTTAAAAACACATGCTCCTGATACTCATTTAAATCATCTTCTTGTAAGCAACCTGTCCTGGGTTCTCTTCTCAGAAAAATTGTAAGCTATTTCTACAAGAGTAATTGGTAATTTGTGGAGACTATGCATCAGTTCTGTAGTCTAATGTTGGCCTACTTACTGTAATTTCTTTGGGTAAATTTATAGATTTTAAATTTCTTTTTTTTTAGACTAATTTTCTTAAAGTTTTGGTATATCTTTAAAAAATAAAGATACATATTCACAGATATTTTTCTTGATCTCCAGATTAAACAATCCATGCACCCATGCTAATTTGTAATGAGTGAAATAAATCGAAGACTTTATTTTAGATTTATCAAACAGTCTATAACAAATGCTATGCTACTTTTTCATGTAGTTGGTGTTAGATGAGAGAACTCGAGAATAGTTCATTAACTTTTTAAGCTAAAGGTAAATTTACAATAATTATGCTTGAAACCCTGAACAGACCCCTTGGTGATTGTGGATGATGTAAGATTAGATGTTATTTAGATATGCTTCAAGAAAATTATCATTTTAACTTCTAGTTTTGATAGAATGGCAATTTAAAGTATGAATGCTAAAGGTGATGTGCTATTTGCTTGTATCTGTTTTTTCTATTTAAGAAAACATTCTAGGTAATTGACTTACCAGGTTAAGGAGATAGTACTTACTAATGGCAAAGACAACATCAGAGTTAAGAGTACCTGGCTCTGCATTGTCAACGCTGTGTTCTATGGCTATTTTCCTTTTGACTCCAGCTCCACAATTTATTCTGCCCTTGCTTCATCTTTCACATGATGCTGTTTTCATCCTGCCTTTGTGAGAATTGGATCACTACTAAGTTCTAAGATCTTACCATTTTTCTCAAACTTGTTCTCAATGTGTTTGTTAGCTCTAAGAGATATTAAGTTCTTTTAAAGTAAACCATCTTACTATAAATCAAGCCTTTTTTCCTGTATATTAGGACTTGTTACTGAAGAATCCTTGTTGCCCAAAGAGGCAAATCCTAAATAAGATTAAGTTCGGAAGTCAGCTCCTATGACTAATAAAAACACAGTAGTTTTTATGATGGCTTATATTATCACGAAATTTTAAGTATATGTTGTTTTGGTTATATTTGTATTTTTAAATTTATTTTGTATGTGCACATATAGATGTAAGATCTTTCTTTACATGATGTGGGTCCTAGGAACCAAATTGAGGTTAGAAGTCTTGGAAGAAATGGCCATCTTGGCACTTCCATGATTATGTTTTATCCATTAAAGTGTTATGTAACAGTATGTTCATATCTTATATGTATATAAATGAACAGTGAAGGAAAACATATAAAAGATGATATTTTCTACAGATACATTTTTATAATAAAAACAGAAACATCACAACAAAATTATATATACCCAAATTTTAATAGAAAAACTCAGATAATGTGTATGACTTCAGTCAGTATTGACCTTGTTAAATGTTTATCTGAAATACCTATATCAGGTGTTCCTTTAAATTCTCTTAGTGATTGAAATCCTGGGATATGTTTTTGTGCAGTGTGCGTTCAAATCCTAATATTTGTACTCAGAGATGGTTACAGTCCAAATTTTGGAAAAATTATTATGAAGCATCTCCTGACTCAGTATTTTGTAAAATGTTGTTCTCTAACACCTTATGATTGGTCAATATAGAGCTGAACAGTCTATAGCTGTAGAGGAGGGGAAAAGGTGGGGCTTCTGTGCATGCAGAGAGAGAAAGTGTCTTATATGGAACCTACGAAGTCACCTTCAAGACAAAGATAAAAGGAGGAAGCCAGGGCAAGACCAAGATATCAGGTAAAGTCCATGTGGCTGCGTAGTAGGCTAGACCAGCACAGTTGGGTTAGAGTAGCTGAGTATCTGCCCAGCTATAGAACCTGAAGCTTATTAGTATAACTATCTCCATGTTATTAATCAAGAAGAAGAGAAGGCATAAAAAGCCACTACTTTATACTGAAAACTGCCTTAGCTATTAACTAGTTTATGACAGAGGCATGACAGTTGGTTTAAGATAGACTTTTATATTGTACTTGATGTATGATTTGTTAACAGCTCTCAGAAAACCATATGCAGAAAATTAGGTTATAAATATCTGAACTTTCACCCAGCCGATACCCGGTTCTGATGATATCTGTATTCCTCCTGATCACCCACACTCCAGTGTCAGTGTTCCCTTCCCCACATCCTGCCTTTCTGTGTTTATAACCCCTGTGTGAATGAATTACGATTGAGAAAAAATAAATTATAAAAAAAATCTGTATGAACCAATGTTATAAAAAATGAAAACATCAAAATACAAACAAACAACAAAAACAAGAACAAAAAGACACCAAAGGATAAAAAGACTAAAAATCAATGGCTTTGTACACATATATCCCTAAAATGTTATTTGTTGGGGATGGGTCCGTTTGTGATTATGAAATGGCTCTGCACTATTTGTTG
The DNA here is from genome assembly GCF_004785775.1 of Grammomys surdaster. NCBI lineage: Eukaryota > Metazoa > Chordata > Mammalia > Rodentia > Muridae > Grammomys > Grammomys surdaster. Next base: position 12,056,798 of record NW_021604608.1, on the reverse strand, counting down.
ATTAGGTGGATGAAATATAAATCAAACTTCCTTGAGTTTCAGCAGAGAACTCTCCCTCACATGTTGTACCATTACGAATGTCCTGAGAATGTGTATTTGGAAGCTGCTTTCCATTGCAGAGAAAAATCCTTCTATTAAGCATAAGAATTTTCAACATGTATCAAACAAAAAAGTGCACTTATGACATACACTTTAACTGAAATTCACAGGCTTTTAGGAGCTTGGCCTGTGTGTTCTGCCTCTGGTGCATTTGGCTAAAATGTGTTTCTTTTTCCTTAGGAATAAACTGAAAATTTAGTTTCTGATATACTAGCATCTGACATTCACTTCTGCACTTCTCGCTTTAGATTCTAAGATTTGGGGGATGGTAATTAAAACTAACATTATCTAAAGATATTAGATCACAAGGTGATAGAAACATTTAAAAAATGATCAATACCAACAAAAATTGGCTTTTTCCTAAACCAAGGCCACCCTTGATATGGCCGCTAACATTGGGGAGCCTTCCTTTATGACAATATTACACCCCAAACTGACAAATGGTTGGTAACTTGAACATTTACAAGGGACTAGGATGGCTGTGAGTTAGCCCAATGACGGGATTATTGTAGGTCCACTTCCCAAGGGCCCACCCAATGCAGCCGAAAAGGAGTCCGTGGTGCTGGGAGTGGGTGCAGCCTACATGGCCTAAGACAGGGCTGTCACCCTCCTTTCACCCACCTCGGGGTCCCTTGATGTTGCCCATCGTCTACAGCCTAAAGCCTTCGACCATCGATGTGACTCGTCTCACATCAATGTTTTGGGGTTGTGAACTTGTCTAAGACCCCCCATAATTAAACATCCAAATTCAAAACTCACATAGTTGGGATTGATCATAAGACGCCTTCTCTAACTAAGCAGAGAAGGGGGAGATGCCAGAAGCCAGGACCCTCACCCTTACCCTCACCCCCTACCTTTCCCCACCTGTACAATGTCCCCTGAAGCTTAGCAACTGCAAGATCCTGCTTGGCAACTGCAGATAGACTCAAAGCAGTGTACCATATCTTCTGAAGAATAGCAGGGAGACCATAACTCAAGCAGTGTACCATATCTTCTGAAGAATAGCAGGTAGATCATAATTCAAGGCAGTGTACCGTATAGATCATGACATGTTTCAAAGCACAGGCCAAGAAGATTCTGTACTTTTCCTCCACCTGGCCCCTCTTACCCCTTCCCCATGTAAAATATGCTATAAAAAAGCATCTCATGTTCAAAAAAAAAAAAAAAAAGATGGTCTTCCTCAGGTTAAAAAAAATTAAAAAAAAAGATCAATAGAGTTTTAGGATCATATATAATGCAATCTGTCTTAGATGCAGTTAACATGTTACAAATATAGTATTCAGCTAGGATATTTAAAATAATAAAAACCAGGGACAATTTTCTTTCAGTTCACATTTATAAATATTGAAAATATTGAATATATATATATATATATATATATATATATATATATATATCTCCACTCCCAGCACCATGCACTCCTTTTCAGCTGCATTGGGTGGGCCCCTGGGAAGTGGACCTACAATAATCCCATCATTGGGCTAACTCACAGCCATCCTAGTTTCTTGTAAATGTTCAAGTTACCAACCATTGTCAGTTTGGGGTGTAATATTGTCATAAAGGAAGGCTCCCCAATGTTAGCGGCCATTTCAAGGGTGGCCTTGGTTTAGGAAAAAGCCAATTTTTTTGGTATTGATCATTATTTAAATGTGTCTATCACCTTGTGATCTAATATCTTTATATATATATATATATATATATATATATATATATATATATATTTGTGTGTGTGTGTGTAAATATATTTATAATGCACATAGACATGTATTAGTAATGTTTCAGAATATTACTTTGACACAGACATACACACACAGACACACACAGAGACACTCAAAGAGAGACACAGATGCACAGACACACATACAGACACACTCAAAGAGACAAAGACACACACACATACACACACACACACACACACACACACACACACACACGTATATACACATTTACACATATCCAAAGTGAATAGAATCATAGAAATATTTTTCAGGGTCTATTAATACAGTCCTTCCAAATACAATATTTTCAAATACAGTGTTTCTGAATACAATATTTCTAAAGGAGAGTTTTAATTATTTGCTTAGTGTCACCTTTTATACTGTAGAGAGATATTGCTTGATATCTGGTATGCATACAGTCTGCTTTCCTCTGACTTACCACACACATGCATGGGTCTCATTCTCATTAATAAATATACTCTGCAAGGTAGCAAACTCTTCAGGTAATTGCTTTGTCATCATAATTATCATCAAGGAAGTATTAATGACTTACTTATCTATTGTAGGATGCTGATTGCCAAATAATTAGTCAGGGGTGGTGTGAATTACATAAGCAACATCTGTTATCACTGTGTTTTTATGTACAATAGCCACAGTCACACAGCAGGCATATTAAGTATAGATAGAAAATGCTATATGAAAGCAAATTTATTTGGATGAAAACAAGAGCAATATAACATAAATATGCAGTTATTTTATCACATGGTGGCGTTTAAAAGAAGAATACTAATACAAGAGACTTGGCAGCTGGAAAAATTGTTAGGGTGACAGCAGGATCATTGATATATTTAGAAAGAAGAAAACTGTTTAAAATTGCTGAAATCCTCCTTATCATCAAGTGAGCTAAAGGTCTTTTTTCTTTGATTTTTGATAGTTTGGTGAATTATGAAGCAGTAACCTCAGAAGTAATAATTTCTTCCTGCTTATACATGGAAAACCTCATTAAAATTCAGTTGTTGGGATCTGTAGGATAAGATTTCAGGTGGTATCAGTAAGTATCAAATAGGCTAGCCAAACATAAAAAATATTGGTTTTAGATGTACGTGTCATATAAAGAAAACAGAAAAACACACATGGACAATTGGAATAATTTTTATGAGGAATATGATTGCCACAGGAGATGGAAAAACAGAAATAACAGAACTAATTCATGGAAGAAAAATCAGAATATAAGGAGGGGGTATTAGTACAAAAATATGAAGTACAAATGTTATTTATATTAAGGATTCTATTTAAACTAGCTATGCATACCTACAAGAAGTGGAAGAGACATGATATTTCTGTACATTTGTAAAAATCCATGATAGGAAGTAAGTATCTATAATTGAGAGTGAAATAGAACCTAGTGTTTGCTCTGTAAAATTATGAAAATATTAATAAGCAAATATTGGATGGAATGGGAAACACATGAATTCACCAAATATGTGAAAAATTAAGTTTGTCAAGCATTTTAAAGAAGGATATGAAAAAACACAGAAGCATAAGAAAAGTCCTAGGTCTAAGTTTAGATTTCAACAGGTCTTAGAAAAAATTCCTCAGTTAAAGGAAAAGCATGATGGAGTAAAAACACTGATCATCACATTCCTTTAACTCTGAAAACTAGAAAAATTGATGCGAAGAATATTTTGACATTTTCTTCCACGAAAGACAAGCTGTTGAATATTAGGCTTGGGATCCATTTCTGGGGCTATTGGGTATAAAGACTGGCCCTTACAAATTGGTCTTAGAAGGCAACACCAAAGTCATCCCAGAAGTCTGGATTCTATACACTACTCCCTCATCTACTATTGCCTGTAACTATATTCTCTTCCAACTGGACTTATAGCAGCTATGATTACCTGCACAAGATTGGTTTGAGATCAAGCATTCAAACACTTTCCATGGAAGGGAAAGAGGATCATGAAGTCCTATCTTTCTCATGATTTATATTAATGGATGGAGGTTTTTAGAGTTGAATGGTTGAAGGTAGAGAGATGGGGAATTTCTTAAGAGTTATAGAATTTGGCACAGTGCCTAGTTTCTGTAAATAAAAATTTACCTATATTCTTGCAAAAAACCCCTATGAAATTAATTAAAATACAAAACAACTGTAGAATGAAGAATAATTTGAAATAATAAGAGAAGTAAATCAGTAGAACTCAGATGGGGGCAATAGGGTTGAATATGTTGGTATTCCATTGTATATTTGTAGAAAAATGTCATGCTAAAATCCATTATTTTACATAATTATTATATGCTTTTTCAAAGCAGACCACAAACATAGTGGCTAGTAATAATAAAAATGTAAGGACTCAAGTTAAGCTACCAACAGTATTTATAATAACTTTAAATAAAATTATATATGTTATGAAAGTATAAGAAAACCATAAATAATTCCTGATAATAGAAATCATTTTTAATATTAATAATATGCAAGGGATTGTTTTCTCTCTCTAATTTTGATTGTTAATTATGATGTTTATGTTGAAAATCATTTTAATTTACAAAGATAAAATGAATGATCTGCATTTATAACTCTTCTGGCATTTTGCATCCTTATTTGGCAACAAAATCAACAACAACAATAACCACACGTGCACACATCTCATTTCATATATTAGATATTTTTGAAGAAACTGACATTTGACACAAGTGCTAATATAGGAACATAAGATAAAGTAATAAAATTGACCATGGAGAAACTGCACAGCTAGCAAGGACGAGAAGGGAATAAATGGTTTTAATATTACGTAAAAGAGTGTGACAATGAGACTAGAAACACAACCAATGAGTCAAATGCAGCTTAGTCAATCACATCCCAAGAGTTAAACACATCCATCATATCACTAGGACGGGCAGTTGTCCCATGTCTTACCACTGTAGAGTATACAGTTTCTTGTCATTACTAGAAATAAAGACCCCACATTTTTTTTTTTTTGCATGGGCCTATCACAATTCCTGTGACTGGGAACAGATTGTCTCATTCTGATGAATTCTCAAGAGTCCAATGTTGTATATCTAGATGTCCAAATCTCTTGATTTTATTTCAACATAAAAAGTAATTCAATATACTTTTTCCTGAGTCAGGAATGTCCCTCTCTTATTTCTAAATATGTTAAAATTAACGGATAGTCTAACAATATGGAGAGAGCTGTTACTTGGCATTCTTACTTAGTACGAAGAATTCAGTTGAATGCAGCAGTCTATTATATTACCACAGCATCTACTACATATTGATCATTACTCAAGGAAGAGTAAATATTTCTCATACTTCAGGCTCTAGGATCATTGGAGAAGAAGGGGTGGGGAGATATAAGAGATAGAGGATTAGGGAACTTACTGTGAGACCATGTCTGTGACTATGTCAGAAGCTACATTCATGAGGTCTTGCCGGCATGAAACCTGACACATGAACTGAACAAGGAAAACAGCAATGAAGTTGCTAAAGTTGACAGGAGAAATCCCAGGAGGCCTTAACTCTACACAAAGGACTCTAGGCAACTAAGGAATGGAGTGGAAGAAAGGAGCGTTCCCATGGAAAAGTACAATTGGTTATCCAATATCAAATGATCAGCACCTAAAGCACCTCAATTGCATTATACAAGAGAAGGTTGTGTACTTATGTATTTCCAAATGTATACATATATACATATACTCATATAACAAAAATTAGTAAAAAAAAAAGATGTCATGAATTTGAAAGAGACCAAGAATGGATATATGGAAGGACTTGGAGAGAGCATAAGGAAGGAAAAATGATACAGTTATATTATAATTTTAAAGATAAAAGAAATAATAAATAATGACATTTCAAATTTAAAGCCACCTTTCCACACTATGTGAAATTGGACACTAAATCTCCACCAGTCAGAACTTTCAGAATATTTATATATTAGGCATTGTCATAAAATGCACATAATTTAACTTTTAAACCCAGAGCCATATTTGTTGGCACAGACTCTATTCCTCATGTCAAGACAAAGATATGGCAGCCTCATTCATCAACAACAGTTAGGAAAGTTGGAAAGGGGAGAGAGTCCCAATAAATAATACCACATAATTTCTGTGAACCACAGATGCTTAAGTTGAGCTTTATTAATAATTCCACATTTCAAGATATATTACTTTACTATGGGTTAATAATTGCTGCTGTTATATAAGTCAGCATGCTAAAACTGTATTTGAAAAATTCTTTTTAGTCCCTGAGAATATTTAAAACACTTACCTTTTATACCAACTTGTATTGCAATGCCACCTGAAATTATTAATGCTATTAAACAGCTCCAATACACTAAGGGATTCTACATGAAAAAAGTATAGAAAATACTTTATGATCTATTGCAATATACTGTATTTAAGATAAATTTAATATTTTTTTAACTTGACAATTAAAAGAGCCTTAACACATGTGCTAACACCTGTTTGAAATCCAGATCCTGCCCCAACTTTATCTCTTACTAACATAGCATCATAGAGAACTGCAGCTAACTTCCAAATATGTCTCTGAAAATGTCCAGGACCAGACTTCCAAACAAAGACTATTATTTACAATATTGGATTGATTTCTAGACCTGTACGTGATTGAGTCTGAATACCTGCCCACATTTAAGAACAATACAAGGGTCATTATAAATTTTCTTTTATATTCTCTGTTCCACAAGGTCTAAAATCTTGAGCCAAGGCCATTTGTCCCATCAGAAGTATAGTTAAGCAATGGTGGGTTGGGAACATATGTTCAATACAGCTTCTCAGTCACCAGTGTCAGGGCACTCAGCAAGCTCACAATTCAGCATCATTCTTTGTCCTGGCATCAGCATGTCTCATCCATTGCTCTGGCAGTCACCATGCTCCTTCAGCATCCTGCAGAAATAACACAAACATGGCCTCTTCCCCATATTTAATACCTGATTGGGATCATGCCTTATGCCAGTAAGTGGATCCTTCCCTTTAAGCTATGCATAAGTATGCCTAGTTGTAGAGTGCCGTAGATACTCAGCAGAAAGTTCCTTGGCATCCAATATTATTTTTTAAAAAATTAAAATAAAAAGAATATAATTTAAATAAATGTGTGGTGTCTGGGAATATATCAATGTGGCTTACATGTTAATATGAGTATCATAAAAGAAAAAATGGTGAGAATTCTTTAATATGCCTGTATAAATATAGTTGACCGTCTTTAAATACTTCTAATGAAACATTTCTTTCTTTTCAATAATCATTTTCCTTCTCTTTACATATTCTTTTCTTTGAAATTTTACAAGGAATATTTTCTTTAGTATTTCAAAAATAATAAAGTGATTTTTAATTGACTTGTAATCAAATTCATCATTTGTATTCAGTCCTGACTAAAAGAAAGTTAAAAAGGGCAAGTGCCATTAACCAGTTGATGTTCTGAGTTGTTTTAAATTACTAATTAAAATTGTGATTAACATTGTTGAGAGTTTTCATTCTTTTTTCTTTTCATGCCAGATTAAGTTAATTTAGTAATGTTTGTTGCATGTGTTACAGGGAATGCCTTAGTTTTGAGGTGGAGTAGCTCAGGCTGCCTTTAAATTCACTTTATTTCCAGCCACAATGCCGAAGGTATTTACTAGGCACAGAAATGGATGTATATTTAGAATTTGGAAAAACTAATTGAGAGAGCAGATACAAAGTTATCAAGTACTGGGAAAGAAAAAGTTTTGAAGAAAAAAAAGTGTTAAATGATACTGCATTTCAGTTAAGGGGATTAAGTCAGGAGATTTGTGGAACACCATTGTGACTGTAAATTAGAAAAATACATATACTCTAGAATATCTCAGGTGATAGATTCATGTAGCATTGCACAAACAAGTGGTGTCATCCAACTTGACATGGGCACTTGGAACTGAACTAAACTCGGGTCCCTAGAAGAGCAGTCACTGTTTCAGGGACAGTTGAGCCATCTCTCCAGACTTCATATAATCTTAATTTTATAAGAAGCAATTTCATTTAATGTGGATGAGATATAACCATTGGTCACAACATAATGTAACCTACAAGAAATCCTTGGGAAAGAGTGACAGAAATGAAAAAAAAATGACATATAGTGGTATTTGACAGATGCTTGGAGAAGAAAAGATTTTTTTTTAATGTGTAATTCATAGAATCTCAGATGTATAAAAACCAAGGTACTAAACACTTTAAAAGGGCTTAAAGGAATCTCCTTCCTGTAATCCTCAATGTCTTATGTACAACTATGTAGAGCTAAACAAACTTACTTAGATCTGCTTTTAAAATACTTGACTTAAATCATGATGATATATTCATGCTCTTAAAGCTATTTATTTTACATTTGTAAAACAAAAGACAGAATGATATTTAATTATTCAAAAATTGTAAATTCTGTTTCATTTTAAAATAGAATTGGTTGAGAGTTATCAGTCAGGTTCAGCCTAAATTAACTTTTATTTCTATCAACTTTTTTTTTTTGCTTCCATAGTAAATTCTCCAATAGTCAATGGTGTCATAGAAATCCTTTCAATATTTCCATGGGGAGAGTAGAAAGAAATATGTTTTTATGGAAAGCTAGTAGCAGGATTTGCAAGGAAACAAATACAAACATTGTCAAATTAATCACTATGTGTGAGAAATCTAAAGAAGACTTAGTTGTTAGGAGTGAGAACTGCTCTTCCAAGAGGACCTGAATACAGTTCTCAGGCCTAAATTCAGCAGCATACATTTGAATGTAACCACAGGTCTGTAGGAATTGACTCCTCTATTATTCATGGACACTACACTCATCTATACACACACACACACACACACACACACACACACACACACAAGAATTATAAAAAATTGTAAAGGCACATTCTTACAAAAAATATTATGTATTACTATAATGTAGTAACAGGGTCACCAATTGTGTTTTGAAGACATTTTAGTATTCTTTTATTTTTGTTATATCTAAACTTTGAATTAAATTTGCTTTGTGAAAACACAAAAGAATATAATATTTGTCTATTAATAAGGTATCATGATTTAATGCCAGATATGTTTCATATTTAAAAACTTTTCTTGTCATTTTGCTTATTTACAAAAGTTTTGTTAGAGACTAGTCCAAAATGGAAGTACTTTTTTTGTTTCTCCTCAGTGAAAGTCACTCAACGTAGAGTAATTTATTACAGTGTTCCCTGATTTTTCAGTTATTTCAGGCTTCTTCATTACCCTGATTGCATTATCTTATACAGCGACCCAAAGGAAACTCCTGTATTCTTTTCATTATTTGACTTATTGTGCAGTGCATACATCTAGACTGTTTTCTTTTCTTTTCCTTTTCTTTTTTCCTTTTCTTTTGAAAATAAAGGATACACGTGTGTAATGCAGTTAGAATAGAGAAAATTTAATTTCTATATTATTTGGAGGTCATCCTAGTATCCATGGTGTTACTCAGAGTTCTGGATACATTGCCATTCAAACTTTAGCTTGTATCCAATCAAAACATATTGAAGTTGTTCAAGGTGATAAGAAGCACTTAGCACAATAGGGTGTAAATGTTATCAAGAACAAAATGTCCTTACCCCATGGAGTTTACATTTTGATATGTTCTTGATTATTCCTCATATATCATTCTGATTACCTTATCATGTCTCTCTTATCTCTAGTGGAACCTGCCTTTATCTTTTAAACAAAAATGAATCCAGCTTCTATTGGATGAGTTTTGCACTAAAGAAATAGTGGGTTCCTTGTATTTTCTACTCTCTTGAAGGCTTTTTTTTTTTTTTTATATCATGAAGGGCTGTTGTATTTTTGTCAAAGACATTTACAGCATCTAATGAAATGTCTATGTGGTTTTTATTTTTGATCAGTTTATTTATATGTTGGGTTACATTTATTGACTTATTTTCATTGGATATTTTACTTATTTACATTCCAGTTGTCATCCCCTTTCCCCATTTCCACTCCCTAAAACCCCCCATTCTCCCATTCTACCTTCTCCTCCTTTTTGCTTTTATACAATTTTAATTACATGCAATTATTTAGGTCTCTTCTAGGCTGAGGGACTAGCAATACAATAGATGCAAATAGTCAAGGAACAAGAAAGACAATAAACACAAGTAGTGAAATAACAAGCAAGGCAATAAACAAAATTCTGTGAACACTCCCGTGATCACTGTTTCTAAGGGGTAATCAGGAAAACCAAAATATCTGAACCTACTTCCCTGTCTAAGTCCAAAGTTATTTTCATGTCTGAAACCTATTTCCTTGTTCTAGACTGAAATTTAGATTCCTGCCTGAAATTACTTCTTTTTATTAGTCTAATATTTAGATGCCTGAAATTACTTCTTTGTTCTAGCCTAAGATTTAGATTTCTGCCTGAAATTACTTCTTTGTTCTAGCCTAATGTCGGATTCCTGAATCCTACTTACTTGTCCTTGGCCATTGTCATATTCCTGCCAAGCAGCCAATTTTCTTGTCCTTGGCCCATTCAGATTCTTGCCTAGCAGCCCAAAAGGCTCTCTGTCTTGCCCCCTTTCTTATTTCATTAACAAGACTGAGCCTATCTTAGGTCATTCTGACAAGAATGCCTTCCTTACAAGTCATAGAATATGCATTATCAAAAACAATGAACTTATGTCTTAGGTTGCCATTCTTGAAGCTTAATCAAAATACTGACCTCAGGACATGGGTAATTTTATCAGCAGTATCTACAGCATTAACACTCGGCAGAGCAGCGTTCTTGAAATTCATAAGCTCACTATATAAAGTCAAAACATCCAGAAAGGTGATAGAATTATGCCAAATACACTGCAAATGTCTTTAAACATTTTTGTAGTTATTATAATGACTACCACTGTAAATTTTAGTAATAATATGGATCCAATGGTATTTGGCATGACACTCAAGATGGCTCCTTACTGTTAAATTCTGAACCTCCTTCCAGTAATTTGAATAGGATAAAGAGCATCAATCTGTTGTTCCAACTGCCTATCTAAATCCTCTTAAATATTCAACAAATTAGTAATATTTTTTGCTAAAATCAATTGACAACAAGCCAATAGCCAAAATCAATTTAAATGGAGAAAAACTTAAATCAATTACACTAAAATCAAGTACAATATCAAATCTACCACCCCCCCAAAGATAGTATGTAAAAAAAGATCAATGTTAATTAGATACATGTGGGAAAATTCACAGGAATGCAGTAGTGGCAATGATGATGGAGTAGAGCTTACTTTTGCCTTACCATGAAAAATACTGCAGAAATAAATGCTTTCCTTAATGAGATGAAAAATCTTAAGAAAAATGCATCTACAAGATCTTTATGAAGAAACTGGAGAAAGATATGTTTAATTGAACTAGTGGGTATTTATAATTGGTTTAGGCAATGTTTAAGCAACATGCCTGAGAAGTTATATGAAATAAATTCCTTAGAGTACATTATTTAGCCAGTTGCAGAGTCCAGAATTGATGTTTCTAGACAAAACGCTTAAGATGAGAAACATTTGAAGAACTAAAAGTAGTTCAAATAATAAAATACTTCATAGTTCAAGGTTTATGTTCTGTTTTACTAATGTCTTCTAAACTTTTATTTTGCTGTTTATATTAGTTAATAAATGTTATTAATTTTGTACTTTATTGTCTTCATATTTGTTATTCTGTGTCCTCTTGATTTTCAGAAAGTAACGAATTGCCACAAACCCTCCATAACAACCAAATACATCACAGTGTGTGCTAGAAATCAGGTGATTAATTAATGTCTCTTTCATAAAAGATCCAGCACTTATCTTTAAAAACCATATTAAATATTTATCTAGAGTAAAAATTCACTGAGTATTCCAACTACTATAACTTCCTATGTAGTCACCTAACTGTAATGTTCTAATCTAAATAAACAATCTAGAGATTTCAAACTCAAGAATTATCCTAAAGAATACACAATTCAATATCTTCTAACAAACTCAAAAATGAATATATTTACTAAACCTCCTTACTTCAGGATATTTAAAATATAAAACAAGACCTATATGCAGCAGCTTCTGAAGTATAAACTGCTTGATATTTCTTGTACTGGTGTAAGAGTTCTACATACCACTCACAATAAGATGTACTCTAAATGCAAATTAAAAGCAAAACAAGACATTCTTAAGTCTGAGAACTGTTTGTAGCTGGTTTGAATGTCTTAAAAAATTGTCAATTTCCAACCAAAATATAGGAATATAAACTTGTAAAAATAAAGAATACAGAGCTCATTCTAAAGTTTCCATCTTCTCTCAAACCTCTTACCTCAACAATCTCTCCATTCAGTATAAATTTAAAATGATGAAAGCTTTTGGATTATGAAATCAGCATCAAAAAAGTTAAGTTTGGGATAAAAAACAATAAAAATGTTTTGTTGGCAAATCTGACGTGTTTTTGAAAAATAGAAACATTTACCAGAAAGTGATCTCCCTTTTATTTCTATTTTTTTTTGTAGTAGAATCTTTCACCTTGTTCATTTACATCTTATTTATTTATTTAAACAAAGTTTTTTTTTAAATGCTATGCATAAAGGTGCTATTCCCCAAGATCCTGTACTTACTAAATTGCATTTCTCTTCCTCATTTCTTCTTCCTTCTCCTCCTTTTTCAACTCCTCCTCTTCATCTTCCTCTTTATCTTCATCTATTTCTTCTTCATTTGTATTTGAAAGAGTGTCTTTCTACTATGTAGACCTTACTGTCCTGGAAAGCTCTGTGTAGACAAACTCACAGAGTTAAACTAGCCTTGAACTCACAGAAATCCATCTGCCTTTGTATTCCAAGTTTTGGGACAAAAGATGAGCACTAGTTCATTAGATTTCAAATATTATTTTTAAGATTTCATTTACCTGAACACAACTGGAACACCAGTAAAAAGAAATCTACATCAGACCTATCATTACAACACAAACTATAAGGATGGAATTTTTATGATCAACTATGAAATGTTTTAGAATATCTAGGCACACACCAGCATAGTTAAATAGTTAATGTCTTGCATAAGGATTAAGGGACTGTCAGAATTTAATTCACAATGAAATAAATATTCTCTTTTTAAAAACCTACAGAGATGGATAAAATATTAACATAGGCATATTGTTTATACTGTATAACATGGACTTACAAAATTTATTTTCACATGTTTCTATAACACTATTAAAATTTAATCCACAATTAAATATTCAATTAAAACCATTCCATTCTGTACTTAGAGAGGTAGTAAATACAGAAATAGACCTCTACCTTTATCATTTGCAATTTTTTCTGGTAAATGCTCTTATCACAACAAATTGATGATGTAACCTTTCTATACTTACCATTTTTGATGGAGAAAGAGAAGCAAAGAGTGACAAATAGGTCCAAAATATTTTTTGAACGATAATTTCTAAAAAGCATTCTGAACAAAACTTAAATATTTAGTAGCTAATATTAATAAGCAAAAGATTATTTCCATAAAGTAACTTAACTATCATTAATATATCTTTTATAATTTTGTTTAGATGTAATTTTAAAATCAGTTCTTGGTATTATTTCCTATTAGTAGTTACTTTCGTCACATTTCATCTGAAAGACTAACATAATATAGTACACATAAGATTGTAGTTTTTATTAAATTGCATGCATGCAAATTTGCAGTACAAACATGAGGTCAACTTAATTTTATAATACAAACATAATATATACAAAAATATCTGCTTGGTTAGGGGTTTGGCCATCTCAAGAAATGACTCCCGTTTAAGCTGTTTCCTTGCAATGTTTCTGCATGTTCAATAAAAATCGATATGGATGAAAGGCTATGAAATACTTTACCAACAACGTAAAGAGAGGAAAAAAAAACACACTAATTTGAAAATATACTTCAGCTACCTGTCATGAGCTAATTAAAAAAGAAGACACTTAATGGGAAGAAGTGCAGCCCTTGGCAACAGCATCAGTGGCTTCCACAGATGACTCAGCACATTCAAGTCTTAAAACGGATTTGCTGTCTCCCTGTCCTCCTCTCTGAAATCAGAGCTGTTTCTCCATGGAATAAGCCAGTTCATTTTAATGTAATAATTGCACAAGCAAAGGGCAAATTGTTCCCCTCCTGAATTCTGTCTACTGCAATTTAAAAGAGCTTCTTTTTTTCTACAGGCTTGTCTTAGAGATTGTTGTTTCTTGCACTTTCTTCTGACTAATCACTTGCACATTTCCCTGAGCACAGTGACTCAACGACAGACATTGTGTTTGTCGTATTTTGGCCAGTAAAGATGGAGAAATTAGAAATTCTTACTTGACTATAGATTGTTTTGTAAGGCTAATTTTAAACTTTTTTTTTGCTTACATATCTATACTTTGCCCCTCACTTGAAGAACTTAGCTTCCCATATTTATAGGTTTTGGTTCTTAAATCTTAAAAACTCCATTTTCTGAATGGACATTTAGAGATTGTCACATCAACTGAAGCTGTCATTGTCCATGTTATTTAAGCAGCAGTATTGCTGAGATTTCATGTGCAAAGCTTTCCTGAATATATAGAAGAACCATCTAAGAACTATCATCTTGCAGGTATCTGGACCACTTTACAATTCCATCACCATTGTGTCAAGCGTCAATTTTTTCTATCTTTTTGCAAATAGTTGCTGCTTATCTCTTTGGTTGTAGCTAGGACAATACATATGAATTCGTCCATCAGTGAAATTTAATTTTCCTGACAATTTTATAATAGGTGATCATTGAGTATCAGCTATAAACATATATACGGTTGCATATTAATGTACTTTGAAAAAGAGATTGATAGTATATCTTAAAGTACCCAAGTTGCTATTTTTAAAATAAAAACATCTTTCAACATCAGACCCTCTAGAGGAAACATTGATTCAGCATTTGCCCTGGAGAACCAAAGTATTGACAGAAGAAAGGAAAAAGATCAAATGCATCAGACAGAGTAATTTCATGCAATTTATGGGAATATAATTATGTAAGGTATCTTTGTGATACACCAAGTAGATAAATTTTGTCTAAGCTGAATGGTTGCTGAGTGAGAATCAGTTTTGTCCACAGATGAGATCCCTTAGAAGCTACCCAATCCTAAGTGATCAGCCTAAGCACAAGTGCATGAAAGCAATAATAAATGGAATTAATGGAAAGAAGAGATCATTAACTTGAAATGAGGAGACATGGGAAGAGTTGGAGTAGGACAATGGAGGCCAGTGACTTATGCAAATACAGTGTTCCTGCCTGAAATTCTCATCAAATAAAACAGACTTCATCCTGAAAAACAGAAAATCTAAACACAATGAAACAAACAGAAGATTATGAATGGAGAATTCAGATATGGCCTCTCACACTGTAGCACAGAACTCATTGTGATGTACAGTCATATACATATATGATGATATTTCCAGTACTTTGAGATACTACAAGAAAGGAATAGATTAAATGGCCATTTTGAATGAAACATAATAAATATGATCACTATCTGAATTTTTTCCAAATTTTAAAAAGATAATATTAGTATTATAAAAACACTTTGTGTAAGATTTGTCAAAGACTGTAAGGCAAATTTACTTTATGAGAAAAAAATTAGAAGATTCAAAATGAGAAAGAATGAACAGTTAGAAAATAGATAAGTGTTAGTCTAATTTCTGACTCCAGCCTATGTGACAACATCACCATGTAGTTTTTATCTTCTGTCCCTGGATTACCATGTAACTAGGGATTTCATCATTCTAACCTTTTACTTATATAAATTTTCCAGTGCACTGTTTATAGGAAAATTATCTTAATATTTTATCTTATTTTAAATAACCTATTCTTTTATTTTATTATTTTATTATACTTGACTTAAATATCATTGTTTATTTTATTTACATTGCTTATAAAAATTTTACCCTAGAAAAAATATTTTTAATCAATTTTACCTGAAAGATTTGTAGCAATTAATTTTATGGTCATTAAAGTTTAGAGTTGATACCACCATGGGAATTTTTGGAAAAGATAAACTATCCCATCCTGATCCTATCCTGATGTAATTTTTGAGAAGGTGCATAGGAAAGAATAATATGCTTTGTTTTCAGGAAACATTGTAGATAATCTAGATAATAGTCAGACTTACAATTTAGAGAATACCATATAGTGGAAGAGTGCTAAAAATAAGTTCAAGGGAGAATACATGAAGTAAGACATATAGAATTCAGCCAGGTTAAAATTGTTACCTGTTAATAACAGAATACAGAAGTTCTTGTGAGAATATTTTTTCAAAGAATAGATAATTAGGAAAGTCAATTCAGAAATGAGTTGAGAAAAAGCCTGTTTATTGTCATTTATAGCAGTCTTAAGTGTAGTGGTATTCATCACCTGGTGGACAGAGATGAAGATAAGGGGGATTCTAACAGTATTTGTAACATCAGAACATAGTGAATCAGAACATTAATATTCTAGTATAGCAAGAAAACAGGGCAGGGTGTGGCTAGTTTCAGGTTCTTCTCATTGAATATGAACTCACTATCTGCCATTCAGGATTATCCAGAGACAAAGAAAAAAAAGGAGGGAAAGATGGATGAATACGTAGATGTAGTGACAGAAAGACAGACGGAAAGATCCACAGACAAACAGATAGATATAGTAATTGGCCAGTGGAGTTTAAGAAGTCATACCATCTTCTCTCTATATGCTGGAAAACTAAATTTTCTGTTCAGTCTTGAATGTGAAGAACTGTAGATTTAATTATCTTCCAATGGAGAAAGCTGAGAAACTAGGGAGCTACTGGTATAAAGCTCGGAAACCCAACCTAAAACCAGATAATGTAAACTTTTACAGCAGAAAAATATTGAGCTTTTAAGTTAATAAGAGAGAAAGTTTACACCTCTGTTGGGCACTTTGTTCTATATTTATTAATATCTGGTAAAATGTAATATTCTAGTAAACACAATATTATATATTAATTATCAAGATATATAAGCATACCTTATATTAAAAAGTTTATATCTGTTATGATAATATTTATATTCCTATCTTATCACTGTTTTAAAATATGTAGTAGCATCTTATTGACTACAATCATATATAAGATGGCAGAACCTATCCTTGTTATCTGGCTCGGAATTTCTGTCTATTAACTAATCCCTCTTTATTTCCTAGTGCTCTCATTTTACATGAACTTAGAGGAATGATGGTATCCTCTCTACTTCTATGAATTTACCATCATTTAGATTCTGAATATTAATAAAATTATGCAAGATTTACCTTCTGCACTTGGCTTATACCATTTGAAATTATGAGCTTTAATTCCATCCAGATTGAGAAAAATAACAGGGACTTTTTTCTTCTTGCTAAGTAAATAGTATCCTGTTGAACACATTAGGTATTCATTATTATTTTTTTTGGATCGTCATCACCTGAGAATACCTGTTATTGTATTTGTGCATTGCTTATTATGAATATTTAATGAGCACAGAAGTACAAGTATTGTCTACTAAGAAGACACATGCACATACACATAATCACACACACAATTGTAAACATTTGTGGATACATTCATAAAGGAAGAAAGGAAGGAAAGCAGGAGAGGAGGGAGAGAGAGACAGAAAGACAGAGACACAGATAACCAGACACAGAGAGAGAGAGAGAGATAGACACAGATACAGACAGACAGACAGACAGACAGACAGACAGACAGACACAGACAGACACACACAGAGAGGGAGGAGGGAGGGGATGAGAGAGAGAGAGAGAGAGAGAGAGACAGAGAGACAGAGAGAGACAGAGACAGACAGAGAGAGAGACAGAGAGGGAGAGAGAGAGACAGAGACAGACAGAGACAGAAAGACAGAGACAGACAGAGAGAGAGACAGAGAGGGAGAGAGAGAGAGAGAGAGACAGAGTCAAAGACAGAGAGAGACAGACAGAGAGAGACAGAGAGAGACAGAGAGACAGAGACACACACAGAGAGAGGCACATTTATATCATTGCTTAACTTAGCTGCCATTCTTGAAAACAGAGAAGAGAAGAATGAAGAAGGACACCATCATATTTGGAAATTTACCTGAAATTGACAAAATTGAGAAGAGTTTATTTGTCAGGCTTATTTGCAAAACATTCTGGAGAATCTTTATAGATAAATGTCTTATTTCTAATAAGTAAAAATAAAAATAATTAAAAAAGGAATAGATGATACTTTTGCAAGCCTTGTTTTTATCTCTTTTTCTAATAATGAGTGTAACTTATTTTATATGAATGAATTTTCAGAATTCTCTGCCTTTGCTACACCAAAAATGAAACAATAGTTTCAGAATAGACTATTGAATTTCTGTTCTTTAGTGCCCTGTCAAGGCTAACTTTCAGTACGTGGACTGTTTATAAGAAAATATTCTCACCAGGCCCAATCATAAATATGATGAATAACAATTTACATCCAGGGAAGAGAAATCTCCCTGAGAATCCCCTTCTTTTTTCTTTCCAGGTAAAATTGAATCACCCGTGATGCCTGCTATTAGAAGTTCTAAACCAGATGGACCAGAAGCCAGGAGCCTCGCCCTTACCCTCACCCCCTACCTTTTCCCACCTGCACAAGGTCCCCTGAAGCTGGGCAACTGCAAGATCCTGCTTGGCAACTGCAGATAGACTCAAAGCAGTGTACCATATCATCTGAAGAATAGCAGGGAGACCATAACTCAAGCAGTGTACCATATCTTCTGAAGAATAGCAGGTTGCAGTCCTCCTCGCCCCCACGAATAACCAGGACCCGCCGGTCGGGCCAAGTGGCACCCAGACGTGGGTGGGGCTCGAGGCACGGACCCATCCGGACGGACCCTCATTGAGAGGATGTGCGCACAACATCAAGATTGAGCGAGACAGAGATCGTCGCCCGTGACCTGTCGTCCACGGAACCAGGGTGATGCTGCCATCAAGAAGGCAGTTGAAGTTCATTACCATCAGCTGAAAATTGCAGAGGATCCAGAAGTGACTCCGCAGGAGACTGACACAGCTGTCAGCTCCCCTGCCTCCCCCTACGGTCGACCCCTAGACGTCCACGCCCTCCAGAAGGGTTCCTGGTATGCCTGGCTTTGCCCTCAATTCTCTCGCTAGAGAGCTTGGCCTCTTGATCACCACAACAAAAATTGGCTTTTTCCTAAACCAAGGCCACCCTTGATATGGCCGCTAACATTGGGGAGCCTTCCTTTATGACAATATTACACCCCAAACTGACAAATGGTTGGTAACTTGAACATTTACAAGAGACTAGGATGGCTGGGAGTTAGCCCAATGATGGGATTATTGTAGGTCCACTTCCCAGGGGCCCACCCAATGCAGCCGAAAAGGAGTGCGTGGTGCTGGGAGTGGGTGCAGCCTACATGGCCTAAGACAGGGCTCTCACCCTCCTTTCACCCACATCAGAGTCCCTTGACGTTGCCCATCGTCGACAGCCTAAAGCCTTCGACCATCAATGTGACTTGTCTCACATCAGTGTTTTGGGGTTGTGAACTTGTCTAAGACCCCCCCATAATTAGACATCCAAATTCAAAACTCACATAGTTGGGATTGAACATAAGAAGCCTTCTCTAACTAAACAGAGAAGGGGGAGATGCCAGAAGCCAGGACCCTCGCCCTTACCCTCACCCCCTACCTTTCCCCACCTGCACAATGTCCTCTGAAGCTTGGCAGCTGCAAGATCCTGCTTAGCAACTGCAGATAGACTCAAAGCAGAGTACCATGTCTTCTTAAGAATAGCAGGGAGACCATAACTCAAGCAGTGTACCATATCTTCTGAAGAACTGCAGGTAGATCATAATTCAAGGCAGTGTACCATATAGACCATGACATGTTTCAAGGCACAGGCCAAGAAGATTTTGTACTTTTCCACCACCTGGACCCTCTTACCCCCTCCCCTTGTAAAACATGCTATAAAAAAGCATTTCATGTTCAAAAAAAAAAAGAAATTAAAAAAAAAAAAAGAAAATATTCTCAAAGTTTCTAAAATAAGTTCTATCTTCTCTTAAGTATCAGAGCTATATATGTTTTGTCAATTTGTCCAGTGTATTTGCAGACACTGATGGGCATCACGATATTTTGTGGTTACCGATTGTGTGTCTCCAGGGCACTTTACTTGGAGTGTGGGCATGTTTTCGCCCATTAATTTTGGTTATATTTAATGCATTCCAAAAATGTATTAAGCTTGATAATTCCTTAATACAAAATAAGTTGTGGATAAAATACAAAATAGTTTTTAAGTAAAATAACATAAGTTATTCACATACATGTATATAAAACACCCAATCTTTTATCATGAAAGTTTTATACCATAATACAAATTCTAAAACATGCAAATGATTTATGTATGATAACCAAAAATATATGATATAAGATGTAGATATTCTTATAATTGTGATTGATAAGAAGTAAAATATTCATGCATATATTTTTGTTGAACAATGATAAGAACTACCTCTGAGAAAGCAGAAAAAATATAATGTTTTAATGTATAAAAATCAATAAATCAGTTTATTATCTTCATTACAGAAAAAATATCTCGCCATTTTTGTTACCTGAGTGTCCACACAAATTTCATTCTGAATTCCAGCTACATTAATACTGAATCCCAGTACACTAATATGACAACCTTACCTTGGGATGGCAATTTAAGGCAAATAGCTCATCATAAGCAGTAACAAGAGTAGCAAAGAGTAGAAAGCATGTGGGTTTTGAAGAAGAAAATGATGTATGTATATAATATAATCAAAAAGTAAAAGATATATATTAAAATTGACTCTGATCTCATTAACTCAGAAGTTTTTCTAGTGTTCTAGGCACATCCTAGGTAGCTATATATCCTCACATGACGTGTTTGCTATGGGCTGTCCATACAACATTATCCCACTAGCTGTGCTCTATAGTCTGGTCTCAGTGGAGAAGAAGCACCTATACTTGCAGAAACTTGAAGTGCCAGGATTGGGAGAGGAGAATAACCTGGAGAATTTCACCTGCACAGAGGAAAAGTGAAGGGTGGAGACTGAAGGATTGTGGAAGGAGGTGACTGTGAGGGGGACAGTGATTGGAATATCAAGTGAATAATTAAAAAATAAACTACATTTAAAAAGATTTCATATTTTATCTTTAAACATTGTCTATTTTTAAACTTTGACTATTTAAAGGAATAACATTAGTTCATTCTCTGAGCTCTATTTGGTGTTCATTTCAAATCCAAATATCTGGTTCAAAAGTTATTCAAATGTACTTTAGTTCTCACTGAATCCTTTTCAGATATCTTCCTCGGCTAGCAAAATATCTTCCCAGTGGCCATATTCAATAGACGCACATAGTATACAATTTTGATTGATATAATGTCTAATTTTTATTTGTTTGCTAGACTGTTTCAGTATGGATTTAATTGTATTCCCACCTCTAACCCTTTAAGTGGCTGCAATAACCTCGAGGTCACATGGAGTAGGACTTTGATTGGAAATACAAGTATTCCATGGGGAATAGCAGTGTTGAAGCCAAGCTGGGATAGTGAAGGACCTTCATCTGTCATCTCTCACATTTTATACCTTCTCCTTAACCTTATAAAATCTTTCTTCCAAAAACTCACATATATCTCTCATTGTTCTCTTTCAAACCCATGACCTCTTTTATCATTAACTGTTGTTACATACATATAAGTATGTGTATTCACATATACATGCATATACATTTTATTTCTAACTGAATAAATATAAGTCCTTAACTCTTTATAATGTTACTTGTGTACTTTCAAGGCAGGCTAGTTGGTACTGGATAACTAATTGGTGTGTTTTCCCCTAGGGAAGTCTACTACTCCTGCTGTCAACCTTCCTTAGTCATTCTTTGCATGGCGTTAAAGCTTTGTGGGCCTTCCTCTCTCTACTTTAGTATGTCTATTGTTTTTGTTCTGCTCATGTTTAGGCAGTCATGTTGCTGAGCCTTTATTAGTATTGCTGCTGATATTACTAGGAGACACAATCTGAAAGCAAACTTCTTTTTTTTTTTTTTTTTCGAGACAGGGTTTCTCTGTGTAGTCCTGGCTGTCCTGGAACTCATTCTGTAGACCAGGCTGACCTCGAACTCAGAAATCCGCCTTCCTCTGCCTCCCAAGTCCTGGGATTAAAGGCATGTGCCACCAGAGTCTGGCTAAACATTTTAATATATATATGATTAGTACACTGTAGCTGTCTTCAGACACTCCAGAAGAGGGTATAGGATCTCATTACAGATGGTTGTGAGCCACCATGTGTTTGCTGCGAATTGAACTCAGGACCCCTGGAAGAGCAGTCAGTGCTCTTAACCACTGAGCCATCTCTCCAGCCTGAAAGTAAACTTCTTAAATTTATGGCAATTATAACATTTCTATTCTCTGTGATTTCAGGATAGGAGTCATTTTATTGATATATACATTCAAACTTGGTTCCACAAAAATATGTATTATGAATGTATATGATTGTTTATAATTATATATCTATCACAAAGATAAATTTCCTTGATAAGAGGTGAGGACTACACATATCTATAGGCACAAAGACAAACTTTTAAAATGTAATTAGGGATTATGCTGGTTTAATAAAGTGGTGACTTATAGGTTCTCCTTCAAAACTCATGACGTTTTTAGCTCTGAATAGTTGGATAGGTTTCTAGTACCAGGCTTGATTTTCTTCTTGAAGAGAAGTTTCTAAGTCTAATTAGACAGATGTTGATTACTGCCAAAGTAAATGCTAAACATATTTTTATTTCCTGTGTGTATTTAACCTTCTTACCTCTTACTCATATCAAAGCTTGTTCTCCCTTTCTTTCAAATTATTTTTCTCAGTATCTTTAGTTGCTTTATCACAGATCATTATTTAACAAAGATGTTTTAGCTATATCTTGTTAATGTCTGTATAAATCATAGTCAGCACATTCTTCAAAATCTAAAAGGAATTTGTTAGAAATGAAAGTTTCAAGATTAAGAGAAATATATTAGAATTATTTATAAGGTGATATAAGATGTATTTTTCAACTGGAAATGTGGTATTTTTTTCTGTTATATCATCACTTTGTTAATTAAGTTAACCTACGCTCACTGCATTCCATTTTGCATTTTACTCATACATCCAGATGGTACTAATATTTTTCATAAAAATGTTTATGATGGCAGAACCATTAGTACTGTTTGACCTGTATAACTCTAATTGAATTTATAAAAATGTTTTTGCTAATTTAGGTTGACAACTAGCTAAAAACATTACATATCATTGCTAGGGACATTATTCTACACAGGGAATGATATTAAAAAATAACATTATGAATTTACACTTTTGTTATTTTATTTTTCTTCTTCATTTGACAAAATTAAACTACCTATGTTTTCATGTAGAAAGAATATTTTCTTTAATGTCCTTTTCTTCGAGATAAGGAATTATATTTCCCAGACTACAGAATCTCCTCTTCAAGGGTAATTTTCTGTTGGACTCACACAGTCATCTCTTGTGAAGTTTATAGTTAATCATAAAATGTAATTTATTATGCAAGGTTTTAAAGAAAGAAGGTCACATGGAGAAGGAAACATGGGATAGATTGTAATGGGTAGTTTTATTTTTTCTTCAGCCCATGACTTACAGAAATTCTCAATAGTCTAAGCTTGAGAATAAAGGACTGCAGAGTAGAAGCCTGGTAATAAATGAGTCTCTTCCAAGAGTCTCTTAACCAGATGTAACATGTTAGTTTGTAAATAAAGATTGGGATGGGTTACATACTAGCTTGGGTTACTCCCTGTAGTTGGTAGACTCCTACAAATCCTTTCCCTTCCTTATTTCACTAAGTGTCCTAGTCCTGTGAGTCCAGTGACTGTAGACATTTTCCTCAGTTATGCCAAGATTCAATGCTTTATGAGCAATAAAGTCGTGATACAAATGTTTTCTTCAGAGATGATCCTGCTACCATTCTGTATTCTCAGTATCTTTGCAGCCAGGTGTCTCCCTGCTCCTGTTCACAAGAAGGAGGAGGTATAAGTCTTATGTCTATGGGAATAAACATAAATACTTAAATGATATTTTTTTGCTATGATATAATTCATTTTGCTAACCAGCAATTTTGGTCTTCTCCCTATGACCAAACACTGCTTCTGTCAAGCGGTTTTGCCAAGGATTCACAAATAGGTCTGGATTCCCTCACGTGTAAAGGGCTATTTTAACACAGAACAATAACCAGAATGTTGCATTTGACTTCTGATAAAGGTGTCTAATAGTAGTGTGACCATATGAAAGCCATCTTTCTGTCATATTTAATTAAAAAATTATAAAAGAATTATGTATCCTGAAATTGGTAATATTTTCTGGCAATATTTCAAAATGCCCATATATTACTAGTAATTTACAATTCTACTGCTTAAAAATAGAAATCTTTAAAATTGGTGGGAGTGCAAACTGGTACACTCTGGAAATCAATCTTGAGGTTCCTCAGAAAATTGGAAGTAGATCTTCCTGAAGACCCAGCAATACCTTTCTTGGGAATATACCCAAATGTTGTACCACCATGCCACAGGGGCATCTATCTGTTCCACTGTGTTTATACCAGCCTTGTTTGTGATATCTCGAAGCTGGAAACAACTCAGATGTCACATGACAGTAGAATGGATAAAGAAAATGTGGTTCATTTATACAACGGAATACTACTCAGCTACTAAGAACGAGGACATCCTGAGTTTTGCAGGCAAATGGATGGAAGTAGAAAATATCATCTTGAGTGAGGTAACTCAGACCCAAAAGAACATGTGTGACATGTACTCACTAATAAGTGGATATTAGCCAAAAAAAAGTATAGATTACCCAAGATATAGTCCACGGAATTCAAAAAGTTCAGCAAGCTGAAGGGCCCAAGTGAAGATTCCTCAGTCAACTTGGGAAACAAAAGAAAGCAATCACAAGTGGGGAGGGAGGGACAGACCAGGGAGGGAAAATGGACTGGGGTTTGGGGAAGAGGGAAACCTGACCTGATATTGGGTAAGGGAAAAGGACAGAAGCCCTGAGGGTCAGCAGAAAGATAGAAACAGACAACCTTGGGAGGTAGGAGGTTGAGGGGGGACTCTCTAGAATGTAGTAGAGACCTGGGAAGTGAGAGACTCTCAGGATCTAATGTGATGGACCTTAGATGAAACGCCTGACAGTAAGGGGAATGAACATATAGAACCCACCTCCAGCAGGAAGAGAGCATCAAATGAGTGATAGGATTGCCATCCCACAGTCAAAACTTTGATCCTTTATCCTTCCTCTCTGTAAGAACTACAGGGTTGGAAATGGAGAGGAACCTGAGGAAAATAAGGTCCAGTGACAGAGCCCAAAGTGGGATCAAGCTCAAGGGGATGTTTCATGGCCTGACACTCTTACTGAGGCTATGGAGCATTCAGAAAAAGGGACCTATCATGACTGTTCTCTGAAAAACCCAACAAGCAGCTGAAAGAGTCAGATGCAGATATTTGCACCCAACCAATGGACAGAAGCTGCTGACCCCTGAGGTTGAATTAGGGAAAAGATGGAAGAAGTGAGAATGAGGGAACCCTGTAGGAGGATCATCAGTCTCAATGAATCTGGACTCAAGATCTCTCAAACACTGGACCAGCAACCAGGCAGCATCCACCAGCTGATATGAGGCCCCCAATACATATACAAGCTCTGGGTTCAGTCAGAGAAGATGCACCTAACCCTCAAGAGACAGGAGGCCTTAGACATATGGTTGGGTGGCAGTTTAGGGGTGGGGACATCCTCATGGAGATGGGCTGAGGAGTAGGTATGGGATGTGGAACAGTAGGAAGGTGGGCAGTTGTAGGGGCAGAATAAAATTTGGAGTGTAAATAAATAAATAAATAAATAATAAAAGAAAAAGATAAAAATAAAATTATGTATAATTATTTTGTCATGTGTATATGTTCCTTTTCTAAAGACTGTAAGGCTTTTAAGAGAAATTTAGGGTGGTGTAGCATAAACACTTAAACTTAAAAATGTTTAATAATGAACTGTTAATCTACTCTTTACTAGCAACTTCTAAGAACATATATGATCATTTTATATTGAAGATATATGACATACAAAAA
Source organism: Grammomys surdaster (assembly GCF_004785775.1). Lineage (NCBI taxonomy): Eukaryota > Metazoa > Chordata > Mammalia > Rodentia > Muridae > Grammomys > Grammomys surdaster. The sequence continues at coordinate 12,030,905 of NW_021604608.1, read as the reverse complement.
ATTAAATAACTTACAAACTTATCTACATGGATATCAAAAGTTAATGAGCCTCTATACAAATTCACGGTGTGGCATTGAGTTTTATGTTAATGCTCACTTTTAAAACATCAACAACAACAACAACAACAACAACAAAAACGTATTTTTACCACACATATAGTACTTTTGATTTTAAAAGTAATTAAAACTATGTTCTTAAATTTTAACTAATGAACAGTAAAAACTCAGATATAGTTAAACTAACAATCTCCTTATCTTTCTAAAATATACAAAAATGCTACTAATATGATTCATTGATTTGGAAAATTATATTAGGTTTCTCTAGAAAGTGGGAGAAGTTTTCAGAATTATCCTTTAAAGCTATAATTGTATAGAAAAAATAATGCAGACAAAATAAGCAAATTAAAGAGATCACACAAATCATCTGGAAAATTTATTGAAGTTCCATTTGCATATCTTATTTATTATTATTTTTATTACACAACTGATTACTTATCTCAAACCACATTGGTACACATTTTACCCATTGTACAAATATTTCCACAATTCAAATTATACAATTGTTGATCTGCAGTTTGTTCATAATCCAGATGGGAAAAATATTTGCAAAAACTAATCATAACTAAAGCAATCTGAGAAACTAAAAGTGAATTCCAAAGAAGATGAAAGAAAACTTTTTTGAAAACACATTCTTATTGATTTTGTTTCATAAATAGTTTTGTCAAATACTTTAATAAGGTTCTTGAAATTTACATTTAATTTGAGTCATCATGTTCATTTGAGAGTGTAAAAGATTAATAATAAATAATTTCAGGAAAGTAGAAATATTTGATAATTGTTCTAAAATCATGACTGTGAAAGTGAATTCCATGGCTTCAGCAGTAAACATAGCATCACAACAACCTCAGCATTCCTTAGTTGTGTATACTTCATTGTATAGAGATAATATCTCATCAATGTCCCCCTCCTATATTAGCACATTTTATGTTGTTGAGGCATTATATATGTAACTTCTCACATTTATAGGGGCTATCTTACTGTAAACTCATTTATTCCTTAACTTTTTCATCTTTCTTGTACTCTCTTCCACAATGATTTTGAATATTAGATGCATTTTCAATGATAAAATTATAACAGAATTACAAATTAAATGCATCCATTTGGATTAGAGTCCACAATTCTGCAGTTTGATTGCTGGTAGTTTTCTCTAATGGTAATCAACTCTTAAAAAGAGAAGATTCTTTGATGAAGGGTAAGGAGCACACATATCTTTGAGTATAATGACAGATATTGAGAAAGAGCTAGGGATTATATAAGTTTAATTAATGATACAATCCAAAAATTTAGAATAAAAAAAGAACAAACCAATTCCAAACCAGGTTGTTGACAGGAAATAATAAAAGCTAGAGCATAAATCAATGAAATAAAAGCAAAGAAAGAAGACAAAGATTACATGAATCTAGGAGTTTTGTCTATGTTTTTTTATATATTTGTTTTTCAGAAGATAAACAAGATTTACAGACTCTTGGCCCAACTAACAACAGCAAATAAAGAGAGAATCCAAAGTAACAAAATCAAAACAGCACTGAAACATTACACTAGACACTAAAAACATTCAGACTATTATAAATACTTTAAAAACATATACTTCATTAACTTGTAAAACTTAAATAAAAAGGCCAAAGTTCTATATAGAGCCAATGCACCAAAATTGATCCAATAAGAAAACAACAATCTAATAAACCCATACCAAGATCAAATTGAAATAGTAATAACAAGCCTTCTAAGTAAAGAAAGTCCATAATCTGATAGCTTCACAGCACAATTCTATAAGACATTCACAGATGATCTCCTGTCAATGTTTCCTAAACTATTAGAAAGAAAAAAAGAAAGAAAGAAAGAAAGAACAAAAGTACTGGTCCATTTTTTATGCAGCCAGTATTATTCTTATATACAAACTAGATTAAGACAAAACAAAAACAAAAAAAAACTAAGAAAATATCATTGGTAAACATAGACTCCAAATACTCAGTAAAATATTTGCAAACACAATATTGAAATATTTTAAAAAATTATCTACCATGGTCATGTTGGCATTTTCCTTGAAATACAGGGATGGTTCAATATATGGAAGTCAATAAATATAATAAACCACATAAAAGAATGAAAGGCAAAAGTCACAGGATCATTGTAATAGATACAGAAAAAGCCTTTGACTAAATTCAACATACATATATGATAAAAGTCCTTTGTGATGTATAACTAGAAGGAACATACATAAACATAATAAAAGATAAACTTAAGAAACCCACAGATAATACTATTTTTAAAGAAGAAATACTTGAGACAATCCTACAGAGTTCAAGAATGAGACAATTATCTACTCATCTTACTTTTAAATATTTTGCTTGAAATATGAGCTGGAGCAAGAAGAGAAGATAATGGAAACAGGTACACATAGGAAAAGAAGTCAAACTATCTTTGTTTACAGACATGTATACTAGAAAAAAGATCACCACAATTCTACCAGAACAGTTCTGGAATTGATAAACATGTTTCTCAGTGTGATATATACATAATTATTACACACAAATTAATAGTTTTTCTATAGACCAGCAATAAACACAAATAAAGAGATTTTGGAAATATTCATGTTGACACTAACCTCAGGGGAAATAAAATTTCTAGGAAGAAACCTAACCAAGCAAATGAAGGCTATCTACAATGAAAACTTTAAACTTTGTAAGACAGAGATGAAGACATTAAAAATTGTAAGGAGTTCCCATAATCATGGACTTGTTAAACTGTGATTGTGAAAATGATTATTTTATCACATCAGTTTACAATGTCAATGCAATAGCAATCATATCACTGTAATCTTTGGGAAAGTTGGAACAGATCCTACTTTGTAGCTCAGTGAGGGAATAAGAAGTGTTTGTGATATAACACTGGATGAAATATCAAGGTTTGCTTTTCTAAAGTTTCCAAAATGAGTTTAAAATCTCTGTCTTTTAGGCATTGTCTTCTTGGCAGTAATTTTAAAATACCAAGTTTGCTATGCATGGTATTTATTTTGAATTTTTAAGTTTAATTTTTATCAATTTCTCATTAATTTCATAAATGTATACAATGTATTTTGACCATATTCATCCCTTCCTACCTCTCCTCCCAACTTCATATTCTCATTTTTAAATAAATCATTTAGCCCAATTAATGTTGCCCATATGTACATGATGGTAGGAATATCACTGGAGGATCATTAATCTAACTGGGGCCACACCCTAAAGTAAATGGAATTTCCATTCCATATTAGGCCTTAGCTGTCAGAAGCTCCTTGGCTAAACAAATAGAATGATTAATAAAAATTTTATATTTTATTTTATTATTGAAGGACTTTCTAACACAAGCATTGTAAGATAGAAATAACATTTAAGTAACACTTTCAAATAGCTTGATCTTCTTTTAGTTTTATGGCTTATATTTTAAATTATAAGAAACAACAGAAGAAAGACACATGCATACACACACACACACACACACACACACACACAAAAGATAAGATTCAAAGAGCATCGTAGAAGACACAGAGATCAGGAAATACTTGAATGAAACAGGATCTTCTGGATATGACAGGACTAATGAACTCACAAAATGGTTGCCTGCACAAGACCTGCACAAGATCAAACCAATCAACATTCCAGTATGGAGGTAGAGGGATTTATAAACTTCATACATAATATTCTTTAAATCCTAGTACTCAAGGGGCAGAATCCAGGTAGATCTCTATTAGTTGGAGCATAGACTGGTATATTTAATGAGTTCCACACCAGTGAAAAATACAAAACAAATCTTTGTGAAAAAAGAAAAACAAACAAGCAAAACCCAAGAAAACTAACTAAATGAAATGTCAAGTTAACCCTCTAATTTAGACTATATACTCAACTAATGATGCCAGAGGTCTTAAAAAAGAACCTAGGAGTTTAAGTGTTGATTATAATTAATACAATATGACAATTTTAATTGAAGCCAATATTCATATCATATATACCTCAATAATACAAATACAATTTGATAACATAATTAATACCGCCCCCTTTGAGAAGATTAATAGTATGGAAAATATCTATGGAAGAGAAATCATTGGAGTCATTTTTACTATAGGTTTTCTATTAAGATAAATTAATTCTATGTGTAAATTTCAATTGTGTGAAAAAATTCTTATTCCGTGGCTCAGAACTGGCAGCAAACTTATTAGAAAGCTCAATAGATTGTGTCCTGTGTTAAAGTCAGGACTACAGAGAGTAGTAATTCACACATCCCTGCATCAAATTCCTCATTCTCATGGTATAGCTTATTTAAGCTTTTCATTTTAACGGGCCTTCAAAGTAAAATTTGTGAAAAACATTCATTTGTAGTAGCATATACCAACTATTCAGACTTTTCCCATGAGAATAATGTAGCTATCCTTTCCATATCACAGTATATTTATTTTGGAATTGTTCTTGGTTTATCCATATCAGCAAGCAAACCACAAGGAGAAGCTTTGATGGCTGAAATTTTTGCTTTTTTTTTTTTTTGTCTACCAGAAGAGGATGCTGAAAATCATGGTCTCCATCAACAGGAACGATCCTTACACTACGTACTTGCATGAACTCTTTATTTTCCCAAGAGACATCTTATCTTTTATAATTATTTATTTATTTATTTATTTATTTATTTATTTATTCTATCTATTCATTTTAAACTCCAGATTTTTCCCCTCCTGGTTCACCCTCTGACTGTTCCATATTGTATACCTCTTCCCCACTTTGTCTTCATGAGGGTGTCCCCTCCAGATCTCTAAATTCCCTGAGGCCTCCAGTTCTTGAGGGTTATATCTTCTCTGACTAAACCCAGACCTGACAGTCCTCTGCTGTATATGTGTTGGGGGTCTCATATCAGCTGGTGCATGCTGCCTAGTTGGTGGTTTAGTGTCTGAGAGATCTCTTGATATAACCAAAGTCATCAGGTTTTAGACCTGGTTCAGTAATTTGATAGAATACTTGACTTATAAACAGTGAATAAAATTTCACATTTGCACATATTTATTTTTTATGCTTGTGGTAGTTTGTGGAATATCAATATATGTTAATCTTTTAGAAAACTTAACACTGTAGTACTCTAACACCAAATCCCTTAGAGTATCTCTTGCATGGTAAAACATATTTTTAGGTTTGAAAAGATATGTTTACTTTGTTTTAGGAGAATAAATATAGGATAATATACCTGTGGAACTTGTCATGATTTAACTATAGTTTTAAAACCAGATGACAAGTGCAACTATTGAAGACATTAATTATATAAATATAATTATATAAATAATATCACTCCATAAATTAGTTTCTAGTGTTATCCTCAAACTGATAGACAAATTATACTTTTTCTCAAGTTTTTAAAAGTTTTCTGTATGGTACTGATGAAAGAGTGCTTTCTTGATTTTCTTGAAAAAATGTATTGCTAATATATGAGTTTTAGACTTGTATTTGTTTTTTTTTGTTTGATTTGCATTCAAAACTGGCAAATAAGTGTACTAATAAAAATCCATCCCTACTTATGGAGACAGGCATGCTCTAGCGTTAAATTTGTTAACATGCATGACTGTATTTCTTACAAGACTAACATGCTCATTGTACTTTCTGTTGCACTCTAAAAAATGGTAAAGAAGCTTAGCTCATTCATGCATAGTAATTGTGAGTAGGAATTAGGGGTGTGATAGTAAAACAATTATAGTATTAATTTCAATGTATTCCTAATGAAAGCTTTGTCAGTCAGAGCCTTCCTCAGATTTCCTGAAGAACAACTATAACACTTAATAGTTAACACTAGAGCTGAGAGAATTATTTCCTCATTGGGAAATATGTAAATGATTTCAACATGCCACTGTTACTGGTCAGGATCAGAGGTAATATGATCTGATTGTGAATTTGAAGAATAAATTCAGTTTGTAAAATGGAAGTAGATTGATCAAAGTAAATGAATGCACAGAAGAGTTTGAAACTAATATAATAAAGGAACTGTGACAGGACACTCTCCTTTATTCCCTTATCTCTGATAATAGCATATCCAACTAATAAATTTGTGCCAGAATTTCATTCCCAACATATAAAAATGATATGTTCATGATTTTGGTGAATGAGTTTAATTCCAATAATTACTCATTCTTGAAAAGTTAAGATAAAATACTCCAGAAACAAAGCACTTTTGGAATTCTCTTTCTGTTGAGTATACTACCCAAACAGACATTGTTTATTCTTGGGATATATTTGTCTACGTGGATTAATAATATCTAGTTGCCATTAACCATGCATCTGTTTTAACCTCATATTTACAGTGCAGATGGCTGCATTGTTTAACTAATAAAATCATGCCAAGGAAAAAACTCTCTCGCTATATAGACTGTGATAAAGATACATAAATATTTTAAGCTTTTACTATCCTGCTGTTTAAACTGATGGATAGCTCAAAATTCATATATTTACAAATAATCTACAACTTGAATATTCATGACTGTATTAGTCCATTTTCTGTTGATGAAATGCAAAGCAACAGAGTGGTTTAGTTTCAATCCATATGTTATTTTGTTGTTTCCTCCAGCTCTTGGATGCCAAGCTAAAGTAGTACAGTCTTCTCCTGGTGTAGTCCAGAAGCTGTGATTGTTGATAGGAATCATACATGTATACATCTTTTATTCTCTCTCTTTCATTGTTCAATCAAAGGAATACAACTACCAATAATGTTTTGTCTTAAATGTTCCCTCAAAGAAGGATCTCTCCATACCATTGCTTGAAAAAGTCTTATCTCTGTTCAAATTCCTGACCATCTGTATTTCATCCCCATCTCCTCTCATATCTGATCCTGCCCCCTCTTCCCCCCCCTCCTCTCTTCCTTTCAAGTCCTCTCACCCTATACCTCCCTTGAGTATTTTGTAACCCCTTCTAAGACGTACTGAAGCATCCACATTTTCGTTTTCCTTCTTCTTGACCTTCATGTAATCTGTGAGTTGTATCTTGAGTATTCTGAGCTGTGTAGCAATGGAGGAGGGAGAACTGAGGATAGCCACCAGCAAGTCCAAATGCCAGGAAAGCAAAAGGGACCTGCTCCCAGGACCCAACAGGGATGAGATTAGCATAAATATTCAATAAAGCAGAAGGATCACCAGAAGAGACCATATCCAGAAGTTAGGCAAGGCCCTTGGTTGGGGTATGGAGCCAACCACTCATCTTCAAATTCTTAATGTAGAAGGGATCCTATATGAAGGAAATAAGGAACAAAGCATGGAGCAGAGACTGAAAGAATTGTCATCCAGAGACTGCCCCATCTGGGTATCTATCCCATTTACAGTCACCAAACTCAGACACTATTGTGGATGCCAAGGAGTGCATAAGAAGGATGGTGAGTGTTGAAGGCCCAAAAGAAATACGCTGGGCCAGGAGTCTTGTCAAAGCAGGAACTCAACTTTATTGCATCAGCCTCTCGCCTTTATAAACTCAGAGCACAGGGTGGGAGATTTTTGGTGGGGTGGAACAGCATAGGAGTCGGGGAAGGGTGACAGAAGGTATGGGGTCTCAAAACTTGAGCCAGACTTAGGCTCTCCTACAAGGCAGAAGAAACTCGAGCTATGCTTGGATTTGTCCACAAGGCCTAAACCAGGGCCAAAATGGGTCGAACATGCAGATAATGGAAGAAGAGAGAAAGATACAGAAGGAAAGGTCAAGGAATGGCTCAAAGTAAATTCTGAGGCTCAGAGTGCTTCTCAAGAGGCTCAGGTGTTAGAATCTGTTATGACAGCATAGATATAACAAATAATTAAGCAAATTGCTATTTGAAATAAAGCACAGACATTGTAATTCTGACCCTAATCTACACTATCCACACCAAATATATAGAAGAGTTTCAATTGTTTATAATGTTGTAGAAACTCAGTGGATTATGAATAAAACTTAAAATAGATTCACATGCATTTCAAGGTTCCCTTTTGTCTTTTTTCCTTTTCCTCAATTAGATTTGCTTGTTTGCCTTAATTCATGTACAGTGAACTAGCTGCTCCATCCCTCTTTTAGAGATAGATTGGAAAGAAAGCAGTATTTGAGGATATATTTTGCTAGAGAGAAGCAGAGTGTTTGTCCATCAAAAGGAGGAGCAGATAACACTATTATACTGTCTTTCTTTCTTTGCTTAATCTCAGAATCTAGAAAATGTCATAGATCCTTTCTCAAATTACTGCAGTGTGTCTCCACTAAATACACACAACTAATGGGCCATGAGGTTGACAAGTTCACATATACTGCATAGCTGAATGCCATGATAAACAGTAGTTTTGTATCTGCTAAGAAGTTATCAACTCAGCATCTGTGCATATTGTTTCATAGAAATAGAAATTTTTTTTTATTCTGGAACATGAAATTGGGTGTGATAATATTATCTTCTTCTGCTTTGCTCTAGTAACCTTTTCCTCACACTGTGTGAAGTTGTGTCTCTGTATTTCAATTTCTCTGTTTAATTCTTTACCAACAGAGAGTTAAATGCCTATAGAATTCTGGTATTGTCATTTCTACGGCCTTTTACCAGATTTTGTAAATATTTGCCCTTCCTTACCTGCATAAAGCCAATCTAGAAATGTATCAGTAATTGTCTCACTATTTATTGGTTGCAATAAATAACTGACAGCCAATAGCTGAGTCAGGAAGTAGAGAAAATGACTCAGGGGAAGGAAGCAGATGTAGGATATTCAGAAAGCAGACATGGAGGAAACAGATATACTAGAGAGGAGCATAGTAAGATATAGAGCTAGCCACCTGGCTAGTCTTGGGCAAGATAATCATGTAAAGTTAGATGAGCTAGCTGGGTGATTGTTCAAGCAAAAGGCCAAAGCCATTAACTAAATTAGAAGCCTCTGTGCCATTATTCATCCTGCTTGTAGGTTCAAGAATGACCCATAATACTTTTTTTTAAAATGTATATTCACCCTTTTTAATATTAATATTGAATTTTTAGATAATTCAATTCAAATACTAAATTGCAAAATGCATATTAATTTTGTACTATAGTTGCTTTTACAGAATAGAATACCAACTTATTTTAGATATGTTTAAACTATGCATTAATGATTATTAAATTACAGTCCATAGGATGTTCCTGAGTTAATCTTTGTAGATATATTTAAAGAACTGTTGAATACTTCTATTACTCTAAGTCCCCCTGTCATCTCTCTGTCTATGTCTCTGTATCCCTCTATCTCTCTAACCTTGTGTTTGTGTGTGTTATAGACACATCCCAAAAGATGTAGCAGTGTTACAAAAAGGTTTCTAGCTCTCAGACAAAACAAACAAACAAACAAACAAAGAAAAACCAACTGTTTTCTACTTTCTTTATCTATGTATTCACTTCCTAGAAATGTATTTTAATATTCTATCTACACAAACACAAGCATGCACACACACACACACACACACACACATACACACAAACACACAAAAATCATGAAGCAGTGGAATGATCTACATCTCTCATGGGATTTCTTTTTTTGATGCTAAAGTGTTTATCAGTCACAGTCCATACATGAAAAATAGGAAATATGATACCCTTATTTCAAAATAAAGAAATTTCACAAGGTGGATTGATTGTTCTTTTAAATCATGATTGAAGCAAGAAGCCAAGGTACAAGGATTCCATCTGCTTGAATACTTGGCTGCTTACTTATTCTAGAAATTCACCAATGTATAACATCTTGTTCTATCAAGTAACTCCCAAAGCTATAATTCTAGAGGAGGGATCTACAGCCAAATGAAATACGAATGGAAAGAAAGGATATAGGAAAAATGGAAGGAAGTGGGTCTCATTGGTGGCCACATCAAGTCCATTGAAAAAATTCAGAGAATTTCAGACACCAGTGGGTATTTCCAGTAATCAGCAGACTACAGACAGTATAGAATAAGTGTGCTGCTGCTGATCTTTTACTCTATTCCTTATTTCTAATAATTTTAAAGCTGAAAAAAAAACATAGATCACTCCTTAGTGCATCCCTTCTCTCAGAATTTCCTCAGATTCCATTTGTGATAATTATACACCATCTCCATTTATATTACATTTACTTTCGAGTAATTCCTCATAAATATGTCTCTTTAAATTCTAAATTGTCCATTTTTCTTCATGTTACATTTCCTTATAACTCATTATGCCATATCCACTATATCAAACCACTGTTATTCTAATTCTGATCATATTACTCTTTTATCCTACAAACTACATACAATTTTAGTTTTAATGAGTAGACAGTATTGCTTTATTTTAAATATCTAGTTTTCAGTTACTTGATTCTCATCAGTGTGAATCCTAAATTTCCTTTGGTGTTTTGACCCAGTATTATCCTAGCTTCTATGTGTATCACACTGCTTCCTGTAGTTGGCCTCCATCTCAATGACTACAGAAAGGTTTGTTTCTTTTAACTTTACACTATACAAAGTCTCAATCCCAATAACAAACTACCTTTTCATAATTATCTACGTATTTGCATAGAATAGCAGCTTACTGATTCCTATTTCTTCATATTCTCCTTAGTTGTATACACAAACACACACCCACAGAGGTGGAGAGAGAGAGAGAGAGAGAGAGAGAGAGAGAGAGAGAGAGAGAGAGGGAGAGAGAGAGAGAGAAAGATCGGTTATCTTCCATTTAACTTACTATAAGTCTTCTTGTCTGTTCTTTTTACGTAAACAGCCATCTGTGTTTTAGTTGCTATGGGAATCAATTTTTTGAGAATTCTCATCATTTGAAATAGTCTGAATTAAATTTCTAGGGTGCACTTATCTACTTCATAATACTGCTTTCTTTGGCCATACACATGTGTGGTAGTTTGAATGAGATTGGTTCAAATAGGCTCATATGTTTGAATTCTTTGTCTTTAATTACTTGAACTATTTGAGAAGGGTTATGCAGTGTGGCCTTGTTTGAGTAGATGTGACCTTGGTGAAGGTGTGTCACCTGGTGTAGACTTTGAGCTTTAGAAAGCCTAGGTCCACTGTCTCTATCTCTCACTTCCTGCTTCCTGTAGATAATTTTGTAAAGCCCTATGCTACTGATCCTCCACCATGTCTGTCTGCTTCCTGCCATGATGGTCGTGGACTAACACTATAAAACTATAAGGAAACCTCCAAGTATGATCTTTTCAAATATTCACCTTTGTCCTCTTGTCTTTTCACAGCAATAAAATATTAACTAAGACAACATCCTACACATGTCACTTTAAATGACATATCCAAAGTTCCTTAAACACAGAAAAAAAAATATCTATATTTGTATTTATTCTCTGGGTACAGGTATTTTTTAAATATGCACAATACTAATATATTTGTTTACTTTTGATGGTCAGACCAAATATTCCTCTCTCTCTGTTGAAGTAATTATTTAAAAATGGTCACTGGTCAAATGGACTAAGTAATGTGCTGCAGCTCTGTCTAGCTCAGCCTCTGTGTTTCTCAACCGGAGGCCACAAATGCACATTGTAGCTAGAAACAGCCAGCCAGAAACATCAACCCTAGCACCCACGAGACATCATGTGGGAGATGGCTCTGCCAATCTTCAACACTGTCTCCACAAGGCTGGACATTGGCCAGACCATCACTCCTTCCATGTGGGCCCAGTAGGAAAATGAGACTCTAATACTCAAATATTAATCAAAGGATTTATATATTTAGTAATGCTCAATAACAATATGCCCATACAAAGAGAGTTGTTTCCCAATTAGCTAACCTAAACAAAAGTTGTTACCCACTACTGTTCTTCATACCCGGGTGGCTCTTCGTCGCTCCTACATCTCTGCTCTCTCTAGCTCTTCCTTTTCCTCTTCCTCTCCTTCCTCTTCCTCTCCTTCCTCTTCCTCTCCTTCCTCTTCCTCTCCTTCCTCCTCCCACCTTAGCTCCTCCTACATCTCTCTAGAAAATTTAGAATTGTGTTATTCATATTTGTTATCAACTCTACTTTGTGCTAGAAATAATACTGATAAAATTTCTGCTCTTTTCCTGGTATACTTTGAAATGTCCTGGTGATAGTTAGGGCAATATTGAAGTAGGAGGCTCAAGTCATTTTTTAGGCATGTCATTTACCTCCTGGTTTCAAAAGTCTTTCTCTAATTCTAGGAGACTATTTCTCAGAAATAATAGTTTTCATTGTGTCTCAATTTTCTGATATAAAAGTTAGAAGTCTCCTGCCTTCCCTCAAGAGGCATGAAGACTGGTTTGTTTATGTTGTTGTTTGTATTGTGTGTGTGTGTGTGTGTGTGTGTGTGCAATTTAAATTGGTTTGTCATCACAATGTAATTTAGTTTAACAGAACTACTTACTCGACTCTCTTAATTTCCGACTCTTTGTCATGCCTTTTGAGTACCCATACATTATAAGGTTTCCCTGAGTAAGCTAGAAAACCTTAGTGAGAAGTTGGTTTTAAGAATAGTTTACACAAAGTGAACAATTGATAAAAGTCTTTTTTTATTATACATGACTATAAAATCAATGCATACATTATTACATAAACATATAACTCCTATCCCATCTAGATTTTCAACAAAATGTATTATAAATGTATACTTTGAAAGATGTGATATTCACCCAATGACCAAGCTATTCATTTTGCTTCCTAAGAGATTCTTTGTGCTGTAAAGGGCACGGGGAAATCTTCATCAATAAATCCATAAGGTATTTTTTGTAGGTTTCTCTGATGTGTTTTCTTTTATAGGGCTGGCCTTGATTACACTTGGAACAAAAGTATAATACAGATTTAGAAAGTGCTGACACAGTATCACAGGCTTTTATGTCTATAACCAGTCTGTTTCCAATTTTACAAGAAGGTCTAGCTGGCAGTGTTAGCATTTTCCAAAAGCTGAAATGTATCCTTTGATTTAATGGGATTGTTTTGCTAGCAATGAGTTTTTCTATGAAATTACTGATGCACTTCTAAACTCCACCATTGTAAAAGTGTTTACTATTTGAAAAGATATACAAGGCTCAAAACCAACAACAAAGGACATCAATACAAGGATACATTGTTCTATATCAGTGGTTCTCAACCTTCTAGATGCTATGACCCTTCCATACAGTTCTTTATATTGTGCTGTCACCCAAATATAAAATTATTTGGTTGTTATTTCATAACTTACTTTTGCTAATCTTTTGAATCATAATATAACTATCTGATATGCAGTATATCTGATATTATGCAACCCCCATAGTCTTTAATACCTACAAGTTGAAAGCTGCTAATCTATAGGTAATTTATATATATATATATATATATATATATATATATATATATATATATATATAATTTAAACATGTAGTTCTTTTTATAAATAAATATATAGGGCTAGGTGTAGTGGCACAGACCTTTAGCGCCAGCTCTTGGGAAGGAAAGGCATGATTAGACAATTATTGGTGTAAAATTATGTAAAATGTATATTGGAGTTTGTTGGATACTTTTAGGAAGATTGAAGAATAAAAGTTGTATCCATATATAGAGAGAAGTTTGACCCTCAAATGTAAAGATTGACCTGTTCTTGACCTTTCATCTAGTAGCAAATTCACTTCTCTTACTGTTGAAGATGGATTCTGCATGGAGATGTTCTCTGCAAGACATAAATACAGTCTTTGGGTAATGTGATCACAACTTTTGTCTTCTTCCCACTTTTGGTATCTATTAGTTCTTGTCTAGGGTTTTTAAAATATTCATCATATTCTCTGAGTGTCCACTTAACAATGATTTTGTTTCTGAAAATTCAATCGAGGATTCATCTTATACCTGAATCAGTACAAACAAATTCAAGGAAACAAAAGATAACAATCTTGAGTATGTGGCATATAAGGTATACTTAGATGTTGTTGGTTGAACAAAGAATAACAATATGGGAAAATTTAGAATGTTTTTGGATACAAAATTCTGTTAGTTGATGTGAGTTACATTGAACATTGACTTCCAGCAGTTCAGTTATGGGGAGTATATGCATGTGTGTGTATATGAAGGTGTGTGTGATTTTTAAGTATTTATTATCTTATTAAAAATTCTCACACTTTTAAATAGACTGTTTTCTACATTGTGTATAAACATAGGTATCAAAATATTAATAACATTATCCCAAACTATGACATAATAAAAATATTATTATTAGATTAGCACACACACACATACACACATATATACATACATATATATAGAATTTAATTTAAACTTATTTGCTTAATTATTAGATTGTATTCATACTATGATCTATCATAATATTCTCTATTATTTTTTCTTTCTTATTGAAAACATTTTTTTTCATATAAAAAGTGAATCCAACTTATTTACCATTATTTAACCAGAGCAATAGTTAGTCCTCAGACTGAAGCACAAAAAGTCCTGAAGAAGAAAACAGCTTTGAAAGTTCAAAGAAAACAACTTTATTCTATGCAAAGTAGCTCAAGATGCTGTCTGGAGCTGTATAATTAGTCAATGCATGTTTGTTTTGATAGAATAATGATGGTTTCAATTTGCTGGAATACTTGAATGCAGTGCTCAGCAAGAAAGCTGTTCAATTCTCTTGCAACATGTACTCTATTCTCCTCAGTAATGATATCTGAATTAAAACCTTATGAGAAAGTCAGTCTGGTTTTTTCAAGTCTAAGCTTCCCTGAATTGCAAATTATTACTTTTCTCAACATAACTATGATGGTCGCTTTCAATTTCTGCTGTGAAACAGCGGTTTCCAAAGCCAAATTGATGCTTAAGAACATTGTGGAAACCTACCACAGGTCATACAGAGAACTGTATAGCTTTGATTCACAGGGACTTATAAAGGAGTTACAGAGATTCCATTAGAACATTCAAATTTTATGGCAATTCTTCCTGCTATTGAAGAGTATTGATCCATTACCATGTTAATTGACAGAAATGCTGTTCCACTCAACTTTGTTTTTCCTTCCTGTTCTGTAGACTGGAAGCTTATAAGCACATCTAGAATTAGACTAACTTGTCCTTCTGAAGAAAACACATCTTTATAACGACTGTAATTAATCCTATCATTAAACGGGATAATACTTTAGATACAATGTGTAACTCACCCATTTCAATATTTACAGTAGTTTGGCCCATCTCTGACATCTTGACTATTTTATAAACCACTGTTCAGTCAAATCAGTAATTTTAACACATTGACTCTATAAATCCATGTATACAGATTATCTCCTGATGTCCCCCCCCAGGTAACAACACTCAGCCTGACTTGGAGCTGTGTGCTTTCATTTTAGAAAATAACACTTTAAAAAATATGTTTTTCCTTCTTAAAAGAGTAGCAGATTATGACAAACTTATTTCCAGTAATTTATCTCACAAGAATATTAGTACTTTAATATTACCTATGATTGGCAGGAAACAAGAACAAATAATTATATCATGCACTGATATACAGAGAGGTAAATCTAGAACCTGGTCATAGAAAGTAATTTTAGATATAAGAAAGTTAAGTGGGTATAGCTGGACAGACATCTCTGGAGGATGTTAGCCTAAGGATCCAATTTACTCAACTCACATCTTACACTTAGCCCTCAGTTTACATTTGGAACAGTGAGAGAGATTGATAAGAAATAACAACTTGTCCATTGAAAATGTTACATTCCAAAATGAAACATTGTTTCTAAGACAAAAATATCTGTTACCAATCATTATATTCTCTGAAATATGACAAGGACTTGGGAAGACTGGTAATTAATTTAGAAAAAAGCCCTGCAAGAAGTTCTACCCTTGTGTCATTACTCATATCATATGATGCATATATTCAAATTTAAATTGTTATGCAAACAAAAAGTGGATGTTTGAAAAATACTTAGTTTTTTATTGTAAAATGATTTATTTTTAAAAGGGTTAAGAAACATCCAGAAAAGTAGCAGATTAAGTGAAATTTCTATATCCAGTCTTTGGCATGGCTGGACAAGGATTGCTCATATTTGGAATATAAATAAATCATTCTGTTATTATACTAAAATATACTGCTCACAACAAATAAATGTGCATGACTTGAGTTTCATTTGTATATATATATATATATATATATATATATAT
>NW_021604608.1:11932770-12014683 GCF_004785775.1 Grammomys surdaster | reverse complement strand
TGTGTGTGTGTGTGTGTGTGTGTGTGTGTATCTGTCTGTCTGTCTGTCTGTCTGTCTGTCTGACTGAACCTGCTTGAATGTATGTATCTTTTGGGTTTGAAACATTAGAAAATGTTTCCCTTTCCAATATAGTTGCTAGCTAGCTATTAGAAAATAAAAGTAATGTCAGAATATTATAAACATGATAAAAACAATACATGGAGAATAATATTGTTGATATAGTTTTTATATCTTCTAGAAGAACATCATAGAGCAAAAGGAGTATATACCTATCCTTTAAGCTCTTTTTACCCAAGGAGAAGGAGGAGCTGTAAATTCTAGATATCTTTAGTTTACTCTTGACTCACTTGTAGAATGTAAATATTTCCATGGTGTAATTATATTTTCCCTAGATAAATCAATGCCTTTGAAACAATGGAAATGTTATTTTTCATTTGCACCAACAATGGATAAACTTCACATTTTCCACATCTGACCTATACTGGCTTTGTTTTGTGATTTTGGTAAGAGCTATTTGGTTAGAGGTGAGATGGAATCTATTTTTTTTTCTTTTGCTTTGCCATTTCCCTGACAACTAATGTTGGCGAGACCTTTTTCATGTACCTGTTAGCTGTTTATATGTCTTCTTTTGAGAAAAGTCTATTTGAATCTCTTGCCCATTTTCTGACATTTTTCTTTATTTTCTAATACACTGATGAAAATAAAAGCCCTGTGCTGCCAGCATCAATGGCTTTTTACCAAACAAGAATTTCCACTGAGAAAAGTTATGGTTATTACCTTAAATGAGATGTGTTATTTTATTTTCCTTACAATGGAAGGCCTCTACAAGTCCAAAGTCACATGCAATTATACACTACAGAGCAGAATAATAGAACACTGAACTAGGATAAATTTTGTGCCCACTTAATTGAAACACTTGCCAAGGAGCTGGGTGAGAGCAATGTATTTCAGTCATTCTAAACAATGGCTAAATGAGACACATTCCTTCTAAATGGCACATTTTAGCTGTCTGAAAGCCTATTCACAGTTGTGCATTCTAGCATAACCTTGTCACTCTGTTTCCTACAATTGCCCAATTCTAGCTGTGACTTGAAGTTGTTTATTCCAAGGAGCTTTCTTAATACTAAAAATAAAATAAAATGAAATATTTTAGACATAGTTTGCATGACTCTTTAAGTACATATATGCATATTTGTACTTCTGTCTGTATTTCTGGATATATTTATGAAATTTAAACAATAAATACATTTTAATAGTCATTATTTTAATAGTATCTTCATCTAAATTAATTTTTATTTGCTTATTTTTGTGTATTTTGTGTACATGTGTGATTTTATGATTGTGTAGGTACATGTGTATGTGGTTTAGACATGAATCTGTGCAGACATTTATGTGTTGGGCAGAAGACTTACCTTGAACTTATTATAACTCTGTTGGAGTAATCCAGTACATTATATCATCAAAGTGTCTTGCTAAAGCTGGAGCTTACTTATTAGGATAGGTTACCTAGCCATGGTGTTTCAGTGATCTATCTGTGTCCATTTCTCCAACCCTAGGATGACAAGTGTACAATCCCACAATCAGTTTTGGAATCGAAATCACTTCTTATCTTTGTGTGACAATTACTAAACTATTTTCCATGCTATGTTATTTTATAAAAACTTAAATATATTGATTGCTGTGTTTAAAAATTTAAGATACCTAAATTTGTATCAATAACAGTATTTGAAGTTACTTTTGAATTAAAAAATTGTATAAGAACAAGAAATTTTTAAAATGTTTGTTAAAGCACCAGTGATTCCTGGAAACACATGATTTAAGAAAAAAATAAACACTATAGTGTAATGACTTAACTTTTTAACCTTCATTGGAATAGCCTATTACTTTCTTGTTCCTATGAACTATGATATCTTCATGACAATAGTGTTTTATAGACTTTTTTGTTTGAAGTTAATGCTGTAACCAAGTTTTTGTTCATGTTTTCATACTCTAGGGATAAATAGTAATAACGTTAACTTACAACAGATCAGAAGGCTTTATTGTATACATTTCTATATTTATCTTTGACTTTAGATAGTTACATTTTTGCATAATATTCATATTATTCTTGTAAAATACAGAGTCTAGACTAAAAGCACAGGAGCAACAGACAAAGGTATTATTTAAGCAATGTGCCATCTTCCACACTCAGCGATGGTAGAAGAATGCCAATCTTTGCCTTTGTTAAACTTCAAGTCTAGTGGGAAAGAATGTTCATAGAGAAGAAACAAAACCATATCAGATAAATAAGAAAAACTATGTCCTGCTATTATATACTGCAATATCCATCCTGAAGTCTCTTATAGCAAAACAGGGTACAAGGCATTCAAGAAAAGTTAGACAGTAAACATAC
Organism: Grammomys surdaster; assembly: GCF_004785775.1. Classification (NCBI taxonomy): domain Eukaryota; kingdom Metazoa; phylum Chordata; class Mammalia; order Rodentia; family Muridae; genus Grammomys; species Grammomys surdaster. Next base: position 12,012,291 of record NW_021604608.1, on the reverse strand, counting down.
TAATTACGTTTCAAAGAACATCTAGTTCAGAGGATAACAAAATATTTTAAATCCTAGAGTGAGAAAAATTGCTGCCACAAACATCCAGAAAATTGATGCTCTCAGAAGGCAGTGACAGAATTTCAGAGCACCTGGAAATTGGGATTAGATACATTTCCAGAGAATATTATGTCTTTTAAAGTTTATTTTTAAAATTGGAATGAGATGACACAATTGACTGAAAATTATCCATCACTGGTAAAAAGTTCTGGATTCATGTAATTTAGCAATAGCATCTTACATGGAAAGAAAAATCAATGTTTGACAAATTAAGCACTTAGAGACATGGAGCTTACTTTATGTCATTCAAATGGGCATGAAATGTTAACAGAATTACTTATAGCAAAATAATTCATTGCATTCTAAAAAGAACAACTGCAAGCTGATGCTTTACTTATGAGTTTTGGAAGTAAAGTCCACACAACAATGAATAAGAAGAACTCAACAAGAAAAAGTAACTAGAACATGATTCAATAGTAAGAATTTGCCCATGACAAATATAATAAAAGATCTCTACCTTTTTTATTAAAAATTAATTCTTCTCTCATGCAGAACATCTCAACTACCCTTTCCCTCTCTCTACTCCTACCAGCTCTCTTTTCCTATAGATACACTTCCTCTCTGTTTCCCTTCAGAAAGAAATAGGCCTCTAAAAGACAACAACCAAATACCAGAACACATCTCTATTTATTGGGAAACATACCTTTAAAATTAGAATGAGTATGATTCTAAATGTTTTCAGTCCCTACAATTTTACATACTTAAGGCACTGTGTGAGTAAAGGTAGTGTGTAACCCAAATGGTGTGTGCAAAGGAAGGAATTTTCAGAAAAAAATATACATAGAGTACCATGAAACATTTTTTTTGATTTTTCCCCATGAAACCTTTTTTAAAAAGTCTTATAAAAATAATAAAACAGCTAGTAGATGACTTATCAATTCTGAACCTAGATCTTCCAAAACTGAAGAAAATGTTGTCTTTGTCTAAAATAATATTCTTAAAGTATTTGTAGATGCTCAGTTATAAAATATTATAAATAGCTAAAATATCCAAGATACTGGAATGTTTCGTTATACCTCTAGAGTGAAATGCTAATTTAAAATGAAGTAATAAATATCTGACTTCTATATAGTAGTAATAATCTCCTCAAAATTGACTAAATATCTAATTCAGTAAAATAAGTTAAAATCAAAATATTAAATGGTGATTAAAATGTTTTGTATAGATTATGTCTTAGTTACTTCTAGTTGCTATGAGAAGATGTTCTGACAGAAGGAACATGTGGAAGAAAGGTTTATTCTGGCTCATTTTCTGAGGGTGTAAGACCACAAAGGGGCAGAAGTCATAGCAGGAAGAATCTGAAGCAGCTATTTCCACTGCTATCACAGTCAAGAAACAGACAGCAAATGGATGCTGGAGCTGAGTCCATGTTATTCTTTTTGTGTAGTTCAGCATCCCAGGCCCGGGAAAGGTGCCACTCATTGCTAGTGGATCTTCTCACCTCAAGTAAAAGAGTCAGGATAATTCTTCACAGATATGTTCAGAAGTCTATCTTCTAGGAGATTTCAGAAATCCCTGAATGATTGTTTTAGATTTATCTTCACTGACTCAACATACGGAAAATGAACTACTAGGAACTAGAAGTGACTCACCACTGGGTGCTAGGCAAGAGTGGACTCTCTAGGAAGATGGAAATAAGGTCTTCTGATTTTGATGTTTATTTGTTATACATTGGTCAAAAAGTTGAATTCTCCACTCAACAAGTATACAGTTCACTCTTGGTAAACTTTGTTTCAAGTAAAAATATCTATAAAACATAAAGCAAATATCCCTATGATCACCTTAACTTTTTTCATGACTCACTTATTTATTTGCAAAGATTTTAGTAAACTATTGCGTTCTCATGATCTGAAACAGCAAAGTACGTTTTTTATTTCAACCTAATCAGTAGACTTGAACATACTTTGACTTTTCCCAAGACTACAAATAATTCAAAATTTAACAAAATATCTTTTTCTAATTGCAATCAAGGTAGATATTTTAGAGATAAATCAGAAAGTCAAATACTTGTGAGAATACTACATTTTAAAATATTATTAATTTTATACTGTTCAACATTATTATTCTGTAAACTATTTTAGGCTTCTGTACGATTTTTCTACAGTATAAATGAATATTTAATACAGAGGAAAGATTTGTCACATATCATGTCTCCTCAAATTCTGAATAATGATTTCTATGTATGTGCATTTAACTTATTCTCTATTTAAAAAGCTGTTACTTCTTTATTTTTTATGAAGTGACAATGTACCTATATTTTTTTAAAAAACAGCTGTTCTTGTCTATATTATTTAAAAATATTTTAAGAAATTTAATGATTAAAATCTATGTTTGATTTTGGTTGTTATTCTTATAGTTGTTGCTTACTTGTGATATTGGAGAATGACTATAGGACCTTGTAAATTTTAATCACAGAAGGAAATCCTACTTTATGTCCTGCCCCTTTCTACTGTGTATTTTAATTACACTGGTTATATGGCCATACATTAACTTGCAAATCTTTAATGACTGAACTCACTGTAAAAGTTAAGCACATTGTATTAGTAAATGGCGGATGATTATTCTCAAATACTTGGGACAAAAACAAATTAAAAGTGGAAATATTGATTCTAACTCTTGGTCTAGTGATATATTAGGAATTCATGAATGGGAAGGCCTGCCATCAAGACAGGTGTGTGTTGCACCCTCTGGGAAAATAATCACAGAACAAGAAGCAGAAAGCTCTTCCGCAGTAAATGCCAGGCAACTTCCTTTTGAAATCTGCTTCCAAGGTTCTACATTGAGTAGTCAGACTCAACATTTTAAAAGTTCAACATCCTCCCAAAGCAGTACCTTCCTTCAACTATTTAATACATATTCAAAAATAAGCTTTTGGGTGACACTTCAGACTCAAAACATATTTTTCTCTTGATTTCCAATAATTCCACACTTACCTTATTGTAAATACATTTAAGCTAACTTCAAACTTTTTTTTTCCGTCTCATGAATTACTTTCTTTATTTTAATCATCTATTGTGTTGTTGGGAAAATTTACAACATTATTTTGAGTTCTATATCTGAGTTTTGTCTACCTCACTTCCAGTGCTCAGAGACGACTGTTTAGTTGTACAGTTTTCTGATATTTTCAGATACTCTCAGTAATCAATAATCACATTTGATCTTCTTTCTCTTTCCTAGCACAGATCATACTATCCTCTAACATGGCTTTATCCTTTACTATATCAACTTAATTTTTTAAAGCATCTGTCCCTCATTCTAGAAAGTGAGATCCGGGAAGGCAGAAAATTCTACTCCTTTCTATAGGCATGCATCTCATATCTCAAGTGAAATACTGAGCAATCATTTGTTGAATGTATTATCATGTAAGAGTTTCGTAAAATTCTCATTAGGTGCAATTCATTAGGTATAAAACTGCTTAGGAGTCATTCTGAAATGTTATATTATGGTTACAAATTAAAGTAGTTCTTCTGGACAAAAAATAATATAACAAAAAAAACCTAGTAATTAATTGCAAACCACCCTGTATGTTAGTGCATGTGCTATCAATGTTTTATTCAGGAAGTTGTTCCCTGTGTCAGTGTGTCCAAGTCTATTAGCAGTCTCTCTTCTACCCATTTCAGTGTATCTGGTTTTATTTTGAGGTCTCTGATTCATTTCAACGTGAGTTTTGTGCAGGCATGAGTCCTATTGCATTCTTCTATATGCCAGCATCTCTTTAGTCTTCTATGATTTGTTAAATACACTTTTCTTTTTTTGCTATATATTTCTGGCTTCTTTGTGAATGTCCATATGTATATAGGTATGTGGATTTACATGTGGGTCTTTGGTTCAATTCCATTAATCAACCTGTCCTTCTTATCCCAATACTATGTATTTTTTATAGTTAGAGCTCTATAGTACAACTTGAAATCATGGATGGTTGTGATACTAGAATTTCTATCGTTACACTTACTTATCCTGGGGTTTTTGTTTCACTAAACTTCAGAATTATTCTCTCAAGGTCTGTAAAATATTCTTTTGGAATTTTGATGGAGATTGTATTGAATCTTTAGGTTGATTCTGGGAAGATGGCGATTTTTACTATGTTAATTCTAATAATCTATGGGCATGGGAGATGATCCACAAGGGAGATGATTTCTCGTCTTCTGACATCTCCTTCAATTTAATAAATTAAACCACATGAAACTGAAAGCTTATGTACGGCAAACAAAGCTGTCAATAGGACAATATGGCAGCCTACAGAATGGGAAGAAATTTTCATCAACACCAAATCTGAAAAAGGTCCAATATTCAATATATATATCAAGAAACTGGGCATCAACAAATCAAGTAATCAAATTAAAAGTGGGGTATAGATCTAAACACAGGATTCTCAACAGAGAAAACTCAAATGGCTGAGAAATGCTTAACAAAATGGTCAACATCCTTACTCAGCTAGGAAATGCAAATCAAAACTACTTTGAATCCATCTTGCAGCGGTCAGAATGGCTAAGATCAAAACAAGTGAAAGGTCATGCTGGTGAGGATGTAGAGCAAAGGAGCACTTCTACACTACTTGTGGTAGTACAAACTTGAAGAGTCACTTTCAAAATTGATCAGACAGTTTCTAAGAAAATTGGGAATTTATCTACCTTAACACCAAGCTATACCATTCATGGGTATATGCTAGAAGGATATTCCATTCTACCACAAGGTTGTTTTTTCAACTCTGTTCACAGAAGCTTTATCCATAATAGCTATGACCTGGAAAAAAATATACATGCTTCTTAACTGAAGAATGGCTAAAGAAAATGTGGCATGTTTATCCAATGGATTATAACTCAACTACTGAAAAATAACATCAAAAAATTGCAGCCAAATGAATAGAACCAGAAACAAATATCCTTAGTGAGGTAATCTAGACCTAGAAAGAAAAAGAGTATACATACTCAGTTATAAGTGAATATTAACTGTAAAGTAAAGGACAATCATGATTTAACCCACAGAACTAGAGAGGCTAAGAAACAAGGAGGGCTCAATGTAGAAGAGGGAATCCTATAGTTCTCTCTGGGAAGGAGAAGTAAAGGCCGTTGGGGAAGGGAACAAGAGCAATCAGATGTGTAGGAAACAGATGGAGAGAGAGAAAGGGAGAGTACTAAGAGGCAAAACTAGAACGAGGATTTCTTCACTAGGTAAAAATCTGGTTATTTGGAATTTCATTGTCTATAAGAAGATTGCACATTGATTAATTTTACAAATGTCTAATTATTGATTATTTGGAAAATATTGACAACTTCATGTGCAGAAGTAGCAATGAATCAGTCCATAATGAATTTACTCATGAACAGAGATTTATACCTGGGACTATAATTACATACAATTAATTACTGTATTGTGACAATATTATTATTGTTTATTGTGACAATATATGTAATTTACTTTATGCACATAAAGAAAAATATGCTTAAAGAAGAAATCATAGTGCATAAAGTTTTTACTGTTCACAAGTTAGATATCTGTATGGAATATAAAAGAAAATAATGATGGGGGATAGAATGACTTTCCACAGAGAACAAACATCTTTCTTAAGAATAGGGTGTGAAGAATAAACCTGACATAACTGGGAGCCTTTATGCTCCATTCATCTGAGGAGAGAAAATAGTTAGGACTCTAAACTATTAAAGCATCTGATTTCCATAGAGATTAAGGGGGATGATGTAAGAATACAGACAAGATGGGAAGAGAAAATATTGCATACATGAAATATATTTTATAAATTAATATTTTAAAAATTCCAGCCATAAAATACATGTGTAGAATTCAAGTGAGTAATTCATATTTTCATATGAAGGTATTTAATGTATTTTAAAATATAAAAACACCATGTTCTTGAGTATTATAATTCTTCTTCTTTTTTAACTTGGTGTGTTATCTTTTCTCATTTCAGGCAAGACTTCCTGAAATTACAATATCAAAAACCTTTTCACAAGACTTAGATGTACCTCTCTGTCTTCTACAAAACTTCCATAGACTTTTCAAATATTGAACATTATAATTTCCTTTGTGTTTTTAATTCATAAGTCATTACGAATTACTGATGCAGAAGGCACAAGTTCAATTTTCAGTATAACTGAATAGGAAAGAAACACTTGAAAATTCAAATTCTGAATCCTGAAATGGGTACAAAGAATTCATCTCGAGAGATATTTCAACAATAATTTTCTGTTTACTGTGTATATATGATGCAGGCTTAGAGCATGTCATGATACATGTGGTCAGAGGCCACTCTGGAGCATGAATTGAACTTGATGAGGATATCAAAAGAAACAAAGTAAGTGAGTAGGCAAGGCAGATATATCTGAGAGGTGGGAAAAAGGGGACATTGCATGGTCTAAGAACTACTGAAAAACTAAGAAGAAAATAGAAAAATAAAAAGAGTAGAAAAATTATATTGATGCTATTAGACATTTTTCTATTGATTCAATATTTTGTGTCATTATTTTATTTTCAAATAATTAATGAATAAAGATAGTAAATAAAAATAGATTGTAAAAATATAAAAATTACATTATAACATAATACCAATATTTGAAAAATATCTAAAATAATTCACTAGGAATATGTATGGTGATTTATAATATCCAATGCTATCATTTAAATATCATCAACAAATTAAAAACTAGTATTCATAGTGTTGAAATTAATCGAAGTTCAAATAAAAACACAAAGGATTCTACAAGATTTAAAATGGCATATTATTAGAAAATTCTTCCATGGGGTAAGAGAATATCTATCTTAATTTTTTTTATTAGAGCAAAAATGCCTGCATCTCATATCTGTAGATATAATTTCATCCATTAATATGATTGTTCTGGTAAGGGATTACATCTAAAGAACTTCTAGGTCTGTGTGATCTTGTTAAAATACAAACACACATCTAATCCTAAGAGACAGAGTGAAGACTGAGTTCAAGGTAAGCCTGGTATTAAAGAAGTCTCAGGCAAAGAAAAAAAATAGGTCTAGGCATGGTGGTATACAACTTTGATCCCAGTAATTAGAAGACACAGGTATGCAGATTTCTGAGGTATAGTTAATCAGTTCTGTTTTGTATGTTGAGTGCAGTGGAGATGATTCGGTCAGTTAAGAGACAGAATAGAAAGCCAGTGAAGTAGAGTTTGTGCAGCACAGGCACTTAAAGTCAGAGAATAAGAAGCCAGAAGATTAGAAGAAATTGACAGAGTTAGTTTGAGGTTAAGCAGAACAATTTGTTGAGAAGCTGAGAGAAGGCAGATTGAATTGGTCAGGTTACAGAGGAGTTTGATGCAGAATAGTTCAATCGAACCAGCCAGGCTAAATTCAGAAAGAGCAAAAAGAGTTAGCTTATTCAGTAGTAAGCCTCAAGACTACCACTATATTGGGCAAATAAACGTTCCATTTATACATATCACTATATAACAAGAAAAATTAGAGTCGCCTTTTATGTATGTGGAAGAAATACAACCTATAATATGCCAGCCACATCTTTGTATTTAAGAGATAATAAATTGTGATTATGCTGTGATACAAATAATACAAAATAAATACAATCATTTTATACTAACCAGGAATGTTTATATGAAAATTTCAATGAAAAGTAGAACTGTAAGTTTTTAAAATATGTAATTTATTTAAGTTTGCAAATTTTATACATATTGAATATTCTTCATCCTTCGGAAACCTAAGGCTGATCCTTCTTCTGAAAGGTAAGAGAACTCACTACCTTAATCTATTCAACACTAGTATGACTACCCCAGGAAATGCAACATTATTAATAAGGGAAGAACAGTAGGAAATACAGTAGTCTTTGTTAGTTAAAGAAGCTATAAATGTTGTATATATATATATATACATATATATATATCTGCTATATATATATATGTGTGTGTATATATATATACATACATAATATATGTATATATAAATGCATACATAAATATGTATGTAATGTGTATATATCTGTATTTATACACATAGTATGTATATATAGTATACAGACATGTATAATATATAATGTGCAAATAACCTACATGTATATAAAGTATACATAGATACGTATATATACACATACATTGTACATATAAATGTTTATATTGTACATATAAAATACATATATATATATGCATGAATAGACATTCACATATGTGGGAGAGAAGTAACTTTGAGGGGTTTGCAAAGGAAAAAAATGTGGAAGAATAAAAAAAGTCACAAAAACTATTTTCTCACAAAGCAATGGTTTCTAATAAATTCAAAAGAAATATAAAGCACCTAGAAATAAGAATAATGAAAATGTATGAGACTCATAAAGCAATGATTGCAACACTCCTTAAATTTATTATTTTATTTTTATCTAGAAGAATAACTTCACCAAAAATTGATTGCTAAATGTAATAGAATTTTGTCAAAATTATGTTAGTATTTTAGTAGAAATTATAATTTCAATCTCTGTAAGTAAAGAAACTGTGAATTAAAATGTCTTTAGGAAATTAAAAAAATCTTATCCCAAGCTATTAGACATTTATAAAAACTACAGTAATAGATTCCTTTCAGATTTAGATAAAAAATAAATTAATTTGACCAAAACCACAAAAAGATAGCAAACCTAAAGTTTTTATATAGAACCATGATTTATGTCAAAATAGCATCCTATTTCCCCTATAGAGACATGATCCTTGCTAACAGAGTGTTGGATAATTTCTCATTGGAAGTCAATTTAAATTTGCAACTTCACCAATTCCAAAATCAGAAGACATTAATTCCAGATGGCTTGAAGTCTTATGTGTACAAGCAAATTTGAATCCAATATAAAATTCTTTAATGCTTTTGTTCTCATAAAGGGAGGCATATAGTAATTATTCAAAGAAGTAAAGAAGAAATTTTCCAAATAAACTAATTGCTGTCAATTGAATAACCTATTACTTTAAAAAAAAAGTCACTAACAGAACCAGATGTTTGGGAAAGGAATATTTAAAATTGTATATATATATGGCAAATATTAAGGAAAAGCTCAGAATCTGATTATACAAATGGACAGAAACTACTTTGTAATTTTAAAGAAACTCAGTAATACACATATTTTTATTAATAAACTAAATTAATAAAGTAAACATTGTCAATCCTGTTAACATCTTAGAAATATGTATTAAAACAGTAATTGCTATTCAATACATAGTTCGTATCAAGAAATTCTAAAGATTTTTCTTCTTTTTTTATTAGATATTTCCTTTATTTACATTTCAAATATTATTCCCTTTCCTGGTTTCCCTTCCAGAACCCCTCTATCCCATCCTCTCCCACTGCTTCTATGAGGGTGCTCCCCAACCCACCCACCCACCCACTTCTGCCTCTCTGCCCTTGAATTCCCCTACGCTGGGGCATGGAGCCTTCACAGGACCAAGGGCTTCTCCTCCCATTGATGCCCAACAAGGCCATTCTCTGCTACAAATAAGGCTGGAGCCATGGGTCCCTCCATGTGTACCCTTTGATTGATAGTTTAGTCCCTGGGAGCTCTGGTGTGTCAGGTTGCATGATATTATTGTGCTTCCTAAGGGGTTGCAAAACCCTTCAGCTCCTTCAGTCCTTTCTCTAACTCCTCCATTGAACACCCTGTTGTCAGTCCAATGGTTGGCTATGAGCATCCACCTCTGTATTTGTCAGGCTCTGGCAGAGTCTCAGAAATCAGCTATATCAGGCTCTTGTCAGCATGCACTTCTTGACATCCACAATAATATCTGGGTTTGGTGACTGTATGAATCAGTATTTCTAAATAGTTATAGTAATTTTTTTAACCTGAAAAACAATTATTCTATATTTACTTATGTATTGACTGGTGATTTGAAAAGGAAATACTCTCTTTTGGCTCTTGTTTTTGAACATTATGTCCTTGGACTGATATCTGTATTCCCCCTGAACACCCATGCTCCGGTGTCATCCCCTTTCCCACGTCCTACCTTTTTATGTTTATAACTCCTGTGTGAATAAGTAAAAATTATGATTCAATTTAAATAAATAAATAAAAATTAAAAAAAATATTATGAAACTATTACGAAGTGGAACTTTGCTGGAGGAAGTATGTCACCATCGATGGACTTTGAGAGTTTACAGACTTGATTCAGATCTTGTTCACTTTCTCCTTCATGATTGTGGTTAAAGACAGAATGTCTCAGCCCCTTGATATGATTGCCACCTGCCAGCTTTTCCCATTACTGATAATTTAGATGCAAACATAGCTCTGTGCTTTCTTCATATATTTGAATTAAAATATAAATAATCTCATTGTCCTAGAATTTTACCTAAGTGGATATTTCCACTTTGGTGTCATTCAGGCATATGGAAGGAGCTGGAACCCTCTTTTTGTATTTTGATGTTTAAACAAAGTATCTGACAGTTTCTACTTAGCCATTATCACATGTCTAGAAGAGACAGAACATCTGTGAGCATCACATCTTTGAACAGTCTACCACCTCTGCTGCGTATGATATATGCTTCCTCTCCCCTGTAGGGAAATGTCAAGAATTCATAGCCATTTTCAAGCTCTTGTCACCATTGTTATCCAACCACCGAGGTACTGTCATCTTGTCAGTAATGTCAATCCCTCTTTTACTAACAACACTGCAGCTGTCATTTCTGTGACAGACATCTGGTAAAATGCATGTACTTACCAAATTTTAGACAAAGTGACTATAAATATTAAATTCTGGGAAGAAGGCCCATTCTAAAATGAAAGAATGGACAAAGCGCTACCCCTATGCTTTAGGAACAACTTAAGTTATTCAAGTTAATTACTCAAGTTAAGCTTGAGACAAGTGTGATGTTGGACAGAAACTGAAGCCAGACATGTTGAAATTAGAATGATTCTTAGAATCAGGATGGCTCTCCTGATATGGCTACCACAGGACACTCATGCTTGGTTTTCAGATTGGCCTCTAAGGCATATGACCCTACATTACCTCTGCTGATATTTATTTGGCATCTAATATGCCTTACCTGTTTTCACACACATAAGAACAAATTTCACAAGCACCACATGCTGTTATTATTCTGCTTTCACACCATATGAAGTCAGGTCCAGCTGATTGCCATTTGTACACAGAAGAAAGGTGGCGATCATTTATCAAAAGCAGCAACTGCACAGCAACTCAATTAGCTTGGAGATATTAAGCAAAAGACAGTGAAGGAATCTAGGACACTATTGCCAATAGGCCTAAAAGACATCAGGACCCAGCATTCCCGAGACACAGGTAGTTTCGACAAGGTACACAGACTCAAGGAAATCAACAATAAGCTTTCATTTTGCTCCTGGTGCTGTCTCCTGATCTGTGAACCCAGCTGCAAGTCAGAAACCCAAGTTTATTGACTGGTATATTGACGAGTTCATTCCATGACAGTGTTCAAAGGCATGAGAAAAATTGTGGTTAAGGGATGTGAAGAAGACTGATCAAGGACATAGAAAGAACTCCTACCCTAGCTCACAACAATGCAAATTCATTCACATAAGCTAAATAAGTTACTAGAGTTAAAAGATACGAAGTTGCCAAAAAACTAGATGTACATTCCTGCCACTGTATTACTATTACACAACTTCTTGTTATAAAGAAGTTTATTTGCTATGACTTTTCTATTGCTATACAACAGAATTTAATTTTAGCTAAGTTTAAAGCCAAGCAAAATCATATGACAAAATATGAATGCTTGTTTTATCAGTAGTTTAAAGTTTATGCTCCTTCAATCAGTCATATGATAGATACCTTCATAATGTGTCTATACATGCATACTCTGCATGGATATACAGTTTACTTATATGAAGAAACTTTCATGTGTTCTTTAAATGCATAGACTAAACTAAACAGGTTATTCCTATAATAAAATATTCAAGTATGTGGTCGGAATGTTTACCAAAACAATTACAAAGTGTTTTACAATAAAATACCTTACAATTAAATATTTCCCCCAAGTTTCTTGTTATGATGAAGAAACATTCCTATTGCAGCTAAAAATGGCACAAAATTCACAAATATGAGTCACAATCTATAATCATGTAAAATAAGAACGTTTTAATTAGAGTGTAGATATTGACGTTTTGATGCAGTTTCACCTGTGGCTTCCTCTTTACAGTAGAGCCTCACAACCTATGTGTTGAGAATCTTTGGGAAGTCAGCTGACCCTTTCATGGGGGTCACCTAAGACCATCAGAATACAGATATTTACATTATCATTCACAAAAATAGCAAAATCATGCTTATGAGGTAGCAAAAAATAATTTTATTGTTGGAGGTCACCAGAACATCAGGAATTATGTTAAAGGGTCTCAGTATTAGGAATGTTGAGAACAACTGGTTTACAGTATATTTTGTTGCAATATATTTGCAATATAAAGGATATAATTACAGCTTTCCAAAGATGAAAGTATATTTACAAATGAATCACCATCTTCAAAACATATCATTAAAGAGAAATAAGACCTTACAAAGGTCTTTCTCCTTTTTCTAGGTGGCTAGTAGGAAGATATTTGAGTACATGCTAGTTCCTTAGATATTCAGAAATATTTAAAAAAATAAATCACATGACTGTACTTCTGAGATGAAGGACTGTTAGCAGACATCAGCAAGAGAACTACTTTACCAGCACAGAGGAATCTATTAGTATAAGCTTTTATCATTACAAATTGGACTTAAATTGCCAGATGGTCTTGCTATTCTACTGACTCTGCATTTAGGAATGTCTATGCACTTTAATTCATAAGAGTTTTCCAATAAATAAACTTCGAGCACAATGATGGACAATCAAGTTCAATCATGTTAGGAATTCTTAAATTATTGATTATCTTTAATGTCCCTGGTTCAATATTACCTTCTAATTATATCATGTGTCTCTCAGAAACAAATAAGTTGAGAGAATGTCATTAATCTAATATGCAGTTTTAATTTGTCCTGAATTAAAGAAATGAGACAGAGACTTTCTCTTCCATGTTTACAGTGATTGTTTAGTCAGCTGGCACTTTTCTATGTAACATGATCATAATTATGGTAGCATAGTGTGGACACTTATCCTATTACTCTTAGCAATTGCTTTCAGTAGCATTTCTCAGAAGCTCTTGAAGTCCATGCTTATTATTGACTCTCAGTTTTAGTCAGAGAGCTGTTGGAACATTTTTGACTTCAAAGAAGCTAATAGGTAATAGCTAGATGAGACTCAGCACTTTCAATGTAAAGGAACAATGAACCACACAGCAGATGAAGAGAACAGGACAACTGAATAACAGATTACAGATATAGCTTGCATCTGAATGAATGTAGACTACTATGTTGCTAAGTTCCTTCAATCTAGCTACCCAACTATATCACATACAGAAGTTGTCACACCCAGTAATAATAAAAAGTTATCTCCATGAAGAAAAAGATATATATCAATACAATGGTCAATATACCTATATTCACATTTGTTTATTAGTCTTAATTTTTTCCTATAAGTCCTTAGCCTAACTCATTGATGCTACTCTTATAGAATTTGTATACGTATAAAATCATACCCCTAAGAAAAAGCATAAATACTTGCTTTTAAAACTACAGTATGGCTATGAAGTAAAAGATATAGAGAAAAATATTTTTTTCTTGAACTCTGTTAACTGAAAACTTGTCATTTAGGGTAATTTTGAGTTATGTCACTTTGCTCTTCTGTAGAATACCTGTGTGGAACAAAGTACAATCCTTCTCTAATTATAAAGGAGACTTGATATAGGTATTTGTATTTTGCATGTTTTAAAAACTGTAACTTTAGAAGGTTGGATTTGTTGAAGATGTATATTTATATTGAGAAGTTTTCCAAATAGCCATCATATATAAATAATATATGCAGTAGTTTTTCCAATTGCAGTGAGAGGCTTAGGTGGGATTTCATTATTTGCATCATGATGCATTTGATAGTGATGAACTCAAAATTGAATAGTGTCTACTAACCAAAAGCAAGATATTCAAACAACCTGCCAGGATGTCACAGGCTTATAATCCTAGTGCTTGCAAAGTAGAACCAGAATGATAAGGGGCTCAGTTTCTCCCTACAAATACAGATCTATGAAGTCCAACTGGGACTACATGACACTTTGTCTTAAACGCAAGACAGAATTAATGAAAATCAGAGAAAAAAAGGTGATAACACATTTCAAGTTACAGGACTGCTTATGTCTTTTTTTATTTTCTCAGGACACATTTCTCTTGATATAGGCATCGATTTGACTTCCTGGATAAATACCTAAACACTCAATATAATCTGGGTTGAAAAAAATATCTTGCCTTTTGTCATAATTTGGATATTGCAAAGATGTTTTGCTCATGGTTATATACAGAAATGTAAACAGTTAAAGGGATGACTTTGATGTGTATCTGTGTGTATGTTCGCATGTGTGCGCACACTTGTGTGTGTGTGTGTGTGTGTGTGTGTGTGTGTATGTTTTCTTCACATTCTCAAAGTTGTTATACAACCAGGTATTTTAATCCTTCCAAGCTGACATATGTATTTCTATGACATTGAAAATGAGTTTTGATTTTTGTAAATATATGAAATAAATTTCAAATATAAATAAAGTTATAAATAGTAGGTAAATAGCCTGATTTTTACTTAGCTAGAGAAAACCCATCTTAATAAACACAGCTTTTCTTTAACTCAAGTAATAGTGGCTAAATTTTTATAGATGCTATGTTTTTAAAGCTAAACTGTCTATCTTCAAAAATCATTTTAAGTAATTTGAGATTCAATCTTTAATAATTTCTGGAAATGTTTTCTATGAATTTGTCTTGTTACTTTTTCCAGAATTAAACAGTAAGTTGATGAATAAAATATAGCTAAAAGACTTAATAGATATTAGGTGTGGAAATACTTCTGAAATGGAATAGAACTATTGTGAACATATGAATTAAAATCATGTCTTTGTTGGGGTTACTATTTCTGTGATAAAACACTATGGCCAAATAAACTTGAAGAGGGAAGGTTTTCTTTCAGTTTAGACCTCCCAGGTAACAGTCCATCTCATAGGGAAGTCAAGGCAGGACTCAAACAGGGCAGGAAACTCTGGATCTGGCTTTAACTTTATGGCTTGCCCAACTCACCTTCTGATAAAACCCAAGACCACCAGCTGAGGGATGACCACACTGACATTTCTCATGTGCCTTCCTACATCAATCACTAATTATAAACATGCTCTAGTGGCTTGCCTACAGCTCAATCTTATGGAAGCATTTTTTCAATTGGAGTTTCCTCCTCTAAGATGATTCTAGCCAGTGTCACATTGACATAAAATTAGCCATAAAATCAGAATTGTATGTTTTGAAAACCTGATGAGTAAGCCCATATTATTGATAATTCAGTGTGTCCAGACAATATATAAGAACAGAATAATATGTATTCACTAATGCAGAACCTTTCTAAAATTATGTAGATGGAAAAAAGCCTTGCATTTTAGTGTTAATTTGATTACTATCTAATGTATACTATATGAAGTTAGGTAGATAGATAGATAGATAGATAGATAGATGGATGGATGGATGGATGGATGGATAGATGGATGGATGGACAGACAGATAGAAAGATAGACAGATAGATAAAAAGTTAGCCAGACAGACAGACAGATAGAAGAATGATACATGGTGAGAGATAGAGAGACATGTGAAGATATACATGAATGAGTACACAGGACTACATTGTTTCCATTATTTTTGTATTATTCTAGAGAGAAATTTAAAAATATCTCAATTGCAAAATGATAACTTAATCATATATACTTGAACAAAATATTTTTTTATTAAATACTAGGTAGAAGATAAAATGTGGTTGCCTGATTTGTTCATTCTGGAAAATCAATGTGGTTACAAAGATTACCTTTTGTTTCTAGATCTTTAGCTACAAGGAGACTGTGCTCAGCATCATGTCACAGTCATTCCTGTACTCCAGCAGAACCTTCCTGCTGACTCACAGCTTCCTAGAAATATATCAAGTACTCTGAACTTCATCAGTTACTATGCACTTTGGCATGCAGGTTAAATGGAGTTTTTGGCAAAACACAGAATAACTGAAAGATTGCCTGCAATGTGTATTGTGGAATAAGCACTAAAATCACTTCCCACTGTGTAAAATAAAAATCATCTTGAAAAATAACAAGCATGATAAATATTTATAGAGTCTGACAGATCTTAGATGACACAGCAGAATGACATGTTAAGTAATTTTGAATGACTTTTTAACACAGAGAATATGTAAATTTAGAATGTAAGTTGAATAAGGGATAATAGAAACTTCCATAGGTATTTGAATGTAGCATCAACCAAGAGAAAGCAAGAACAGTATTTTAATAGTAACCATTGGGGATAGCATTCAGGAACTGCTTCATGTACCAAAATATATTATGGTTTATGATTCTTAATAAAATGGCCTACTATTAGCCACATTCTCCCATATATGATAAGTCAATTCAGAGTTATTTATAGTACATGATGACATAAATTCTAGGAAGTGATTGCACCTTGGAGAATAATGAAATATAAATTGCATACATGTTGAATACAAAAATATTTTTCTTTCACTCATGATTGAAAGATAAAACCCTGTGACCTGCCAACTGTTTATGAAGTACAAATGACATTTTCTGATTATCCTTAGAATTGTTTCACAAATTATCCTCAAAGGAGACTTGGAAAAATGTCCACATAAAGAGACAGCTATAGGATACTAGATAATGCTAAAGAAATATTGCTTTTAAAATTTTAACACATGACATTATAGTAATACTATAAGGAGTCATAATTAAAGATAAATGATTTAATAGTTATGTATAGATCATAAACTTTTTATATAAACTGCTATGAGTAAACAGAATTACTAGCTAAGAAAGCAAATAAAAGAAGGTTGCTTTTGAGATCAAATGGCTGAGGTTGTGTAGTTCGAATTTTGTGTCCTCTACACTTAACATGTTTTGAGATTTCATTTCAAATGCATCCTTGAAATTAAAACAATGTAAATCTTTCTAGAATGTTCAGTATGGAGGAAGCAGTAATCATAGCATATGACACACATCAAGCATTTTTGGCTTCATAGACATAGCATGAGCTTGAAATATGAAACAATTGTATAAGTGGATTCTGAATGTTACTCAAGGAAGAACTTCATTCATATGCAATTTATTATCCATATACCTTTTAAACATTTTTACATTTCTTTTTACATTCTTTTACCTCTGTATTCAATAACATATATTTCCCTGTACTACTGAATGGTATTTTCACTGTGTCTCTTTAATTTCCTCTCCTACTCATCCTTCAATGCCTTCCTATCATAAATTAGAACCTGATATAATTAATTCAGTTTCTCATAGGTGATGGAATAAAACATACACAAAGAAATCTATGCATGTCACATGTGCCTGTAACCACACACTGGCAATGCTGAAGAAGAAAGTGAGCAAATGGCATCAGCTGCTTACAGAGAGTTTGTCTTAAAAATAGATATGCGTGAAATTAAATAAGCAGAAAAAACAGCACTGAACCAAAATCCTCATTGCTACTACAAACAATAACAACAAATGCATATAAAGCAGTATGTCAGTATAATTATTTTGCAGTTTTCACTGTGAATGTTATATAAAAAAAATGTCTACTGTGACTCCAGATGTAACAGTAACTTTATTTGGCTTATTTTACATTAAATTTCACAAAGCAGGTGAAAATTCTGTTGGGCAGCAAGCCAGAAAATGTGACAAATAACTGTGTTAATTTTAGGATAATTATTTTAAAATGCACAAGACCTGAATATTGTATACATAAGTGACATGGGAGAGATTCAATACCTAATAAAGAATTTAACAGAAACAAATAAAACCTCATTCCATTGCAACATCATTTGGTAATTGTAAAAAACTTCATCAAATAATGAGGAATTTTCAGATATTACTTGAGTAAGAGCAAATGTGGGAGGCAATTTCTTAAATATGATACCTATATTTTTATAAAGCTCTGAAAAGCTTCTGTAGAAATTAATAAAAGTGGACTTTTAAAGTGGTAGTCTATAAAAGGAAGGCAATTAATTTCTCAGTAAAATTATAAAAGTGATGCAATTGCCCAAAGAGACCATTTTGGTGTACTTTAAGACATTTAGTAAAGTCAGATAATTTGGGTTACATTATCAGTAACTGTAAATGCATTGAGTGAAAGGGCTGAGAGGGTTTGCCTTTCTTCCCTGCAGATCATTAATAACAGTGGTCTCCCGGAAGGAGACCAGTAGGAAACCCATCTGCTCTGTTTACAGGATGGGTTGAGGCACTGCAGGGAAGGGAAGTATGAACACAGCCAACTAAAGTTGCAATTTTGATTCAGAATGAACAGAAAAAAAAAGAACTAGTTTATAACCTTTGAAAAATCAACCCCGGTTTATTGACTTTATCCTCTGCTCTGAAAGGGGAGACTTTATTATGCAGTGTTAATAGGCCCATTCCATTTCAGCAGAGCTCAGCTACTGATACTATGTTCAGAAGATCATGGGTTGCTATAAGCCGACTATACTTTTAAGAGACCACAGCTGATGCTTAACATAGCTGCCATATTTAGGTAAAATATCTGCAAGACCTATCACTCTGTCTCTTCATCCATAGGCATGATCATTATGGTTCCTTGCACGCTACCAGAAACTAACGAAATCATTGTTGCTGTGGATTTCTTGGATCTATATTCACTCACATGCTTATTCTTTTTTTTTCCCCTACATCTCAAATGGAATAAAATGTATTGAATCTTTTATTCAGAAACATATCAACATTGTGTTCAAACAGATTTAAATTTCTTTAGGCTCTTTGCTTCAATAGCTTCTAATAAAAATGATTTATATTATTTCCTATTTATTTATTTATTTATTTATTCACTTAACAATCTGATCAAAGCTATCCTCCCTCATCTCTTCCTAGCTCCTCTTTCCCAACTCTCCCCTATTCCTCCATCTCATTTTCCTTAGAGAATGGGAGCCCTCCATCATAGATGTACCAACATGCCCCCACACCCTACCCCCAGACATCAAGGTGCAGCCCGACTAAGTGCATCTTCTCCCACAGAGGCTAGAGAAGGCTACCTAGCAACAGAAAAGTGATCCAAAGGCAAGCAATAGAATAAGATAAAAACCTGTCTTAGGGTTTTATTGCTATGAGCAGACACCATGACCAAGGCACCTCTTATAATGGCTTTTAACTGGGACTGGGTTATAGGTTTAGAAGTTCAGTTCATTATTATCATAGATGAGCACCTGTTTCAGTCAGAGGCTATGTGCAGCCTCTCAGAGGACAGTTATGCTAGGCTGTAGTCATGCATGTCTTTTTGGGTTACCTCACTCAGGATATTTTTAATTCCATCCATTTGCCTGACAAATTCATGGTGTCCTTGTTTTTAATGGCTGAAGAGTATCCCATTGTGTAAATGAACCATATTTTCAGTAGCAATATTTCAGTTGAAGGACGTCAGGGTTGTTTCCAGTTTCAGATTATAATGAAGCTTCTTTGGACATAGTAGAGCATATGGCCTTATGGTATGGTAGAGCATCTTTTGAGTATATGCCTAGGAATGGTATACCTGGGTCAGGTAGAACTATTTCCAATTTTTTGAGAAACTGCCAAATTGATTTCCATAATGGTTATACAAGATTGCCATCTCACCAGCAATAGAAGAGTATTCCCCTTTCTCTACATCCTTGCCAGTATGTGCAATTTATCCTACTTACAAGATGTTCAAGGATAGAGATGGAGCAAGTTTGAGGGAATGGCCAACCAATGACTGACCCAAATTCTGAATCACCCCATGAGAGTCAACACCTGATATTATTAATGCTTCTTTGCTTTGCTTGTAGATAGGAACCTAGCAGAATTGGCTTCTGAGAGACTTCATACAGCAGCTGATAGCAACAGCTGGAGAGACCTACAGCCAAATATTAGGTGAAGCTTTTGTAGACTCAATGGTTAACACTGTACAAAGACTGAGTTCTTTTATATTTGGTTTGCTGTTTGTATTTTCCCTTGCTTATTTTAAAACACACGCATATACAAGTAAACACACATTAACACAAATATACACAAACACATATTCCAACTGTTGAAATATTTATTGGTTCTTATAGATCCTATGACAAAATTTACTCAAATTTCTTTTCTATACCTATCCATTAATGTCTGAACTCTACTCCAGCCATACTTGGATCTTTCTCAACTATGTTGACTCTATGTAATTGAATGCAGTTCCTTTAAACTCCTTTGAGCATACCTTTCACTAAATGTAAGACACAGATTCTGTGGTGTAATAAAAATTGAGTAGACATAAGTTGAAAAGACTAGATACATTATGACACAAAACTAGTGATCAAGTCATTCTACAAACCTGACTGAAACATGTGTGTGTATAGCCATGATGGATAGATCCAATAGATTGGTAGCTTCATGTAATGACATTGTACTAAAAGTTTTGGTATAATTTTACTACAGATGAAGACTTTAATTATTAATGTGTTTTACGTATTTATTTAAATAATTTAACTTAAATTAAATATTGAGGAGCCCAGCTGATAGCCACCTGAACTTGACAGCCTGGGTGGGATAGGGGTATGTTAGGGGAAAGGGGAACAGGATCAGATATGGGGAGAGGGGACAGGAGAAAAGCCACAGGGCCAAGTGAATGAATGAGAGAATCCAAAATATATGAAGAACTACCAAATAACCCAATTTTTAAAATGAAGTATAGAGCTAAACATAATTCATAACAGGGGACCTCTAATGGCTGAGAAGCACTTAAAGAATGAAAATAAACAGCCTCAGGGAGTGAGAGGTTGGGGGACTATCTGGAAAGTACCAGACCCGGGAGGTGTAACACTCTCAAGACTCACTGGGTGTGACCTTAGCCAAAATGCCCAACATTGGGAAAAGGGAACTCTAAGAGTCCACCTCCAGTAGATGCAAAGGGCCTCAAGTGGAGGGATGGGTTTCCTAATGCACAATCAAAATTTCTGACCCAGAATTGTGCCTGTCTAAACGAACTGCAAAACAAAAATAGAGAAGAGACTGAAGAAAAGGCAGTCCATGATTAGGCTGACTTAGGATCCATCTCATGGTGGGAGGTCTCATGGGGGTACACCAAGGCTTGACAATATTATACTATGATGTGCTTACAGATGGGAGCCTGGCATTGCTGTCCTCTGAGAGGCTCTACTAGAAACTGTTTGATACAGAAGCAGATATGTATACCCAACCCTTGTACTGAAGTCAGAGACTCCTATTGTTGAACTGGGGGAAGGATTGAAGAAGTTGAAAGGAAGAATGACCTCATAGGAAGACCAAAAGTCTCTAACTCAGACACAAAGTAGTTCCCAGTGACTGAGCCACCAACCAGGAAAATACACGGGCTTGTCCTAGGCTGCTGGCACATGTATAGCAGAGGTCTGCCTGCTCTGGCCTCAGTGGGAGAAATGAACTTACTCCTTGAGAGACTTGAGGGCCCTGAGAAGGGGGAGGCTTGATGGAATTGGATAGCACCCTCTTAGATGCAAGGGGAAGGAGGGATGGGATGAGGGGCTGTGAGAAGGGGAACTGAGAGGGGGTGGACAATCACTGGAAAGTAAATAATTAATAAATAAATATTTTTGATCAATATTAGACTAAATATTTTCTCAAACTATGAAGTTTTAGAAATATATTTATTTATATTTATATTAAGTATTTTACTTATTTTTATTTCAAATGTTATCTTCCTTCCCAGTCCCTCCTTCATGAGCCGTCACCAGATCATCCCTCTCCTTTGTCTCTAAGATGTTGCTTCCCCAGCCACCCACTCCCATCTCATCCCTCTAGCATACCCCTTCTGTGGGGCATCAATCTTCCACAGGACCAAGTGCATCCCCTTCCACTGATGCCAGAAAAGGCAGTCCTCTGTTATAAATGTTGTAGAGGCCAAGGACTAACCAATGTTGGCTCTTTGGTTGGTGGTTTAGACCCTAGGTGCTCTGAGAGGTCTGGTTAGTTGATATTACTGTTGTTCCTCTGGGGTCTCCTTCAGCTCCTTCTGTCCTTCCCCTAACTCTTCCATAGAGATCCCCAACCTAAGTTCAGTGGTTGGTTGTGAGTATCTTCATCTGTCTTAGTAAGGTGCTGGTAGACCCTCTCAGAGCACAGCCATTCCAGGCTCCTGTCTGCAAAGTACAACAAATTATCAACAATAGTGTTGGAGTTTGGTGCCTACATATGAAACAGATCCTAAGTTGGGGCAGTCTCTGGATGGCCTTTCCTTCAGTCTCTGTTCCATTTTTCTCCCCTTAGATTTGCATTTTGAATTGAGGTTGCCCAAACCCTCAACTGGGGGCCATGCCTACCTACTATTTATTTTATTTTCTGAGATTATAATATAATTAAATCATTTTCCTTTCCATTTCTTCACTCCAATAATGCATAAATATCTATCCTCTTACTTCCTTTAGATCCGTGACCTTAAGTTTTTGTTACATATATATTCCTAATATATAAATGTAACCTTGTTTATATAATATTACTTGTATATATGTCCCAAGGCTTACCATTTGATATTATAAAACCAACTGATATGCTCTTCCTTGTAGAAAATTTCTTCTAGTTTCAGCATTCCTTAGTTGCATGTAGTCATTTGTATAGGTTTGAGTCTTCATGAGATTTTTCTTTTCCATTTTAGCATGTCTGTTGGTATAGTTCTTCTTTGGGTGTGGTTGAGACAGTTATGTTGGCTAGGCTGCATGTGTGTAGCTTCCAACATTTCTAGGATACATAACATTGCAGGAATCTTCCTTTTTCTCTAGCTTTTAAAATTTGTTATGGAATTATCCCTGAACTTTCAGTAAAGGAGTTGTGTTGTAGATGTATTGATTTAGACTCTTGACTCTTCAAAAGGGAATTTTGATTGGCTGTAGTTTTCTGTAATTACCTCTATCTATTGTCTTGTGAAAAGTGAACTTTCCTTGATGATATCTGAAGAGTTTACTTATAGGTGTATAAAACTCATATACATACATATATATATATATATATATATATATATATATTTATGGATTATTCTGGCATAATAAAGTAATGGTTGGAGGTTCTCCAAGACACAGGACTTTACTACACCAAGGGAATTAGCTAAGAAAATGATATAAAGAAGCATACTAATAAGAATCATGTGATTTATGCTTTTTCTTGGCATCCATACAACTGTATAGCTATATATTGTTTTGTTTTTTACTGAAAATAGCATTTTTTATAACACAATAAATACTTTTCCCTCCATTTACTCTTCCTAGTTTCCCTCCTCCTCTCAAATTCACTACACATTTTCTTTCTGTCACTAGGAAACAAACAGGCTTTTAAGGCATAATAATAAATTAAAATGAATAATATATAATTAGATAAAACAAAAGTTAATATACTAGATTTGTAAAAGAACAAACAAAGAGAAAGAAAGAATAGAACCCAAGGAAAGGCACATAAAACACAGAATTAGACACAGAGATCTCCTCATTTGCAACTCAGGAATTCAATAAAAACACTAACTGGAACTGTTAGTCTTGAACTTAATGTACAATGAAGTATGCAGTCTTGTCCAGAACCTACGCATGATACCTAACTCTCTGTGAGTTGTTATGTGTAGCTATTCTATAGATTTAGAAGGCTTTATTTCCTAGGTGTTCCCATGACCTCAGGCCTTATACCTTTTGGCTTCTTCTTCCACATCATTTTGTTTCCACTGAATGACATGACCTGATAACGGCATCTGTGTTTAGAGCAGAGTTTTCCAAATTCTCCCCTTCTTTCCATTATTTGTCATTGGAGGTCTTTCTATTTTCTCATATCTTATTGAAAGGAGTTTTTCTGATGAATGCTAAACAAGGAACTGATTTGTTATTATAGCAGGATGTCATCAAGATTCATTTTATTACTAGGTTTCTTGGGTTTTGTGTTTATAACAGTAATATTTGGCTTTACCCTAGATTCCTAGGGAATCTATTTTCTCGTTCTTGGTCACTCATCGTCAGGTATGGGTTCAACCTCATGAAATGTAACTTAAGTCAGATCAGGAATCAATTGCCTACTTCCACAACGTTTGCCCTACAATTGTCTTAGCATATCTTTCAGGCTGAAAACCATGGTAGATCAATGATTTTTGTGGCTGGGTTGGTGGTTATGTTTTTCTTTTGGCATGTAGAGTAGTTTCTTGTACCAAAAATGCTTAAAAGGAGGGGTGAAGGCTCTTCACAGAGCAACAACCTAACTTTTCTATGTTCTGTAATTCTAGGAATTGTCTTCAGAAATGTGACCTTGCTGTCATTTGTGGAGAGCAAGCTATTGTATTAACAAAAAATTATGTTGCTTGTGATTCCTATGGGTAAGTTTTGGCCAACAATTCAATTAGATGTAACCTAATACTGGTACTGTAAGCTTCATTTGGTGTTAAGAGATGGCCAGTTAGGACTCTGCTTTCCTTGTTGTTTGGTAATTTTATTTATAGTACCATTGTATATGTATATATTTTAGGAAGCTTCTATTTTCTTAGAATTGCCTATTACCCTTCAAATAACCCTTAATTTTAGTGGTGTCTCCCCATATTCTCTCCACCATCCCTCTCTCTAATCTTTCCTACTTTATCTTCCTGTTTCAGTATTTTGTCATATGTCTATAACAACATATCCTATTTTTCTTTTCAAAGGGGATCCATCTTTCTTCTTCTAGGCCTTTACTGAATGCTTAAAATCTGGTCCTATGCAATGTAGCTTAATTATCATTGACTGCATAGCTAATATCCACAATTAAGTGAATACACGCCATATTACTCTTTTATATGTGTTTAATATCCCTCACTCAGAATGAATTCTTTTAGTTTTATTCATTTACCTGAAAAATTTCATGATGCCATCCTGAAATTATTTTGTATAGCTCAATGTTTCTTTAAAGATGTTCAAAGTTTAAAAGATTAATGATCATTCAAATTCCACAGGTGTGATACCAAGTATAAAGGATGATATATGACATCTGGAGGTATGATCCAGACTACTGTCATTGCACTACTTTGTCATTACATAGTTTAGTGCAGTGCAATGGGAAAAGATCTAGTGTCCCTTCAATGAGTCAACAACGATAACAAATATGATAGCAAAGCGTGTATAATGATGGAGTTGCATTCTGGAGCAACAGATATCATCTCTCAGATTGCATTTATTTAGATTTTTAAAATTACATTTGTTCTAGAAGCATAAAGGTATAGATTATGTGTTCTTATAATTTGATATGATCAACATTGTTGATGGGGAATTATTTACAACTGCATTTAAATTTCACTAAGGAAGCATTTCACACACTATTCATATTTAAGAATATTTGAAGATTACTGCCATTTGACTTGAAATAGTTTCAAAGTACATAAAGAAGTTAAAGGAAAAGTAGTTTCAAATGTTCCACTTTAGAATAGTACTGTGATACAAAATTACATCCAGTTTTTGGACTGATAAATGACAAATCAAGTCAAGATGGAGAGAAACAAAATGTTTGAGAACATGACTGACAGTCTTAGTCATTTCCTAGCAGGATCTGCCATTTACATAGCTATATGACCGTAAGAAGAACAGTAATTATAGTTCAGTTTACAAAGTGATAACGTGAACAAAGATCAAAAGGTATGTATATCTTATAGTGATTGTAAGAATGATATGAACAGCCTATGTGACTTTTCCTGAACAGGATGGATAAAGATCTCTACAACCAAATGGGACACTGACAAGAGACAGTATCAAGAGATAGTATCATAGGTGAGGGATTACTTACAGGGACAAAAATGCCTTAAAGATTGTTGGATCACCAAAAATGCTATACAGGCAGGAACAAGGGCTCAAGAAACCTGCCTCCTACTAGTATCACACTGCCCATCAGTCTTCTTTATATATTCATTTCCACATCATAGCCTAGGCAGACTTTATGAAACTTGGGACTTCCTGAGTTTTATGCATTGCTTAAGTTTTTAGGTTTCGTGATCCTCATATTTTTCCCTGGTATTTTGAAAATTTTGAAGTTTATATTCTCCTTCTGAAAAGGGATATTTTAATTTAAAGTAGAAAGTTATATAACAACTGTCTAAGTGCATGCATGTTTTTGTTCCTATTATAATTGAAAGGACACAGAACAGATCTCTGGATATTTTACTTTCTACATCCCAGTGAACAAAACTGATAGAATTGAGAGATATATGGGTTAATTTAATTAGCTCATGTTGATTAACTGACAAGTTCAGATAGAAAATATTTTAAAAAATTGCAAGAATAACGACACTTAAAGCACAGAAATGTGTCTATGATTCTTATTTTCATATTAGAGTAAATAATTCTTTTTTAGGTTGACACTCCTTTAGTTTTCTATATGTATGATATTACTTTTGAAAACAGGTACAATCAATAAATATATCTGTTTTGTATCCACATATACATTTTCATTTTCTAATATTTTGAGTGAAGAACTTTCTCTTAGTAGGCTTAGCACATGTATAAATATTTCTTTCATTAAATTTCATGTAACAAAATAGCAACAAATACATATCTAGACATTCTACTAATCTAAGGAGAAAAACTAATGTATTGATTTAAATTATTAAAATTCTTCAACTTATACAATTTTCATTTTACATATTTTAATATATTTATTTTTCATTCATAATATCTTGATTAATTGTCAATTTGTTCTCCTCTTTCTCTCTTCAATTACAGTGCTGGCTACTAAGTTTGCTTTCTACATAGAAAAAACTTGGTTCCTACAGGAAGACCTTTAATTTTCTCTTTATGTTAAGATATATAAAGCCAATAACAGTAAAAGAGGATAAGCAAGAATACATATTGTACAAGTTACAAGCACAGCATTTAGTATTGTGCCAGTTTGCATAATGCTTTAATAAGGTTTTGCTCTAGTCTTTTCTGCATAATGGCATCTTAATTTCAATGTCCATGATTAAAGCAGTATCCTTAAAGGCTCTTTAGTGTATTATGAAAGTTTTGTAGAACTGTTGTGAGCTGTTTTATGAACTTTATTACTTCAGCATTTTTAGATGATGACTCATCAGTTTTCTTTTAGATATTCCTTGTTTAAATTTTTCAATAGAGCTATGCTTTTATATTTTGTTATTTTTATTCTATGATGATCTTAAAATGAGGAGAAAATGAATGGAATCTCTTTGGCAGTACCAAGAACATTTGCTTTCTAATTTATAAGTATCTGCCAAGTCCTAATGCATTCTGTGGGTTACCAACAAAATTACACATTATCACTGGTAAGGCAAATTATAATCACAATAATATACAAGTACAAATCCATCAGAAAGCCTTAAATTAAAAACACTTTGAAGTTCAAATGCCTGAAAGTCTTAGGAAAAGAAATTAATATCAGACTCATCATTTGAAGAACTGAAAAAATGATTATAGCAAATGTAGTTGTGAGTAGAAGCATCTCACATTACTACAACTGTGGTTGTATAAAGGAGCATAAATTATCCAAAGGTGATACAAGAGCTTCAGTAACATCATTGTGCATAATTACTAAAAATGAATTATGTCTTATGTCCCAAAATTGCAGTTTTTTGTCTTTAGATGCCTCCAGTAAACATCCAATTTCCATTCTAAATCATAAACAAAACCTGTCATTTTAGATCATTTACATTTGTACCAAATTCAAAATAATCTGTATGGATTTTATAGTATTTCACAAGGGAATCTCACAGACTTTGTAAATTAAAACAACATATTTATTTCTTGAATTTTTGTCAGGTCATTGGAGCATACCACTTAAATATATCCTTGTATGCAGAGAGTAAACAACTACAGTTTGTGTGGTTTCTGGCAAAGGTTTTCTTTAAAACTTAGTTTTTGATAGCCAGAAGCTGGAAACAAGCCAGATGTCCCATGACAGAAAAATAGATACAGAAAATGTGGTTCATCTACAAAATGGAATGCTACTCAACTATTAAGAATGAGGACATCCTGAGTTTTTGAGGCAAATGAATGGAACTAGAAAATATCATCCTGAGTGAGATAACACAAACCCAAAAGGACATGCATGGTGTATACTCAATAATAAGTGGATATTAGCCAGTAAAAAATACAGAATACCCAAGATATAGTCCACAGAACTCAAAAAGTTCAATAACACCTCAGTCCCACTTGGGACGGAAAAGTTAGCAATCACAAGTGGGGAGGGAGCGAGGGTCGAGGTACCAGAGAGGGAAAGTGGACAGGGTTTGGGGAAGAGGGGAACCTGAGCTGGTAATGGATGAGGGAAAAGTACTGAAGCCCTGAAGGCCAGTAGAAAGAACAGAAACAGGCAATATCTGGAGGTAGGAGGTTGGGAGATTCTCCAGAATGCACCAGAGACCTGGGAAGTGAGAGACTCTCAAGACTCAAATGTAATGTCCCTAGATGAAGTGCCAGACAGTATGGAGAGTAAAGTTATGAAGCCCACCTTGAACAAGAAGATAGGGCATCAAGCAAGAGAGGGGGTTACCATCCAACAGTCAAAACTCTGACCCATAATTGTTCCTGTCTGAAAGAACTACAGGGATGGAAATGGAGGAGGACCCTGAGGAAAAGAAGGACCAGTATGAGGCCCAAAGTGGGATCCAGCTCAAGGGGAGGTCCCAAGGCCTCACACTATTACTGAGGCTATGGAACACTCACAAAAGGGATATATCATGACTGTTTTCCAAAAGGCCCAAGAAGCATCTGAAAGAGTCAGATACAGATATTTGCACTCAACCAATTAACTAAAGCTGCTGACCCCTGTGGTTGAATTAGGGAAAACCTGGAAGAAGCTGAATAGGAGGGCGGCCCTGTAGAATGACCAGCAGTCTCAATTAACCTGGACCCTGGAGATCTCTCAAACACTGGACCACCAACCAGACAGCATACACCAGCTGATACGAGGCCCCCTGCACATACACAGCAGAGGACTGTCGGGTTTAGTCAGAGAAGATGCACCTAACCCTCAAGAGCCTGGAGAGTGGCCCAGGGAGTTTAGAGATCTGGTGGTGTGGGAGATGGGGATTGGGGACATCCTCGTGGAGACAGCAGACAGGGAGGAGTTATAGGATGTGAAACAATCAGAGGTTGGACCTGAAGGGGAATAAAATTTGGAGTTTAAAATGAACAAGGAAAAAACAAACAAACTCAGAGATGTCTTTATTTAAATTGTCATTGATTGATTTTTGTTCAAAAGTATATTACAATGGTGATTTATTTTATTTTCTCAATTCATGTGATTACCCATGGACAGCTAGTAGAAATATCATACAAGTGATTTGCTATAAGAGCTTCCTTAACATGGTGGTGAGATTATACAAACATGTTTGTTCATATACTAAAGTTCTTATTTGAAATCATTTGATGTTAAAACATGGAGTGCTGGGAGGTAATTAAGTCATTAATTAAGTAAGATTATAGTCCTTACATTGTATTTTAGATCCTAATTAGAAGGGATAGATGAGACTTCTTAATCCACCTCTGCTTTCTTCCATGGAAGAATGAAGAAAGATGCACATCTCTGTCTCAGGGACAGAGCCCGTACCAGATTCAGCATTGCTAGCTTCTTTATTGGCAAACAAATTCAAATTGGGTGATGTAGAAAGGCAAATAGCTGAGAACAATGAATGTAAACTTTAAAGAAAAAAAATACAGCATATACCACACAAACAAATTTACACTGTAGAACATAACATTCATTAAGGGGGTATGGTATTAGGAGAAGCAAGTGAATGGGTAATAGATGTAATATAATCAGATAAATTTTCTCTTAGGTATCAGTATACACTAGTTGAACTACTTTTGCATTAACATCTGCACACAAAGACTGTAACGGTTTTATCATAATTGCCAATCAATGACAACCAACAAACTGTTCTTTATCAGATTAGTATACAACCCATATTGATATTTATCAACAGTATTATTTAGTGATAAAATGAAAGAAGTATCCATTTATGAAATAGGAACTCACTCCATAGTGCTCACTCACAGAAGTCAGTTTGAGGAGGCTACATATATATTCTAAATATATGGCTGTGAATAAGAAAAGATCTAGAGTTCCTTAGAAGATCAGTTTGAATGGATTTGTTTGGAACAAATTGACTAGAAATGAATAGGCAAATGAGTATAGTTTTAAGGCAGTGACACCAAGCTCTATATATTGTAATTTTATATATATATATATATATATATGAATTATATTTATATATGTAACTATATATATACAAATTATGTCATTTTGGAATTTATAGTTCTATACATTACATATTAGACATAATGAAGACATAAGCTATTTACCAAAAATTTCAGATTGTAGATTAACCAATTACAGCAAACAGATCCAAGCTCAAACAGAATGATAAAAGTGAGGAATCTGGGATAGTAAAAACGGGAGTCCATTAAGTTCAAAGCAATTCTCATTTTGTTCTTTAAACATAGCATTGAATTAAAAATATTATCATCTGAAGTGGTTTTTCAAGGAAAAGATTTAAGGAAATGATATTACACAGCATAAAAACAAAGCACTATTATACAAATCAGTTTAATCCTTCAGGAAAAAATAATGGAAAAGAATTAGTAAAATCATCACTTTCCTATACAATGTATACTTTACAATGAAATGCATCAACTGCAAATAGATAGACTCATCTCTGTAACTGCAATAGAAGAGTTTTGCATTAGGTACTTTTATTGCTACTGCAAATAATGACAATAATAACAGCCACACACAAATTAAAAAGAGGAAGAGTTTGTATTATCTCATAATATGTCTCCAGTTTTCCTCTTAGATAGAGGTTATTATTTTATTTACTTATTCTTCCTTCATTTGTATCATTCTTTGAAATTTTATGAAAAAAAATGCCTATACAGTAAATTTTAGTCTTTTTCTCTCACTACTTTCTTTTCTCCCCTACCTATTTATATAAAATACTTCTTATTCTTGAGAAATCCAACTCCTGCTTGGTTTTTCATTGTTGTCCCAATTTCAAAGTGTCAGTAGACACTATGGATATTTCTTGGAGAAGAACGTTGTTAGCTACCTTACTCAGCTGTAAAGGATGTAAGCTACAACACTAATCTGCTAGGCATGATGCGCCTTCTTGTCCCATAACTGCAGGATTATGTTGGGCTCAACAAATCAATTTATGATTGGACTGAGGCCCACTCGTCAAGAGTAATCCATTCTGAAAATACTGTAAATACTGTAAAGCTAGTCAAATCCACGTGTCTAGGGAGTTTGCAGGTGCTTGAGGAAAACCTACTTCTATGGTCCTGCTAAATGGATATGTGAGAGTAAAAATTAAAAACAACTTGTCAAAGACCGCCAGACGGCTTGCTGAGCTTGCTGAGAATAGCCATAATAAAAATATCAAGCCCCTCTAGGGACAAGGTGACCAAAAATGTAGAAACAACCAAAGACATACCTTGACCAGTCTAAACATGCCCAAATGAGTAATGGGTCACCTAGTGTTTATCCTAGGTCTGAGGTTTCATGGTCAAAAATAGTGGGCCATCCACCCTGTCAAAATGATTGCTTACTCAAAGTGCTGATGTTTGAAATATCCAATTATATGTAACCGTGCCAGAATTTCCCGCTTTCCCCTTCCCCCTTACACTGTTCCCTACAAAAGCCCCAAACTTTCTGGGGTCTTTGTCGATTCTCTCCCCTGCATGGGATGAGTTTCGATCCGAGGGCCATCGTTAGTAAACTGCCTTTTGCCATTTGCATCAAGTCAGTCTCTCCTGTCTCCTTGGGTGTGCGCTGATCGGGACTTGAGTTGGGGGTCCTCTTTGGGGGTCCTTACAGATATGTTATTGAAGTACTTGTCATATACTAGTTTAATATCCATAGATTAGTGTTGTTCTTAATGTTCATAGAGACTCTGCTTGTAAAAACAGAAGATGTGTATGAGGACACTAATTTCTCTTTATAAGTAATGCTGAACATAAGTTATGATGGAGGCTTCAGTCCGATACAATTCAGTTCTTTATGGCAGGAAGATGTCATTTGTCTCACTGCAATCATGAAGGAGAGAGAGGACTACTTTTGCTTAACTCACAACCTCCTATATCTCGGCATATAAATAAGTGCCTTACACATTTAGTCTGTTTCTTACCTCTTAATTTAAACCTTTTGGAAGTACTACCTTAGACACTCCAAAATAAATGTTTTAATAGTGATTCTAATTTGAAGTCAAATAGACAAAGAACATTTTCTAATGCAAAGTGGGAGGGACTTATCCATGTTCAGAAAACTGAAAGAAAAAAATTACGAATCTTAAGTTTAGAAAATCATTGTGATTTTATCTTGATGAGAAGTACATCCATATAAACACAGGTAAAACATTAATATGCCACGTACTTAATACCATATGAATTTACATCATGAAATATATACCTCAATACAAATAAATGAGAAGTTACAGAATAATTATCAATATTTTCTTAAAATTGCTCATGATATCACAGAATTTGACAAATGAGCAAATTAGCAATTGATTTGGAGAACAAGTTTTGTTATAAATTGCCTTAGTTAAAATTGGATATTGAACTAACAGAATAAATTCTTGTTTCCTTGAATCTATGGGTTTCTTGTTTGTTTATTTTTTTGTTTTGTTTAGGGGAATAAACTTAAATTCATCTTCTTATAGGGAAGGTGCATTTAATCTGGTTTACTTGTTTAGTGTATTTAAACTAATATATATATATATGTATATGTATATGTATATTTATATGTATATGTATATATATATATATATATATATATATATATATATATATATATATATAATGTATACATGCATTTATGTGTGGGCACGTGAGTGTTGTTATTTGAGGAAACTATTAACATACAATAAATGATATGTACATCTATAGAGATATAAAACTGAATATTATTTACAGTATTAGTATACTCATACTAATAATTAGTATTATATACTCATCAATACAGCCTTCCATGCAGCACACCTTGAAAGGCCATTTATTAAAAATAGTCTTTTTCTCACTTTCTAATTACTCTTGTCCCTATTAATCATTATTGATTGAAAGTGAAAAAAATGAACCATTTTTCCTTTGGAAAATGCATTTGAATGAGTGATGCAAATAAATTTTTTGAATATTTGAATATTCAATTTACCATATATCTATAACAAATAAACTAGTATTCTAGACGTGCAGTTATAAGTATGAAACTTTGGCAAAGGAATTTTATTAAGACACATTTTGGCTCTATTTTCTGGGATAAATATGTCTGAAACATACATTTTATAGTTTCACTATGTTTCACTGACTACTTTCAGACAAATTATATACACCAGGTTGAACTTAAACAGAAATCCAGATGTCTCTGCTTCCAGAGCATGTGACAACATGCCCTGCCACATTGTCTGTTTAGAGAAATCTTAGTGAGATTTCAATAATTATAAAACTTACAGATAATTTTACTGATGCTGAAGATTCAAAATACTGATATCTTATGCAATGTAAATAAAAGAAATTGCATCCATTGTAGAATCTAGTGTACAATTATCAACTAACCTTGACTTACTGAGACAATTTCTTGACAATGTAATATTTACTGGAAGACACTTAAATACATAAAGGATTTAAAATGGAGGCCATAGTTACAAAATATTCATCCACTATTTCAAGACCTGATGCCCTTAAAAACCCTGTGGTCATTGCTGAAGGAATGTGGAATCACAATCAATTTCTGAGTCAACAAAATAAAAACATGTACATGTATTTATTAACCTATGCATAAAAAAAATCATCAAATATACTCCCAGACTTAATTAGTTTCTTTATTAAAATGTTTCTTAATGTTTTCCCTGGAGTGAAATTATTATTATTATTATTATTATTATTATTAATTTTCAAAAATAAATACTGCTTAAAATACAATGGACCAAAGACAGAAGATCAGTTTAACTCATTTTTATTAAATAGAATAATTTATTTGCAGTAATAAATATTCTTCTATATTCAGGGAACATTAGAAATGTCAATATCAGGGAGATCTTGGAGGCCTGTTTAGTTGACATTGTTGTTCTTCCTATAGTGTTGAAGTTCTCTTCAGCTCTTTCAGTCTCCAAGCTCGGTCTATGGTAAATATCGGTATATGAATTAATCAGGTGCTAGCAGAGTCTCTCAGGGGACAGCTATACTTCTTGGCATCAGTAATAGTGTTGTGGGTTTGGTGATGGGATGGATTCCTAGTTGGGGCCTTTGGTTGGCCTTTCCTTCAGTCTCTGCTCCATTTTTTGTCCCTATGATTTCTTTAGACAGGAATAATTCTGGGTTAAAGATGTTGAGATGGGTGGGTGGTCCCATCCCTTAACTGGGGGCCATAACTATCTAAGGGAGATGGTCTCTACAGGTTCTGTCTCCCCTTTGTTGGTTTTACATGGCTCCAGCTATATATGTAGCAGAGGATTGCCTTATCTGCAATCAATGGGAGGGGAGGCCTTTGGTCTTGTGGAGGCTTGATGCTCCAGCATAGGGGGGTGGTAGAGCAGTGAGACAGGAATGGATAGTGGGGGTAACAGCCTCATAGAAAGAGGGGAAGGACATAGGATAAGAGGTTTGTGGAAGGGAGTCCAGGAAGGGGAACAGTACTTGAAATGTAAATAAAATAACAAAATATTATGTAATGTCAATATCATATATTTGCTCATTTTATGTAAATGGAATTAAGGCTATTCTAACTCTACAGACACATAACTAAGTATAGCTCATATACTAAGAAAATTTTCTGCAGAAATTATATGTTATCAACCAGTATACAATTTCTGCTTAATAATTTTAATCAGAAAGGTTGTTTAATTCATCTAAGTTCATTTAATTTTCCAAATGTTAGTAATCATGGGAGTTGTTTGACATCAGAGGGTTCTGACAGTTGGCACACAATTTAACAAACATGAATCACCTGGAGAAGTGCTCTGGTAGAATTTTGGGGGTCACTTATGTATAATATCATATCATCTGCAAATAGTGATACCTTTATTAATTTTTTGACATTTTGTATCATTCCGAAGTCTGTTTGTTATCTTATTGTTCTAGCTAGCACTTTGAGTACTATATTGAATAGATATGGGGAGAGTGGGCATCCTTGTCTTGTCCCTGATTTTAGTGGGATTGCTTCAATATGTTCCCATTTAATTTAATATTAGTTGTTGTTTTACAGTAAATTGTTTTTATTATATTTAGGTATGGGACTTGAATTCCTGATCTCTCAAATACTTTTAACATGAAGGGGTGTTGTACTTTGTCAAATGCTTTTTCTTCATCTAAGGAGATGATCAGGTGTTTTTTTTTTCTTTCAGTTGGTATAGTGGATTACATTAATGGACTTTTGCATGTTGAACCAACCAAACTTACATCCCTACAATGAAGCCTACTTGATTGTGGTGAATGATGGTTTTTATGTGTTCTTGGATTTAGTTTGCAAGAATTTTATTGATTATTTTTGCATTTATTTTCATAAGATTGGTCTAAAAGTTCTCTTTTTTGGTTGGATCCTTGTGTGGTTTAGGTATCAGAATAATTGTGGCTTCATGGAATATGATAGATAGTGTTCCTTCTGTTTCTATTTTATGGAATAGTTTAAGGAATATTGGTATCAGGTCTTCTCTGAAGGTCTGGTAGAATTTTTCACTAAAACCATTTGGCCCTGGGCTTGTTTTTGGTTTACAGGTTTTTAATAACTTCTATTTCCTTGTGTGATAAGGATTGTTTAGATGGTTTACCTGCTCTTAGTTTAACTTTGGTATGTGGTATCTGTCTAGAAAACCATGGAAACTAGATTTTCCAGTTTTGTTGAGTATATGCTTTTTAGTAGGATCTCATGATTTTTTGAATTTCCTTTGTTTCTGTTGTTATATATCCCTTTCCATTTCTGATTTTGTTAATTTGGATACTGCCTCTGGGCCCTTTAGTTAGTTTGGCTAGGGATTTATCTATATTCTTGATTCTCTTAAAGAACCAGCTTTTGGTTTTCTGTGTATTGTTCTCTTTGTTTCTCTTTGGTTGATTGTGGCACTCAGTTTGACTATTTCCTTCTTTCTACTCCTCTGGGGTGAGTTTGCTTCTTTTTTCTCTAGAGATCTCAGTTGTGGTGTTAAGTTGGTAATGTAAGGTCCCTCCAAATTTTTTTACCAGGGTAAATCAGAAGCCTTCCTTTATACAAATGATAAACAGGCTGAGAAAGAAATTAGGGAAATGACAGCCTTCACAGTAACCACAAATAATATAAAATACCTTGGGGTAAATCTAAGCAAAAAAGTGAAAGACCTGTATAACAATAACTACAAGTCTCTCAAGAAAGATATCAAAGAAGATCTCAGAAAATGGAAAGATCTTTCATGCTCATGGATTGGTAGAATTAATATATCAAAAATTGCCATCCTACCAAAGGCAATCTATAGGTTCAATGCAATCCCTATCAAAATTCCAACACAATTCTTCAAAGACATGGAAAGAGCAATTCTCAAATTCATCTGGAAAGGTAAAAAGCCCAGAATAGCAAAAACAAAATTAAAAGAATGGCTGGGGGACTCACCATCCCTGACCTCAAGTTTTACTACAGAGCAATAGTGATAAAACTGCATGGTACTGGTACAGAGACAGACACTTGATCAATGGAATAGAAAGGAAAACTCAGAAATAAAATTGCATACTTATGGATACTTGATCTTTGACAAAGAAGGCAAATATATACAATGGAAAAAAATCAAGCATCTTGAATAAATGGTGCTGGTTTAACTGGCTGTCTGTATGGAGAAAAATGAAAATAGACCCACTTTTGTCACCAAGCACAAAGCTCAAGTTCAAGTGAATCAAGGACCTCAACTTAAAGCCAGATACACTGAATCTAATAAAAGAGGAAGTGGAAAAGAGCATTGAATTCATTGGTGCAGGGGGAAATTTCCTAAACAGAGCTCCAGTGGATCAGGATCTAAGATCAAGAATTGATAAATAGGTCCTCACAAAACTTCAAAGCTTCTGTAAGACAAAGGACATAGTCAATAAGACAAATCTGCTACTTACAGTTAGGGAAAAAATCTTCACTAACGCCACATCCAATAGAGGATTAATATCCAAACTATTTAAAGAATTCAAGAAGCAAACCACCAAAAGACCAAATAACCCAATCAAATATGGTGTATAGAACTAAACCAAAAATTCACAACAGAGGTATCTTGAATGGCTGAGAAGCACCTAAAGGAATGTTCAGAGTCCTTAGTGATCAAAGAGGTACCAATCAAAACGAACCTGAGATTCCACCTTATACCAATTAGAATGGCTAAGATGAAAACCTCAGGTGACAACATGTATTGGCAAGGATGTGGAAAAAAGAGAACACTCCTGTTGCTGGTGGGAGTGCAAACTGGTATAACCGCTCTAGAATCAATCTGGAAGTTCCCCAGAAAATTTGAAATAGATCTACCTGAAGACCCAGCAATACCATTCTAGGGAATATACTGAAAAGATGTCCCACCATGCCACAGGGGCACTTGTTCCACTATGGTTATAGTGGACTTATTTGGGATAGCCAGAAGCTGGAAACAACCCAGAAACATGGTTCGTTTACAAAATGGAATACTCGTCAGCTATTAAGAATGAGAACATCCTGAGTTTTGCAGGCAAATGGAACTAGAAAATATAGTTCTAATGTGAGACAACTCAGATCCAAAAGGACATGCATGGTATGTACTCACTAATAAGTGGATACTAGCAAAATAACAAAACAAAACAAAACAAAAAACAAACAAACAAACAAACAAAAACCCAGCATACCCAAGATATAGTCCACAGAACTCAAAAAACGTCAATAAGCTGAAGGACCCAAGTGAGGACACCTCGGTCCTACTGGGGAGGGAAAGAAAGCAATCACAAGTGGGGCGGGAGGGAGGAAAGTGGAAAGGTGTTTGGGGTAGAGGGGAACTTGATATGGTATTGGTTGAGGGAAAAGGACTGAAACCCTGAGGGCCAGCAGAAAGAATACAAACGGGCAAACTAGGGAGGCAGGAGGTTGTGGGAACTCTCCCGAATGCAAGAGACATCTGGGAGGAAAGAGACTCTCATGACTTAGATGAAACGACAAACAGTTGGGAGAGAGAACTTGTAGAGCCCACCTCCAGCACGAATAGGGTATAAGGTGTGTGAGGGGGTTGCCATCCCACAGTCAAAACTCTGACCCATAATTGTTCCTGTTTGAAAGAACTGCAGAGATGGAAATGGAGAGGAGCCCAAGGAAAAGACGGTCCTGTGACAGGCCAAAAGGTGTTATCCAGCTTGGGAAGTCCCAAGGCCTGACACTGTTTCCGAGTCTAAGGAGCACTCATAGAAAGGGATCTATCATAACTACCCTCTAGAAGATAACAAGCAGCTGAAAGAGTCAGATGCAGATATTTACACCCAACCAATGGACAGACGCTGCTGACCCCTGTGGTTAAATTAAGAAAGGGCTGAAAGAAGCTGAGGTGGAGGGCAACTCTGTAGGAGGATCAGCAGTCTCAATTAATCTGGACCCCCGTGATCTCTCAAACTCTGGACCACCAAAAAGGCAACACATACCAGCAGATATAAGGCCCCCAACACATATGCAGCAGAGGACTGCCGGGTCTGTGTTCAATCAGAGATGATGCACCTAACCCTCAAAATACTGGAGGCCCCAGGGGATTTGAGGTTAGGTGGGGTGGGAGGTGGGGGGTGGGAATAACTTCATGGAGACAGGGGGTGGGTTTGAGGTGTGACATGTGGAACAGTCTGAGAGTAAAGGGAGGGAAATAAAATCTGGAGTATCAATAAATAAATAAATAAAAATAAATAAATAAATAAATTACATAAACAAAAGTGAATTCACATGTGCTTGTTAAAATCATAGGTTTTTTTCTTCCTATGGACTCAGTTATCACATAATTTAGATACTAGTTTGTTATTGTTATTTTCATCTCATAGAGTTAATGTAACTGAATTGATATTTTGTTCACAGGTGTCAAGAGAAATATTAACTAGGTGAACAAAATTAGATGTAAGCCAGTTGAATCTATTTCTTCAGAGCAGAATATACAAGAATAAATAAATATTTTAAATACTGTGTTTCAGTGTTATTTTTCTTTGTTTTTCTCTGTTACAATACAGAGAAAATTAAATCAATAACTTTCTTCCTTTAACCCAAAGGGAAACTGTACATTATAAAATATTAAGCCACGAGATTCCTGAAATTTAAGTGTTCATGGATTTAAATACTATTAAGAATGATGAAATATACAATGATTTAATATAAAACACAGAAGAAAATCTATGTAAAAATAAAGTAGAAATACCAATGTAAAGACTGGACTTTGCTCCTGCTTGAATCATGTTCTCTCTGCTTGTATCTAAACACCTAATGAAAATAAGTACAGCTTTTCTGACCTATTCAATCACCACCATTATTTATTTATGCTGGCCCCTAAAATGAAGTGAATATGACCATGATCTTTAAACTATTGCAGTCTGATCAACTGAATCATGAAAAGGATTGTAAACATATGCTAAAACCTTCTGAGTTATGGGTTCAGTTTAGATCTTTGGTTTCTTGTTTTGTGTTTGGAGCCACAGATTTTACCCACATTTAGTAATGCTATCTCTCTTTTCTTCACCAACCATGACCTATGCAATCATGAAACACGTCATCATCATATTGAATATCAATTACTGAACCAAACTGGTCATATAATTTTCTGTTTCTTTTCGGACTCTTCTCTGTGGCCAATTTGTGTTCCTGTTTGTTTCTTGGTTTGTTTGGTTTGTTTATATTTGTTGTCTTGTTGTTTGTTTTGTCAAAAGTTTCA
The DNA here is from genome assembly GCF_004785775.1 of Grammomys surdaster. Classification (NCBI taxonomy): domain Eukaryota; kingdom Metazoa; phylum Chordata; class Mammalia; order Rodentia; family Muridae; genus Grammomys; species Grammomys surdaster. Next base: position 11,972,275 of record NW_021604608.1, on the reverse strand, counting down.
ACTTTATCATACAAGAAAATTGCTCATTGTGTGTTCTGTGAGCTTATGTTTTCTTCCATGTTGATAATGTTTTAGATTTTAATGCATTAATAATTAATAGATTTCAACAGCCTTTTATCCCTGTCTTACAATTGAACCCTATAAAATTTATTTCATATAGCCTCATAGAAGTTAAGGATTCTTTTACGTTACAGACTAATTTTGTTACAGATACCCAATAAAAATAACCTAAAATTTAATCATTTTTATTTTGATTTCCACTTTCTCCTCTAAAAAAATCAGTAACAATTCATAACACAATAAAATAATCTTAGAATATATGGATGCTTGGGAAGCCGCCTGGACTTAAGTAAGTCAAGTGTAGATTTTTGAATTATTTTATGACAACATGTCAATAATTTAAGAAAAAGCTCATGTTTTCTGCTTTGTTATTGAATAAGTTCACCATGTTTACCAAACAAATATAGTTTATCCTTCGAATTACCAGTTATATTTACGTACCAATTCAAAACTTCCATACCCACCTGTTCCCTGTGGAAATGAACCACATAGGCTCCCAGTGCTGTATGGACTACAGAGCCCTTATCGAGAACCATACCACATCTACAAAGTTATTACGCATTCTCGTGTTCATGTCCCATACTCTATTGGGAGTGCAATAGAATTCTTTTACTAACTTAGGTAATAACAATATCTTAGAGCCTCATTTTCACATTACTGGCCCTCTTGAAACCTCTTCCTGCCATGTTTTATGACCCAAAACTGCCTACGTTTAAAAATATACAATCATTGAATTATGACATCCCTTAATACCCTTAATAACTTGTTTTTGTTTTTTCAAGACAGGGTTTCTTTTTATAGCCCAGGCTGTCCTGGAACTCACTCTGTAGACCAGGCTGGCCTAAAATTCAGAAATCCACCTGCCTCTACCTCCCAAGTGCTGGGATTAAAGGCATACACCACCACCGCCCAGCAATAATTTGTTTGATATATGCTATAATTCTACATTATATTGCATTTAGTACAATAATAAGGAAATACATAACTATATTCCAAAAATCTGTTTTAAAATATTATATTTGAAGGAATTTACAGTAGATATTCAGTTGGCTCTTATCTATACAACTAAAAGAAAGTTCTTGGGCCTATTTGATGAACATTTTCTCCCATATCTTTCAAACCCACTAGTATTAACATTCCCTATGTGAGTTAGTAATAAATTTGTGATTGCTTCTTTTATTTTAAGTTATTCTATTATCATTGTCAGTTTGATGCCACCAGCATTACAATGAGTTACATAGAAAATAAATAAAGCATACCTCTAAGTGTATCTGTGTGGGTCATTTACAGAAGTTAAATCATAAGAGCTCTGACCTAATCAATGGTTTAATCTACTGATGTGTATGAAGTGTGAATTAATTTCTGGGAATGATTTTACTGTGGAAAGTAGTTCTCGCCAGAGGAAGCAGAAGTAAGATTGATATTTTTGATCTGTTTGTTCTCTTCTGTTAATCCTTCCATCCTGACATATGAAAACCATGCTGAAAGCAGCTGTGCCCCACTTTCCTATTTCCATGCTTCTACTCTTCATCAGCACAGCATATACAATGATGTGACCAAATGATAACATTTAGAAGCACAGGAAACTATGAACCCTTCTACTTCCAGTCACTTCCCTCAGATAGTTCTTCACAGAGAAGAAAGGTGAACATATCATCTGGACATTAGGTAATAAACAGCTTTCCTTTAGCTTTTACATAATGATTATTTTCATCAAATATTTAACATAATGTTGTCTTTAATACATATTGAACACCCATTTCAATCCCTCCCTGGAAACAACTGACCACACTGGCCAATTACCACTCTCCCTCCATCCTCCAATTCCAGTTCCTCAGTCTTATCACTAGTTGGTAACAGACCACCTGCTATGGCTCCAGCTACATCTCTGCCCCTATTCCCCAGGGACTAATCAGATCTGCTCCTACAGTCTTTCTTTCTAGTTCTGTATCTTTCAGTATCAGCCACCAATACTTGAGCCAGCCTTTCCTGGAAACATGCTGGCCTTGATAGCCCGGGAACCAAATAGGTGATCTTCACTTTCTTGTCCATTCTCCAATTCCTATTCCTCAATCTTATCTCCAGGCCTATAGAAGATAACCTAGAGGACATGTGTCCCCTATCTTTCTTCATTTCTTGTGGACTCTAGAGATAGTTGTGGCAGACAAAGGTTTTTGCTCTCTTGAGGCTTCTTACATTGATACCTGCCTTTATGGTCCTTCTTCATTCCTGTATGTAGATTCTCAATACCAAGAAACAAATAGAAACATGCTAATAAGATACAAAGAGAGTAAAAACAATCAAGTACTGAATAACCCACCCAAGAAATATTGGATCCAAAGACTAGGAGAAATTCACTTTGGAAGAGACTGAGGGAAAGGATATTCAGTGACAAGCCCAAATTGGGATCAATCTCAAGAAAAGGCTCTAAGGCCTGACATTTTTACTTATGCTATGATGTGCTCACAGTTAGAAACTTAGCATGGCTTCCCTCTGAGAAGCCCAATAAGCTGCTGACCCAGATAGAAGCAGATAATTACACCTAACCAATGGACAGAAGCCTGGAACCCCTATGGTTAAATTATGGAAAGGCTGGAAGAAGCTGAGGAGGAGGGTGACCCAATAGGAAGACCATCAGTCTCAACTAACCAGAACTGAGATCTCTCAGACACTGCGCCACCAACCAGGCTCCATACATAAGATGATATGAAGTCCCCAACACATATATAGCAGAGGACTGCCTGGCTTGGCCTCAGTGAGAGAAAACACACTTAACCCTGGAGAGATGTGAAGCAACAGGGTATGGGGTGGGGTGTAGGGCTATGCTCTTGGAGATGGAAAAGGATAAATTGGATGAGCAACTATTGAAGAGCAGACCAGGAGGGGGATAATGACTGTACTGTATAAAATTATTAAAGCTAATTTTTAAAAAATCTCAAAGTAACCTTAAGAAGATAAAGTTTTAGAGGAAATAAAGAAGCAATTTACCAATGCTAATAAATTAATGTTCCATTATATGTGTTTGATATACCAGCAGGAAGTGTAACAGAAATATATATATATATATATATCTTTGTTTCAGATCATTCCCAAAAGTATATACATGCTCCCTTGAAAATGAAAGCTCCCCAAACAGGACCCAAATAGTCTTGTTATTACTATTGTGATAGAAATGGCTTATATATAGGTTTGTATAAAAATACTTTATATTCATAGCAGGCATAGGATTATGATTATTCTGATTTAAGGTCTTAAAATAATGAATTAAGACGAAATATCAAGTAAATTATCTTGATTTTGTCATTTCTCTTTCTTTATATACTTAATTTAGAAAACTACCAGTTTTTTTTACTTTGATAATAATGTGATAGACTTAAAATATTCATTGCCTATAATTTTTTAGCTCACAAGAAAATAATTAAAGTGTTTGCCTTTTCATTTCAGTTAAGCCTTTGTGGAGACCTGCTGGATAGCTAGACTTGTGTTACCTTGATAGACAAACTAGACTTATCTGAAAGGAGGGAAAGTTAATTGAGAAAAGGCATTCATAGTATCCAGCTGTAAAGCATTTTCCTAATTAGTTATTGATGGAGGAGGGCACAATCCTTTGTGGGTGGTTCCATTCCTGTGTTTGTCATCCTGGGTTCTATAAATAAGCAGGATAAAGAAGCCATGGGAAGCAGACCAGTAAAGTGAACTCCTACATGGCCTCTGCATCAACTCCTACCCCCAGGTTCCTGTCTTGTTGAGTTCCTGTCCTGATTTAAATTACAAGCAGGGATATGGAAATGAAATCCCAATAAATTTACTTTCCTTCCCAACTTGCTTTTTTGACCATGGTTTTCATCCAAGCAATAGAAATAATACTTAATTCAAGAGATATCATCTAAACATTTCATTGTATATGTTACATTCCATACAAATGAATGAATTCATTAATTCAATAACAGTTTGTATTGAATGCCACTGATATACATATAATTATCATGTAATGCATCCTTTCACAAAAGTGGAATTCTTGCATATTGTCCTTATATGTTATGCTTCACATGTGTCAACTAATTATTCTCTCTAGACTCTGAAATACATTGAGGAAATAATATCTTAAAAGAGTCCAGTTTAGAGGGACATATAAAATGCTTGTCATTTGAAACATCTAGTGAGAAATTGGGGAAGCATTAGACAGAAAAGTAAAAATCCAAAGACTAGGAGAAATTCACTTTGGAAAACTTTATCTAAGTAAAGTACAGTTAAAAAATGTAGAACTTTCCATATTTGTTAAAGAACTATGGCTAATGCAATATTAAACAGAAATAGATCATTATTTATGATCTATTCATTTGATAAATATTTAGTAAGCACTTGTTCCATGTGAAGTCCTGCCTTTGGTAAAGAAGAACCAACAACTATACAGAATGTGTCAGGGTGGAGTGAGAAGCATACCCCCCAAAAAATTTAAAGAATCACTTTTCCATGTGGTATTTAATTTTATTGAGAATTCATTTTAAATAACTCTTACATAATTATTACAAAGTTCTGCAAGATCAGATATAAGAATATAAGAGATTTTATATTTAAAAGAATACTGATTTTTACTGGTACACTTAACCCAATAAATCTTTGTATTTACCCAAATAAATATCTTATTATAGGTATAATGTGTCTTGCTTCATACATCTTCCTATTTAAAATATATTTATCAGCTGTAACGTAATCTATTTTACATCAAAATCTGTCAGTAGGACAGAATACTGTCTTAATTTTCTTTCGATTGCTGTGAAAAATAGTATGACCAAAGAATCTTGGGAATAAATGGTTTATATTAGTATACGTGTTCTGAATAGAATTCATCCTGAAGTATACTCAGGAACCTAGATGCAGGAAGTAATGTAAAATCTATGGAAGTAGGTCCCAACTACTTTCTTTCTCAGTTTGCTTTTTTACAACTCTCAAACACTGGCACAAGGATGGAACCACCCACAATGGGACTCAGACCACTCATATCAATCAAAAGTTAAGAAAATGATACACACACTTGTCTGCAGTCCAATCTGATAGAGAATTTTCACAAATAAATTTCTATAATGACTCTATCCCATTTTAACTTACAAAAATACTACCCAGCATGAACAGTATTCATAACCTGTATCTAAAAAAATCAACACATTACTGGGAATAAAACTGTTACTTTTAATATTGATACGTTTGAATATTATCTTAGATATAACTGGAACTGATTGAAAACTAAAATTGCATTTTAGGCATTCTGTTCTATTCCTTTTGAATATGTATGTTACAAAAGTGTGTTACTCTACAGAAAGGAAATAATTATATAATATAGGTTGAAAATTATATGTTGGGACAGGACTTTTAAAAAGTACAGCAGTGTAATATAATAATAATAAAATATGTAATGTAACAGAGAGTGTCAAAGTTAAAAGCATTTAAATTTTAATACAATAATAAATATTTGTACCTGTAGAGTTTATCCATACATACATACATACATACATCATGCAATTATTTAAATAAATATTTATATCTCAATTTAGAAATAAATAGCCATAAGTAACTTAGTAATTATCTCTATTAAAAGTAAAAATACAGAGCAATGTTAGAAGGAAATATCATATATTAGTAAAATAACTAAAACTACATACTATTGTATTTTTAACATAAAATTGATTGAAACAGCAAGTCAGAGAAGAGAAAAGACCCATTGTACACATTCTGTAAAGATGTTAAAGGGATTGAAATTGATATGATTGGTGAATAATAATAATTGTTCTATAAAATTCAGGGTGCTTCTAAAATATGAAGATATTTAGATATTTACATAATACTCTTCTAGGAAAATATTTACATGGCCAGATCATTCTTAATTTATCAGAGTTGCACTTATTTTTTTAACAAAGAAGTATCTAATGCATGTTCAGTAAAATTCACACAATACATTTTGCACTTAGATCTCACACTGACCAAAAGACATATTGGCATAATAATCTCCAGAGTTGCTGGGTCACACAAATCAGTCAGAGCTCTCTGTAGTCTATAGGTGATCAGAGAGATAGCTTCTAATACTCTACAAAGTTTGAAGTGTTAGCATATTTTTGACATATTATTTTGAATGAGTTCACTCACACATACTTATATTGTAAGTCAAGAAGCATAGCTATACAATATATACAACACAAATTTAATTGCACATTAATGTTTACTACAGTCGATTGCATGTACAAAATTAGGGTTCATAATTTTTACTTGACAGTTGTGTTTTATTTAATAAAAATATTTAATTCCAATAGATTTAATCAAGGACTTTAGAAACATTGAATATTTAATTTTAATAAGTTTCTCAAGACATTTTTCCAAAACGTTTGCATAAAAAGTTTAAGAACTATGAGCAAAGTACTGAACATTAGACTTTTAAATCAGAAAGGTACTTTTGGTAAATTGGCATCAGACAAAACAAAAAGCAAAACAATCTGGAAAATGCAATTTCCCCGTTTAATAAAAAAACTGAAAGAGCTTTTTAACTAGGTCGCTGACAAAGATATTCATTGGCAATGAATACATTTTCAATTATCCAAGTTTACTGAGCAATTGATTTGGCATAGGATTTAAAATAATTCCAGTATAAGCAATCTAGACTTGATGTTGCTCTCTACCTTGTATTACTAGCTGATATGCCAACTATTTAATAAAATATTAATATTAATAAAATGTGTATTGATTATATACACTCTCTTCCCCACATCCTTTTTGGATCTTTCCCTATCTCCTTTCCTACTCAAATTCACCTTCATGTTTATTCTCAATCCTTCTCTCTCTCTCTCTCTCTCTCTCTCTCTCTCTCTCTCTCTCTCTCTTTGTCTATCTCTATATCTATCTCTCTTTGTCTCTATCTACATCTTTATCTATTCCTATCTCTATTTCTACCTATCTCCCTCTATCTTACAAATACTGAGTCTGATTTGTAGTGAACAATTACCCCTGGATATGGAGACTTCCCTACAGTTTGGTTAACATACTAAGAGTTGCACTACTTAAGAAAACTGACTTTCCTTGTCCAATCATGAGTCAAATACCACAGTTTTAAATTTTCAACACTTTAAAAGCCCAAGTCTCTTTAAACAATCTGACAAACATGATATATGCACACTTACCAGTGGATATTAGCCTTAAAGTATAAGATAACTATGCTATGTTCCACAGGCCTGAAGAAGATAAGTAACAAGGAAGGTTCAAGGGAGAGGTGTGTGTGTGTGTGTGTGTGTGTGTGTGTGTGTGTGTGTGTGTGTGCATGAATCTCACTGAGAAGGGAAAATAGAATAGATATCTAGGGTGTGGATGGAGGAATGGGGATGTGAACAAAAGAGATAAGGTTGGGGAAAGATGGAGGGAAAAATATTGGGATAGCCAACTGGAATTTGAGAGTGTGGTGGTTTGTATATGCTTGTCCCAGTTGCTGGCACAATTTGGATGTGTGGCCTAGTTGGAATAGGTATGTCACCATGGGTGTGGGCTTTGAGACCTTACTCATAGCTGCCTGGAAGCCAGTACTCTCCTAGCAGCCTTCAGATGAAGATGTAGAACTCTCAGCTCCTCCTGCACCACTCCTGCCTGGATATTTCCATGTTCCTACCTTGATGATAATGGACTGAACCTCTGAATCTGTTAGCCAGCCCCAATTAAATGTTGTACTTAGAAGAGTTGCCTCCTTCATGGTGTCTGTTCACAGCATTAAAGCCCTAACTAATAGAGAAAGCATCTCCTCAATGAACTAGAAGCATAATGCAATGGAACAAATGAAAATACCAGGAATCTGAGGGTGATCCTAGCTAAGACCACTAGCAAGGTTAGATACAATGCAAGAACTGTCCATCTTTTATACTAGGCAAGACTTCCAGTGGAAGAATTGGGACATCAACCCAGCCACAATACCTTAAACCTACATTTTGTCCTGCCTACAAGAAGTACTTGGGTAAAGGTGGCACACAAATTGTGGGAGTGTCCAACCAATGACTGATCCAGCTTAAGATTCATCCTTGACACTGCGTGGAGGGTCAAGACTCAGAAGCTGGATAGCCCAGAGATCTCGGACAGAACCAAATATGAACTCCTCACTACACAAAAAAGTCAGTGAAATGATCCCTAATGATCTAATTATACTCCGCTATTCTCATAGATTAGTGCCTATCCTAATTGTCATCAGAAATGATCACCTAGAAACTGGTGGAAAGAGATACAGAGACTCACAGTCAAACATCAAGCAAAGCTTGGGGAAGCTTGAGGGAAAGGGGCAGGAAGGATTATAGGAGAGAGATGTGTCAAGGACACCACAAGAAAACCAAGAGGATCAACTAACCTGGGGTGATAGGAGTTTGCAGAGACTGAACATAGATCAGGGAACATGTATGGGACTAACCTAGGCCTTCTGCACATAAGTAACAGTTGTGTCTTCTTGTGCGACACCTAACAGAAACAGTGTCTGTCTCTGACTCTGTTGCCTGCCATTAAGGCCTTTTCCTGCTTCTGAGTTGCCTTCTTTAGGGTTAATAGGAAAGATGAGGCCTAGTCTTACCATAACTTGATATGGCATGGGGGGTTGATATCCATGGGAGGCCTACCCTTTTCTGCAGATAAAGATAAAGGGAGTGAATGGAGATAAAATGGGAGAAGAGATGTGGTGGGAGAGGAGCTGTAAGGAGAGGAGGGAGGGGAAATATAATCAGGAGGTAAAACAAACAAATAAATAAATAAATTACAAAGCAGGCAAAGAAAATATCTATAGTTTTAATTGTTAAGAAATGTTACTTTCTTCCTTCAGATGGAAGAATCAGGGAAAAGTTATTGTCCAATTAAAAATTCAAATCTAGTTCTGAATAGCTCACGTAGCTGTATTTGTAGCACTTACTTGTGATCTTTTCAGTTAAAAAGTAATATATACCCCATTTCTATAGCTCTGTCACTCACAGCACACAGACTGTCTCATTCGCTCAAGTTGTTTCACTTCTAACAAAATTGTCCTTGAAGGCCCTTTTGCCAATATTCTGTGGTCACCATGGCAGCAGAGGAATCATCTTCACCAGTGTCATCTCATTGCCTTTCTTTATCGATTCGGATCCTGCAACAAGGTATGAGGCCTCAGGCATTCTTCTTCATGACTCCCAGAATCTTGCATCTATCATGTCTTAAAAACAAGAATCACATGAGAACCTCTTTGGTTTTGCCAAGCGTATGTGCCAACTGGTGAATCAGTCTTAGACCCTAAGGCTACAGCTTCAATACTGACCATGGAAATAACCCCCAGAAATTTCACCTCAACTATTTTTATTCTTTATTAGTCATATCTGACTTGTCAGCCTCACATGACTGGCTCTCTGTCCTGGTAAAACCAAAGAAGGTTTGATTTTAGTTTCCAAGTATCTTGGAAACTAAACTTCAGCCAATGCTGATGAACAATCATAGATTCTTAATCCAAAATACTATGCTAATATTCTTTGTAGTCTTTTTTGTGACTCTTAAACTTCATAAGCAAGGTCTCAATTATCTGCATGTGTTTTAGGATCCCATTAAACTTTAAACAGGAAATCAGTAGAAGATGAAGCAGAAAGAATAGGGAAGCCAGAGGGGATGGAAGATGCCAAGGAATAAAGGCTGTCTAGACAGGACAGACCTGGAGGTCATATGTCATCATAGAAGCTATGGCAGCATTCACAAGCCGTACTTGGATCTTCACTAGATGAGATTCTAGAACTGAAAGGGAAGTCAACACACTCTACCATCCCTAACCTAGAAGCTATCTCCAATTGATAGTACTTGAAAATGAAAAATTCGTTTTCTCCAAGGGAAATCAGTTTTGAGGGTAGTCCCCTCAAAGACTGAAAGTATATGGCTGACAAAATAAAAATGCAGCAGCACTTTTGCAGGTTATATGTCTTACAATAGTAAATTAGAGTAGTTATTTTATTTTTTTTTATATTTCTACCGTTATGTATTATGCTTGCTAGTTTGGGATTTTTATGGAATTCCTGGCTGTACAAACATATGTTTCTCAGCATCTTTATATGTTTCTTGTGTTTTTGCTTTGTTTTTGTTTTTGTCTCCTTGTTTGGCTATTTTCTCATATTTCAATATGCTTGTTTTTAATTTACTTATTTTATTTTATAATCAATCCTGAAATGCCTGTCTGTTTTCTCAGGGGACACAGAAAAGCCTCAGATTGGGATGGGAGGGGAGATGGGAGGAACTGGCTGGATAGAAGGAAGAGAAACTGTAATCAGAATGTATTGCATGAGAACAATCTAATTTCAATAAAATAGAAAAAGAAACATTACTGTAAAACAAAACCGGATTTGCCATCTCAAATATACTAATTAGATCCATAATCCTCTCCCAAAACAACATTGTCACTTTTCATCCAAGAAAACTCCAATTTCTGTTCTATTTTCTTTTCTGGTGCTGTGATGAGCTCCACAAGCAAAAGCAAATGTAGAGATGAGGGTTTACTTTAACTTACAGATCCATATCATAATCCATCATTGAGAGACAGAAGGGCAACTATTCTAGCAGGATCTGAAACAGAAACAATCAAGGACAGCTTCTTTCTACCTTGCTCTCTGTGCCATCCTCAGTTAGTTTTCCTATCCAGTCCTGCCTCAGTAGCCCATGGATATGCCAGTCTCTGTTGGTTCATCCTTATCACATCAGTTGTGAATTCTGACAATATCTCACAGATATGGGCATAGGTAACATTTATCTAGGCAAATATGAAATTGAATTTCCCTCTTTCGAGGTGACTTTTAAGTTGTGAGTAGTTGACAATGAAAACTAAGAAGCAGAAATGACATGTAAAATCATGTCTTTATTTATGCCATTGATGACTTACCTCTGGCTAGAAAACATTTTCATCATGTCTTCCTGAAAAAACTTCACACAGTTGCCATTTTATAGAGCCACATGAGAAAATGGTAGAATAACTTGTTTCTACTGTGACATACATTAAAAATTCTTCTCCTGGGAAGAGATACCTAACCCTAGGTTGATCCCATTAGATCTATTCTCTGTTAGGAAGGGAATTTTAAATTCAATGCTAGGTTCATAAAAGTGGTCCCAAGAACACCCATTTTGTATTAGAAATACAATTCAAACTTTTGTTAGATATAAGCTCAAACCCCATTACTGCCTGGTAAATTTTTTTTCCTCTAATCTTTTCATACAGGTAGTTTTGGAAGCCTTTTGCATCTTTCCTTTAGGTGCCAGGTTTTATCTTTTCTATGAACCCCTGGCACATCTTTTAAACAATAATTTCGCAATATAATAAAAGGCCACAATCTGACAGTCAAACGGAGAACACTTGTGTCTTTCTTTAGATCATTCCCAGTTCTGGCAATTCAGCATGAGATAAGGGTAAAAGTTTTATATTTAAAGTTCCACTTGTGTTCTGAGAGCACGTTCACATGCTTTCTTCTGCCACTTTCATATGATAATCTGATAAAGGGGGAGAATGGGAGGAGGGCTAAACCACAGAAGTAAAACCAGTTCTACAAAGAAGATTAATGATTTGAGAAGACTTAACGTAATCGTGTATCCAAAAGAAGCAATTATATTAAAGAATTCGAAAATTCAGGTTAAAACTAGAGAAAGTGGAAGCACAGGAATCCATGACACAATATTTAAATCTGTTTCCTTTTTATAGTTAGTTATTCAAATAAGATACATTAAAGAATAAGTTTAGGGATGCATTGATGTGGAGTTTACACTCCTAGAATGAAACTTCATGTGCATTATACTTAGTTGGAGTTTTAGATAACAGCAATGAAATTGTCATTCATGTGTTCTGAAGACTGTTGTATCACATAACCTTGTGTCTTAGATATACACTTTCTACTATGATACATATTAAGTAAAATAAGATAGACAATATAGATAACTAGAGAGATAAATACTTAGGTATTGATAGATATTTGAATAAAATATAGATTGCCTGATGACAGATCAATAGGTGATATATAGATGATAAAAGATATTGATGCAAAAACACAGTCTTCTCCTTAAAATACCCAAGAATGTTTATTCTGGAGGCAAGTATGGAGAACATGTCTTGGGAACACAGATTTAGGTTTTACCAAATTCATGCTACATTGAGACAATAGTTCAATGAACCACAATGATAGAATGAAGAAATTCTCAAATCAAGGTTATTTTCAAATGCATCCATGGAAAAATAAGCCAACAGTAATGTTAAATAAAGAAATATCATCTGTAAGACCCAGAATATAAATGATAGGCTCAGATTTTACTTGGTAGAAACTACAGTTTTCTTAAACAAACACATTTTTAAAGATTTTTACATGAGTAAAAAGATGTTGAGTCTTACATATAGGTAGGCAAATTCTAATTAATTCAAATAGTATAAATGCTAAGACACCTACACTGAGAAATAATATTTGGCCTTGGCATTCAAAGGTGAGAATAATTGATGAGGATGCAAATTGCCTAAAAGTCTTTCTCATATGAGACATTGGTAGGTTTTTATATTTTTATTGAGAAATTTGTACATGTATACAATACATTTTGATCCAATCTATTCCCTTTAGTCCCCCATGTACAACACAGAGTATATCTTTAATTCAATAAAGTTTCAAGTATAAGAACAATTAACATTAGCTAAAGATAACATCAACAAACTGGACATACACAGCATCCAATAGAAATGGAATGGAGAATTTAAAGCTGAAAGCTGAGTTCACAGTAGTGCTTATTTTTCATGAATACGTTTTACATGTATAAATTTTTTCATTTGGTATCTCTGGGATTTCAGAAGTCTTTAATTCAAGAGTATTTTATTTGTATCTATCTATCTATCTATCTATCTATCTATCTATCTATCTTTCTATCTATCATCTATCTATCATCTATCTATCATCTATCTATCTATCTATCTATCATCTATCTATCTATCTATCTATCTATCTATCTATCTATCATCTATCTATCCACAACTACAAATCTATTTTTTTCTTTCACTTTGACTAGCCATATAGTTTATAAACTCATTCGAAATTTAAGGTACGGCTATTGTAGACAACTCTTCCGACCATATGGTGCATATTTTAATGTATTTGGAAGGATCTATGAGATGTCATCTCTTACTTAAAGGTGTACATCTTATGGAAAATGCAAATGGGTATTTTCAGTGATGATAAGTCAAATGATAAAAGAAATGATGGCAGTCTTGCCTGAGAATATTACTGTCTGCGATGTTTTTTGTTGATCAGAAACTCCATGTGACAGTTTCCCTAATCTTCTCCGATGATGTCTGCTGGATAATGTATTTTATTGGATGTCCAACTATCTTGCTTTTCATTATTTATATTTTTCTTGTCGTTGCATTAGACTTTTAAACTCACTTGTTTAAAACTAAAGCTCAGCTTTCGTGGATCATTCTGGGAGAAAGCATTTTCTAGAGTCTCCACACACCTGTATCTGCAGGATCAACTTTGACCTGCTAACTTCTCTATGTAAAATAGTAGCTTTGACTACTGAATCATGCAGAAGTTTCTTTTTATCACTTTTATGGTATTTATGTCATGACACCCTGCAAAACAGGTATCTGAGTTTGACTGAAACAATAACTTTAAATGTTTAATGTATCAAAAAAAGACATTATGCTGAATACTTTTAACCCATGAATTCATTTAAGCAAGGTTATATCTTTTAACTTCATTTTGTAAATAAGAAAAATTAAAATTTAAAAATACTAAACAATTTGACTTGGGCTACGTATAAAGCCAAAGGTTAAATCCAAAATGTGTTAGAACATAATGACCAGTTAGAACATAGTGACCAGTGACCTCTCTCCATAGGATAATAGTAAATATTTTTTTTTCACTTTGTTCATATTCTTGAAAAAGTTACACTTTGATCATCCTGAGACAGGGTTTTCAACTCAGTTCATATACTAAACATAATAAAAAGTCTTTAAAATTTTTATATGTCAGAATTTACCTCAGGTTATTTATAGGGACATCTGGTTAAGAGAGGTTAGGGACAAATAAACTATGATTACTACTTCAATAATTCTTCAAAAATAATCTGAGTGTTGGACTACAAGCCTAGGACTTCATAAAGTATCTATTGGATTAATGAATAGATAAGATCACAACATAAAATATTTAATATATAAATGATCTGGATACTCTTGTGTAGGGTTATACAAACTACATGTTTATTGTGCTTAGTAATTTTTTCTTCTGATACAAGTGAGGGCCATCTGGAAAAAAAGGAACCTCAATAATAAGATTGACCTGTGGAAAAGTCCATCAGGAATTTTCTTGCTGATGTGGGCAAACCCAGGTCACAGTAGTTAGTTCCATTCCTGACCAACTGGTTATATATTATATAATAGGTAGGCTTAGCAAGCAATGAAAAGCAAATCAGGGACACTTTTTTATCTATGGCCTCTGCTTCAGTTTCTTCCTCTCGGTTTTTGCACTGAGAGCCTACCTTCATTTTTCTCAGTGATGGAGTGTGGAATGGGAGTTGTATAATCAAATAAACACATTCCTACCCAAGTTGTATTTGGTCAGTGTTTCAAAAAGGAAAATCTCTTTCTCTCTCTCTCTCTCTCTCTCTCTCTCTCTCTCTCTCTCTCTATCTCTATCTCTATCTCTATCTCTTTCTCTCTCCCCCCCACACACACACTAACGGAGAGGGGGAGAGAGGTGTAAAACGAATAATATTGATTTATACATCCTTTCATTTCAAAAAGCAATAAACAATAGTCAAAACTTTTAAGGAGTTGAGAAAAATGATTGGATATTTGCTTTAGGGAAATAGTGGAATTGGGGAAAGTAATTTACAATAAACTCAGCAATATTTACAGTGTGGAGTTCATAATGCCTACTGAAAAATTATTACCTTTTGTTACCATGAAGGACAAGAATTCTATGTGACTCTGAAAGGGAAAAATCGCTGAAAAAAACCACTGACATAATCTTCTTCTATTACATGGTTAAACAAAAAATCTAAACTTTAAATTTATCAGAATTTGTTGAAAATGGCTATCATATGAATTGGACATTATTCAGAACATGGCAAGTCTCAGAGAACTTTGTCCAGGAGTGTGGGGCGGCATGTTTACAGTCAGAGTAAGGGAAAGTGAGAAGATATAGCTTGATTGGCTCAAGCTATATACAGATCAACATATGCCCAATTTTGAAGCGTGTGATTATATAGTTATAAGACAGGGACCTGAGTATATCAGTTTGTTGTATGTGATTGGTGGGTGATTCATTGATAATTATTTGAGAATCAGTCAATCACATCTTCAACATAGTTAATTTGCAGTATGCATTTATACTAAGTATAGTTCAGTACATTATTAATTTTCAAAATGAGGCGTACTTGTAGCAAAATATTCTTTTTAAAGTCAAATAAACTTTATTGGTTATTTTATTTGTTTACATTTCAAATGGTTCCCCTCTGTTAGTCCTCTATCCCATCCCCCTGTTCCCTGCCTCTATGAGGGTGCTGCACCCACCCATCCATCCACTCCCATCCACCCATCCACTCCCACCTCACAGTCCTAGCACCCCTCTTTGTTAGGGTATCAAGCCTCCACAGGACCAAGGGTATTCCTTCCCATTGATAACAGATAAGACCATCCGCTGATACATCTGTGGCTAGAGCCATGAGGTCTCTCCATGCTTATTCTTTAGATGGTGGTTTACTCTCTGGGAGCTCTGGGGGCAGGGGTGCTGGTTAGTTGATATTGTTGTTCTGCCTATGGGGTTTTAAATCTTCCATTGGGGTCCCTGTGTTCAGTCCAATGATGGCTGCAAGCATCCTCATCTGTATTGTCCATGCTCTGGAAGAGCCTCTCAGGGGACAGTTAAACCAGACCCCTGTAAGCAAAAGATTCCTGGCATCAAAAATAGTGTCTGGGTTTGGTGTCTGCAGATTGGAAGGATCACTTGCTAATATATGAATTTCTTAGGGTAAGTATTTATAATGCTTTAATGAGGTGAGTTAGACTATGGGAAAAGTTAAGTTATAGAAATGTTATTCAAGAAAGAGAAACATGACTGATGTAAACCTAAGCGTGGACAAGGAGAATTCACAGAACACATTCAAGGGGAGAGGAACAAGAGAAAAGCTCTGCCTTCCAGCATTATATTTATATTCCATGGCCAGTAAGTTCACCATGCAGCCAAAGTGGTCTCTAGCTGCAACATCACAAGATGTTTATATTATAGGAAGTCAAGGATGCTTGAATAAAATGAATGAAGATGCCCTGGAACAAAAGCAGTCTACAGGAGGCCAAGAGCAAGAAAAAGTGTTCCGTTACAGAGTTATAAACCTGAACAGATGGTAAGACCTCTTCTTCTTTAGTGTTTGAGAAAAACTGGATATGAATCACTTTACTAAAAGAAATATTGAGTCATTGGGGAACACAAGACAAAAGAAGGAACTAAAAAGAAGAAATTATCTTCATACTTGACTGATATGCTAAGGTTTTATGTTAACATCATGGGAACTTAGGGGTTATTACTTTATCTAAAAGGAGTCTAATATCAGTTCTATTATGATAATGTAATTTAAAATTTAGTGTGATAAAAACATTTCTCCAGGCTCTTGTACTGATATTCCTGTTACAGTTTCACCTATCTGAATAATTCTGGTCCAAATGGGTGTCCCTAGCCTGGACATGGATGTTTTTATTTTCAAATATCAATATTCATGAGTGGAGAAGTTTACATATTTTCCTCATGTGGCCACAGTTAATCCTGAGAATATGAAATGCTAACTTCCTAACTCCATTTGAGAAAGCCATTAGTAAAATGGTTCTATTCTTTTAAGTGGTGACATCACCAAGCATTGTGATACATTTTCTCAAACTACATCTCTTACTGGAAAATCTTTCTCTAAAGGCAGCATACATTCCCTCTGTACCATTTAAATCATTTAAATACAGTGTTCCAAGAAAGGCCTGTTCAATTTCTCAAAGATATAATTCAGAAACAATAACTAGAGTTGTAACTTACATGTAACTTTATGTCTTTAGGTCAATAAAGTGCAAAATGCCTGAAGCATCCCAGAATTAACAGCCACAGAAAATGTCTGAGTAGTACTTAAAGTACAGAAGTGGTTCACAAAAGGTGAAAATGGGGATTAAATGAATTAGGATAAATGTATAGAGTAGCTCTCAATATTAAAAATTTAATTACAATAGGAAGTGCATAGACTGAGTGAAAAGAGAAGGATCATGATAAAAAGAGTAAAATACTCTGTGACTAGGTCAGGGAGATCCGATACAGAGAGGAAATTGATATTATCAGAGAACTGGAATAGTGTCAATTGAACAAGATTCGGATTTGGAAATTGTTGTTATTATACAGTGTCATACAAAGCATTTATATTTATATTGAGGAAAGCAAATATATTTTAAACATCTAATATTGTATTTTAAAGATCCATTATTCATAAAATAACAAAATTATTATTCATAGAACAACAGTTTTGCCTTTATTCTATAACCTTAGTTATTGGGAAGGCTGAGACAAAAGCAGATTCATCTATGTATAGGAATTTTAAAAAAAGTCTGGCCGGGCGGTGGTGGTGTACGCCTTTAATCTCAGCACTTGGGAGGCAGAGACAGGCGGATTTCTGAGTTCGAGGCCAGCCTGGTCTACAGAGTGAGTTCCAGGACAGCCAGAACTACACAGAGAAACCCTGTCTCGAAAAACAAAACAAAACAAAACAAAAAAGTCTGGGACACACACACTGAGCGGGGAGGAGAGAGAGAGAGAGAGAGAGAGAGAGAGAGAGAGAGAGAGAGAGAGAGAGAGAGAGAGAGAGAGAGAGAGAGAGAGAGACAGAGAGAGAGAGAGAGAAAGAGAGAGAGAAACTTTTCCTTCCAAATTTTCCCATCTATAGTTTCTTGCTATCTAAAAAATCCATGACAACTTTTTTCATTGATATCTATATCTCTATCTATCTATCTATCTATCTATCTATCTAGCATCTAGCATCTATCTATCTGTGTGTGTGTACAATACATGTGTGTATGCGTGTTTCTAAGTGAAGGATATATATATATATATATATATCAGAATGAAATCATCGTTTTTAAATGAATATGGTTCAAAGCTCTAAAAACATCAAGTAAAATATAAAACGGGATAAGAGCTGATGTTTTAAAATTATGTGACACCCTCCCCAGATGTTTTCCAGGAGTGGCTGCTATGTCACATATGAGTCAGTAGGTGGCAGAGAGGAGACAGGCTATGTTGAATCTCAGGGTTCTGACCTATGAACCGAGAATTTAGTAATCTACCATTTCCTGAAAAAAGTCACCCTGAGATTACCACTAGTCTGATACCAGGGGTCTGGAAAGGGAGCTAATCTGAGTTGACCACCAGTCCTAGGAACTCAGACCATGCCTGAGATGGCTGTGTCTTCTTGCGGCCATAATGCATAAGGGGGATATTCCACACCTGAGACCACTATTGTTACAACCCCAGACACTTAGAGACCCCAGACACCATTAAAAGGAGAATGTAAGTGGTGGCAGTATGGCAGAGAAAGAGAAACAGAAGGACTTGAGCATAATAAAGAGAGGCAGAACTAGAGACTTGATAGTAGTGGGGAACACCCTTGTGTGAGTAGCCAGTGACGCCACCTGAAACCGTAGTGCAGCCCTGCCACTGCATCTGGGTCGGCTCTGCAGCGGCAGGCATCTGTTACCACCAAGTAGATGTCCCTGGTCTGGGCTACCTCCTGGAGACATGTTGTTGTCCGATGTCTGAGGACTGTGGAGTACTGTCCCTTCCCCTCACCTGGGCACCTTCGGAGACCTGGCCATGGGAGCAGGAGAGCTGGAGATTTGTCTTTGGACCTAGCTAGCTACAGTACTCCTGAGAACAGGCCTCATTCATTGCAGATGATGCAGGTGAGCCAGACCCAATGATGTGAACATGGGATCTGGTTCTACATGCTGTCTGCCATTCATTTGCATGGGAAGGGGAGAGATTCTCTCCCCAATCCTTTGCCACCTACAACAGGCACGAGAGCTGTCTCTGGGCTTCTCACCTGCTATAGCACTAGGGAGAGGAGGCACTGCACCTCTTCTGAGCAGAAGAGTAGAGCTGTACCTGGATGTTGGGGTTGCCAGTGAGCCAGCCCATTTTAACTGTTAATTTTACTAATCCATGAGCATAGGAGATCTCTTCATTTTCTGAGGTCTTCTTCGATTTCTGTCTTGAGAGACTTTAAGTTCTTACCATACAGAACTTTCACTTATTTGGTTAGTTACTCCAAGATATTTAATATTATTTATGGCTATTGTGAAGGGAGATTTTTCCTTAATTACTTTCTCAGCCTGTTTATCAGTTGATTAAATGAAGGCTACTAAATATATATATATCCAACATCCAATATCAAATTAAATAGATACTTGAAGCAATTCCACTAAAATCAGAGACAAGAAAATGCTGCCCACTCTACTTGTATCCATTCAATATGGTACTCAAACTTCTAGCTGAACAATACAAGAACAAAAGGAGAGCAAGGAGATACAAATCAACGTTTTATAATATATATTTTTCCCTCTTTTTACTTTACAGTCCCTTCGAATATATATGATTGCTTCCAGTTTAGCATTTTTATGATATTCCTAAGTGGTGAACAAGAAGATCTCTGTGTGTATGTCTGTTTCTTGGGCCTTTCCTTGTGTTTTTTTTTTCCTTCTGTTTGTTTAATCCTATTCCAATGTATTAGTTTTTGTTTTATCTTAATTTATTATTTTCCTTTAGAATCCTGGAATTTCTTTTTCCCAAGAAACAAAGTAGGAGCTAATTTCACATGTGACGAGATGTAGGAAGTAACTTGAAAGTGTAGGGGGGAAACAATTATCAGGATATATTATGTGGGAAATATATATTATATAAGAAATATATTATGCATATATATTATATAACATATATGTATAATTATCCTGTATTAAATTATAGTGTATTGAAATAATATAGAAATTATGAACCATATTTTTTAATCAGTACCTTAAAATCCACAATCGCCAACAAAGTTCATTCTATTACATTTAAAAGATTGTTGTAAAATTTTCTGTGTGAATGTAAACTTAAATGAAAATTCAGGGTAAATTACAAAATAGGGAAGGTAAGTCATTCATTAAACACATTTCATAAACAAAAATCATAATCATTGTTAAATTTAGTTCAACGCTGATACTTCTTTCGTTTTGGGGAAGCCAGTTTGGAGGACAGCAGTAAGCATCAGGTTGCTATTCTGAAAATTTGCTCTCTGTTCAAACACAACTGGTTTATGTGGCTTGCTAATTTCCTTTGAATACAAAATCTCACTATAAATTTAAGAATTTATAAAGACTTATTTTGAGTACATTTTATAAATGTTTCATTTCATTCAACCCAGATTTCAGAGTTTTATAATGACAGTTAAATTATATCTTAATGCATTCTTTTTTAGGGCTGGCCATTTGATAGTAGTTGTCAAATTGCTGAGATCTTCTATGAAGGAGAGGCACAAGGAATATTATCCAGATTGGTAAGTTTGTATATATGTATTTTAGGAATTAATAAGGATATATAATTATAAGAGAATTATCTATCTATCTTTCTATCTATCTATGAATATACATATATATGTGTGTACATATATACATATATATTCATGTGTGCATATTTTTATGTACATATGTGTGTGTGCATGTGTGTATTACATATATATTTTCATGAAGAAGGATAATGTAAGCGTAAAAAGACTCAGGTAGTACATAAGGAAAAAATCTGTGAAAAGTAAAGAAAGAAGAGAAGTAATATAATAATATTATAATTTTTAAAACTAAAAGAAATAATTTAAAAAATAGCATTTCAAGTTGAGCTAATAATACATTTTCATTTTTAACGTCAAGCAAAATGATTTACTGTGGTTAGTTGAAAACTAGAAGGCTTAAAACTTGACACTATAAATTATCTTTATTCATTTTATAGTGGTATTGATGTCATAAATTTCTATTTTCAGCAAATTATCATGAAAATCGTTCTCAATGTTATTTTGACATTATTTTTGATCAAAGGAAAGGAAGTGTTGTTGAGAGCTAATTATCCTTAAGTGATGTTTCATATTCTTTGTGTGTGAATAATAAATGATTTTATTTTTGATTTTTAAAAATAGTTTTAATAGGCTTTCAATTGAAATACAATTACATCATTTTCTCCCTCCACTTCTTGTTATCAACACCTCACAACTGCATGCCCTTGAACACCCCTATACTGTTTTACTCTCAATTCTATAGCCACTTATTGTGATTATCATTTTTACAACACATATATGATATATTAATAAAGATATACAATTACATATAGAATTGTATATATATATATGTATATATATATGAGTATACATATATGTGTGTCTGTACATACATATTCATATATCTATTTTGTATGTACATGTATGTGTGTGCATGTGTGTGTTACATATATTCTCATGAAGAAGGATAGTGTAAGCATAAAAAGACTCAGGAAGTGCATAAGAAGAAATTTATGAAAAGTAAATTAAAAGAAGTAATATAATAATAATATAATTTTAAAAAATAAAAGAAATAATTTTAAAAATAACATTTCAAATTGGACTAATAATGCATTTTCATTTTTAGCATCAAAAAAATGATTTACTATGGTTAATTGAAAGCTAAAAGGCTTAAAACTTGGCACTATAAATTATCTTTATTCATTTTATAGTGGCATATATATATATATATATATATATATATATATTGAGTGTGTTTGTGTGTGTGTGTGTGCGATATATATAAGCACACATAATTTTAGGAGAAACCTCCTAGTGGTTCAGATTGGCAAATCATAGTCACAGACCTGAATATAACACTAGGTAAAAATATAATTGACAACAGAATATTTAATAACTAAGTAGCAATGGAAGAACAAGAAAGAAAAATACAGTAATGACTTCAAAGTGAATGAAGTAGTGTGTTTATCTGAAAAGAGGACAGGCAGAAAAATAAAAAAGGAAGATGAAGGGAAGGGAGGCTCAGTGAAAGAGAAGAGAATAATATGTCAGAGAAGAACCTCCCCAGTTTTGCCTGATAGTGTTGATTCAAGAGCATATATTCTACTTGCATATATGTTTTTAGGGCTGACAATGTAATGTTGGATACTGATAATTAATACTCTGCATACAAATAGCATTATACACACCAAACAACATATACTTCCCTACTTAGGATATAAAAATGTACATGTATATACATACATACATATATATAGAAAAGGAGGCCATAAATTTGAAAGAATGCAAGTAGTGCAGATTGTTTAGAGTGAGGAAAGGGTAGTGAGAAATGATGAAATATAATCACAGAAAATAAAACAAAAATTTTTGAGAGAATCTACCACCAGATGTGAGCTCTCATACTCAAATTTTCATCCTGCAAGAACAGCTTTAGACGCATATATGAATCTCCCCAGTCCTGTGCTTCTTTCACATTTGTTCCCATGTTCATTTCCACACCACTGCTCATACAGTCTTCTACCAAAATGGCACTTTTTCTCCTGTTTTTCTCTACTTCCTTTTCGAAATGTATCTTCAAGAACTAAATATGTTATCAGTAAAGAATATCTTCTTAGGTTTGTAGATGAAGACTGAGGCAAGAATAGAAAGTACGTATAGCCTTTTATACACCTTGTCATAATGTGGTATTCATATAAATGAAAACAAATAACCTAACAAGATTAGAAGACTGGAATAACAGAGAAGTGGGACATCATCTGGAATTCTACTATAGATTTCTATTAAAATGTGATAATAAGTTTTAATGCAATTTTAAGTATAGATTCTGAATAATTATATAAATTATATAATATATGATACATATAAAATACAATATATATTTAAATTATATATATATATATATATATATATATATATATATATATATATATAATTTGTGTGGTAGTTTTACACTTCCTATTAACAAAGAATAGTATTAAGCAGTGAGTCACAATTCAACAATTTTTGTTTTATTAATTATTAATTAGGTTTGTTTTATTTATTGTTGAAAATATGTTCAAGTATGCATTTAAAACTTTTAAAACTCTAGTTTTGTTTTGAAGAAAATTTTGCAAGTTGTCCATATAAAATAATCTAGTATTAGGACACCTGTAAATAAGTGTCATGAAAGTAAATAATAATAGTGTTAATAACAATCAAAATACTTAAAAATGATTTTCTTTTTTTTTTTTTTTTTACTGGAACTCTTTTTATTTTTTTTTTAATTTATAAAACACAACACCCAGCACAACACAATGCTCACAATTTACACGGGGCTTATTTTTCAACATTATTTGGCTACTGCATTGCAGCCCTCACTCCCAGTAAGAACCACTGGAAGCTATAATCCCAGACTTTAATGTTTGATGTCATAAATATCCAACCCATATTTATTAGCAAAGCCTTTGTCCTTGTGAAGCTGGAGGTCTTGTAGCAGGACAGAGATAATACACATATGAACAAAGCAGCACAGTCAGGTATTGACAGATGTGGGGGTGGATTTTAAGGACAAAGAGTATGAGGGGATGTGATGGGTACTTTTCTGGATGACAAGTGAAGCCTTGGTCAGGTGACCTTGAAGTAGTAGTTGGAATGAAGGGACAGGATGAGTCAATTATACTTTATTCAACAATAATATCATGGGCATAAGAAAAAGGAAATTAGCAAACACTTTATCAACTGTCTTACAAGGGGCAAAGTAGTAGAACTTGAATATATCTCATATTTTTTACTCTCTTTAGTTGGTGGCCCACATTAGAAAATCAGTATGTTCACGCATAAAAATCACGACTATACTGAGTTTTATGACATTAAAAGACAAAAATTTTGTTTCTTAGCTTATAATGGCAAACAGGATTACACCAAACCATTCACTTCAAAATAGAAAATTAGGAAAGTTCAGTATCTCATTCAAAATAAACAACTTATGTAATATATAAGTTAGAACAGCAAAAAAAATATAGTAATGAGAGATTTTAAAAGGCTCACTATGAGGGCAGATTAGAAAGTGAAAGAACTGGGAGAATTCTGAAAAAGACAAGCCTAAGGAGTAGCAATTCTTAAATCAAAATGCACTTATAAAAAGCATACATATACTATACTAAGAAATTTACACATTTCTATTTCTGTATACTTGGCTTTCTTTCCTGGAATCATCTAGAGACAATGTGAATTACATGAGGTCTGGGTATGTGTAAGTCATTCAAATAGAAAAACTTACACAAATCTTTCATACACACTTTTTGTCTGCAATGTAAAAAAATAGCAGTGGTTATGTTTTAGATATTATTTTGGAATATTAAAGTCTGTGTTGAGATGATAATTAAGATGTACTTTGGCTTAACATAAAGATACATTTTTAAAATTCAAGAATTCAATTAACATAAATATTTATAGATGTTTCTTGATTTGTAAAATTTATGTGGAATGTAACTTTTGTAATTTTGGATCACATACTTCATATAATTTACTTAATAAATCAAGTAGATCTTATTGACTGTGTGTGTAATATGTATATAAAATGCAATATTAAATTCAAATAGCAAATTAAAATGAATAATTCTGAATATATGTGAAGATGGTACTCAAAAAGCACCAGCATTTTCAAATGTTTATTCTGAAAGAAGTGACTTCCCATTAAAGAAACAACTACAATGGCGGAAAGAAGGATATTCCCTATGAAATCCCTGAGTCCACTGATGAGTGAGGCAACTTTATAAAGATGTTCTATCACAGGTTATCAGGGAGGTCATTCCCGCGGATTACAGTACAATCCAGTCCTTTGCTGAGATAACTATGTCTTGGACACATTATTTTACCATAAGGCCAGATTGAAACCTTGTGTAGAAATGTAAAGCAACCTTCTGTTGCTCGTAAATCATAATTTATGTTCCTTATGTGTGAACAGAAGGTGTAGGTAAACAAACCAATTTGTGAAAGTTAGCTATTTTTCCCTAAAGTTCTAATCTTCTCACAATTTCCTTATTTAGCTATTATAGATCTTTTTTGCAGTCTTGAATCTTTTTTTTCCCTCAGGCTTGCTCACTGAGATGTATATTCAGTGTCTAAAGGTCCATTTCTTAACATTGACCCTGGTAATTCATGTTTTTGTTTGTTTACTTTAGTATTTGCTCACACAATATAAATATATAAAATGTATATTTCATGTATGTAGTAATATGAATATACATTCAACGTTTTATTAAACTGTTTCAAATGTATGTAATTTCACATTACCCTATTTCAAATGTTTCTATTTTTCAGTTTTTTGTAGATATTTTTAAAATTTCCTACATTTATTTGTCTGAGTGTGTATGTGCTTGAATGTGTGTGTATTTCTGTGTGTGTGTGTTTGTATTTGCGTGTGTGTACATGCTACAGCACATGTGTGGAAATCAGAGGACAATTTGTGGGAGTCAGTTTTCTCCTTCTACTTTGTTTGCCTCACAGACCAAACTCAGGTAATCACCGGTAGCAGGCACTTTTACTAGCTGTGCTATCATATAGGTCTGATTTAATTGTTTGTTTACTTGCTTGCTTGATTTTATTCCTTCTTGTTCCATTTCAAATGGAAATAAATCCTTTATAGCCTAGAAATTTTTGTATGCCCTATATATCAACCCTAAAAGGAAATTGAGGTAAAAAATTTTGGCTGGATCTTGGATTCTTATCTATGTAAACACATCTATCAGTTTGCTCTCCATTCTAACATACCTGGCTCCACTAGGTCAACTGTGGTGTGGGATCAGCAAATCCAAAAGCTGAAATTGGCAGTTCCTTCAAAGCGTGGCAATGAAAATATTATGCTACTTCTAACATATCATGTTAGTATACCTAACAATAAACAGTAAATAAAAGGAAAAAAAAACACCACTTCTGACTCCATGTGAGAAGGAAATTTGAAATGTCTATGCTACTACACAGCATTCCGCAAGGCTGGAATCAAAGCCTCACCCACTGACTCCCAACTTGTATTTCGTGTCCTCCTTAGTTTATGGAGTCTTCAGTTTTATTTTTCCAATGATGATTCTTTATCTTTAAAGATCATGGTATCATTTGTTACATTTTTATTCCTCCCAGCTTATCACAATTCTATAATGTTGCAAATTCTTCCTTTGCACCTGTCTGGCCTGTGCCCTTTGTCTTCTCATCTGTCCTAGGGCATAATTTATGACACACAATGTCATACTGCTGATTCTTTCACTTTCTGCCTCTGTGGGATTAGAGTTTTCAAAACCTACTTTTAATTAGGGTTCTCAAATGCTTCAACCCCCACTTCTAGCTCATTGTCCAAAGATAGGGAAGAGAAAATGGTAAATAGAACAAGGTGATGTATACCTGTTTAGACATAGTTCTTTGGAGGTAATTCCAGTCTATGAGGTCAGGATATCAGCAGTCACGTTCAGTAGTGTCAGGATACCAAACACAAATCAGCTGCAGCTGGACAACCTAACAGAGTCAGGCCTCCTGCTAATCAACATGGATCAGTGGGAGCACTCAGGACCAGCTGGGACACCATGGGAAGTTCCCTGCTGTGTGTCTCTCAATGAAGTAAAGATCAGCAATGACATGAGACCAAGAAGCAATGCAAGGCTACCTATGCAAGTTCTATGCCACTGTCTGCTGAATCCTATCCATACTTTCTTTGAACATCACATGTCCTCCCACGGGTCTTGCCTCAGCAGAATACCATGTTGTGGTTGCATCACATGACACTACCAGAAACTTTACTTCATGGGTCTATTTATCTCTAGCTTCTTTCCTTTTGTCAATAGTATACTTACTCTTCTTGCTCTGGAGTTTTGAATAAATGACTTTCCACACAAGAGCTATTTCATCATGTTACCAGGTTGCTTTGTACTATGTCTTTCTCTCTGGGTAACAATGATCATGACATCCGAGAGCAAGTCCATGTTTTATGTACATCTATGCAGGTTGTTACACTTGAGCTATGTTCCTATTTGCTCTTTTATTTCCATGCATACAATTATTACTCTATACGTTTCACACAAATAAGCAGGGTGTGATGGATAAAAGCAAATTAACATATTGTCCAGATGTGGTATATGATCTAAAATATATTTTCCTAGCTAATTTTGTTTTTGAAATACTGTAGTATTAAACATATGTACTCCCCATACTTCAGATGAAATGTCTAGCATTTATTCTGTATATCTACTGCAACTTAGTCCTATTTGATCCTAAGCAATAATCCCCCCATGCTGTCTGGGTCAACTACATTTCTGCTTTTTCTTCTATGTTTTCTACTCTTTTAAAATTCCACCTATAGTCAACATTAGGTAGTGTTTTTCTTTCTTTGTCAGATGTCTCATATAGACTACTCTCTTTTAATTTCTCTTGTATCAAAAGGTATGACACTTTATATGACAGATTTTTCAATCTAGTCATACATTGAATAATATTTAAACTATTTCCTCTTATCTTAAGTTTTCTACTGCTGTAATAAAATGTCATAATCAAAGCGATTTGTATAGGAATAGGTTAATTTCTCTTTAAAAAATTTAAAAGTTGTATTAATTAAAATAGAATTGTATTACTTTCAAGGTGCTATGTTGGCACCTTTCCCTCCAGGACCTTGCAGGCTTCTTTCCTCATCTCTATTTCATTCTTCTAAACCAGATGCTGATAACCTTTTTATTCTGTGACTATTATTGTTACAAACATATTTACACATGTGCATATATACAAAAGTGTATAGATACATGTTGAGTCTGTTCTTACTGTTTGTGTATATATAGATTAAATACTAACAGTCATTGAATAATCAATAAGGGGACACATCCCTGAAAGGATAATTCTCGTTCTCTCATAACCATTAGTTTCCTATAGTTCTTTGCCTATGGATGCAAGACAATGACACTTTACTCTTTCCACTGCAACATGTCTATTGATATTGCTATTTTTCCACTCTTGTTTCTGTAGCAATTTATAAAAGAGACATTTCAAAATAGATGTATTCATTGTGGCTGGGGTCCCCATAATTGTCAATCTCTACTTTGTGGACAAGTACAGTTTTTTGTAATCGTCTTTATTTGCTCTAAAGAGAAACTTATTAGATGTGGTGTTGATTACAATCAAATGTGGAAATAAGGGTAAGAATTAGAATGTAGTAAGAAATTATTCTGGCTTTAGCTCAGTGGCAGTAGTGAAGTCTTTTCAAAGCCCATGACCTCACTAGCCCTGTGAAGCTAGCTTTATCCAGTATCAGGCATAAAGTGATCAATGCAGAGATGGAAATTTGGAGGGGACAATCTGTGTGAAATAAGATGCATAGATTATATAATTATACATTCAAATTCCTCTTTATTAGCTATTTTGAAGTACTCAATTAATGGTTCCCATCTTTCCTCATGTTTTGATGCTTATGTATGAAAACATTATAATTTGACCTTTAAGCAGAGAGTCTTCATATAATGGTGAACACCTATAACAGTACAGGTAACTTGCATTCATCCCATTGACTGAACCATCCATTAATGAGTAATTTTAATTCAAAAACTTTCCTGTATTATCCCTTACATTCATTTCCCACTTTGATTTACTTATCTTCTAATATATATGCAGTGTTTCTATTTTATTAAATTGATATACCAGTTTAATATTTTATCATTTTATTGATGTCTTCCTTGTTCTCCTTTGAGTTTTGGGACAAGCTAACATCATGTTCATGATTTAGCAATTCTGTTTTTCTTTTTTTTTTCTCTCCTGACCACAAATCAAGATTTCATTTTTATATCTCAAATTCACTAAATGAGCTTTGAGATGAGCAGACTCTTCTGATTTCACATTGCACTCATATAAATTCACATGCCTTGAATCAGAAGCAGAGGAATATAAATTTTTAAAACACATTTGGCTTGCTGTCCCCATCCCTCTACTGGGATCCTTGTATAACTAACTACTGGAAGTGGTCTCTTCAGGTTCCATCTCCCTACTGTTGTGCATTTTGACTAAAGCCACCCCATTGAGTCCTGGGAGCTTCTCATATCCCAGGTCTCTGGAAATTTTTTGGCCTTCCTCCACCCCTTTCACCCCACATCCCACCACCCACCACCAGTAGTTGCATATCCATTCATTCTCCTGGCCCACTGGATTTCTTTCCTGTTATGCCCCACCCTCCATACCTGATCCTGACCCCTTTTTCCCTCCCCCTCCTCTCTCCCACTCAGGTCCCTCCCTTCCTCTGCCTCCCATGACTATATTGTTCCCCAATTCTCAGTGGAATTAAAGCATCCTAGCATGGGCCTTCTTGTCAAACTTCTTAGGCTCTGTGGGTTTCATCATGTGGACTCTATACTTTTTGTCTAATATCCACTTATCAGTGTGCACCTATTATGCATCCCCTTTCAGGCATGGGTTGCCTCACAAACAGTGACAACTAATATGGACCCCTGGGATATCCTACAGACTAAGCCACTAACCAAAGAGCATACATAGGCTATTGCAAGGCCCCTGACACATGTGTAGCAGACGATTGCCTTGTCTGACCTCAGTGGAAGAGGATGTGTCTAATCCTATAGAAACTTGATGCCCCAGCTAAGGGGGATGCTAAGACTGTGGACAGCCTCTCAGAGGCAAAGGAATGGGGTGAAGTACTCTGGGATGGGAAACTAGGGGGGCAATATTTTGGATTTAAATAAATAATTTAATTTAATAAAATAATTTATAAACAGAACCCACAGTTTGATCTAGACTTGCAGCAGAATGATTTATGAGTACATTTAGCTATGACTTATTTTATTGCCCTTCACCATCCTTTTCACTATGTTATTAATAATGAGAAATGTGTCTGTATAGGTATGTTCTCTGATTTGTTATCCTGTTATCATTTCATTTTGCAAACCCTATCAATTATATATGTATAACTCTTGACAGAGGTGACTTTACAATTTAAAAAAATTAAAAACACCTTGGTTATTTAGTATATTTAAGGAATGTAGAATGCTTCATAAGCAAGCATAATTCAGTTGAATTTATATTAAAGCAACACCTTTAAGCTGAATTTATTTGTCAACTTCATTTTTGGAAATCCTTTCTTTTGAAAGGATGCCATTTGTTGAGCTTTGCATATTGATTTTCACTGAAGTGGTTAACAATTGACTTATATAGAGGATATGCAGAGAAAATTTCTCTACCTTTACTTATGTTTAATCAGCCTTGGAGTTCATTCATATGCTATGAAAGAACAAAATATTCTCCTTTTTAATGGCTAAGTGCCAGTCCATGGTCATATATTACCATTTTCTTTATTATCTGTTGATGTGCAAAGGCTATTTTAATGTTTGGGCTATTGTGAATAGTGCTGTAGTAAACCTAAAGGAGCATAATCTAACTGACATAATGATTTGAGTACCTTTTGTATTTGACCTGGTTGTAGACTGGTAGATTACATAGTTAGGTCTATGTTTATATAATTTTAATTTATAGGATTTTAATTTAATTACATTTCTTCCTTTCCTTTTATCCGTTCAAATGTTTCCATATGTCTTCTTCCTTTCTCCTTCAAATTCATGTACTCATTTTTCATTAACTTAGTGTGTGTGTGTGTGTGTGTGTGTGTGTGTGTTCTGAAGTTTAACCTGTTTAGACTGCATAATATTGCTTGAATATATATTTTACGGTTGACCAACTTTCACTAGACAACCAATTGTTGTGCTTTTATCTGAGAATCACCTCTCCTGGCCAGGCTTCCCTCAGTTCTCTACAGTTCTTTGGGTATGGTTGAGTGAGGCCTTGATGCTCTGTTCTTTTGTCACATTCACTGGAATCATCCTTGTTCAGCACATATTTGGATGATCATGTCAGTGAGACTTCGTGGATACTGCTTCTGATATTACTAGGAGTCCCAAATTTACACCAACCCTCCCTGGTCCTCTGGCTCTTACACTTTTCTGTTCCCTCTTTTGCAGTGTTCCCTTAGGCTTAAGTACAGGAGTGTCTCGTATACTTATCCATTTGGAATGGAAACCACAACTCTCCATTTTTATTGGTTGTGATTTTCTGCAGTTTCAAATGGAGGTTTCCCCAATGAGGGGCTAAGATTATTCTTATATTTC
Source organism: Grammomys surdaster (assembly GCF_004785775.1). Lineage (NCBI taxonomy): Eukaryota > Metazoa > Chordata > Mammalia > Rodentia > Muridae > Grammomys > Grammomys surdaster. The sequence goes on along the minus strand of NW_021604608.1, from coordinate 11,941,025 downwards.
ATATAATGAAAAATATTATTGTTAGGGATTATGCTGGTTTAGTACATTAGTGATTGTAGATTCTCTACCAAGAACCATGACTTCCCTAGTAATTAGCTAGATTTTATGAAGCATGGTTTCTCACATGTTAAATGGGTCTTAAATCCAATTAAAAACCCGTGCCTACCACCAATGTATGAGTGACATTACTGCACTTAGTGTTTAGTATTGCGGAGAAACTCTGTGTTGATTTATTAATGGGATATCAATTTATATTCCCACATATCATAATACTTAAAGGACATATTTTTCCTTTCAATAGGTATGTATTCTATGTGTGGTGAGATTAAGGTTTCCTATACAATACTATTTTTATTTGGGGCTAAGAAATATCTTCAATTTTCTGTAATATCCTTTATAAATATCTTCTCTCAGATTATACTGTGCCTTACCTTTTCTCTGATTAAGACTAGAGTAGGAAATGCCTATAGTTTCTACAAATGTCATTTAATGTGTTTCCTTGTCTTTGTTTCTTTTTCTTTTCCTTTCTTTTATTCCTTATTTTTGCTGTTGATCTGTTTTACTTTCTTTCTTTTTAAAATTTATCTATTTACTTATTACTTAATTGGTTTATTGTAATAATTTATTGTGAGGCAGGGTCTCACAGAACACCTCTGGCTATTCTCTAACTCACTATGTAGATCAGACTGGCCTTGAACTCCCCTGTGCCCCTGTCATCAGAGTCAGCTCTACTGTACTGCCCAAGTGAAGTTCAGAGTCTGCTCTTCTGAGTACTGTAACAGGTGAGGAACAGGGACAGTTATCCCACTTGGATGACTTCTTCCTGCCACAGGTGGTGAGGGGCAATGGGGAGGAGAGTATTTCTCCTTAGTCCACACCACCACTTGCAACACAAGTGGTACGGTTATCTTTTCCATGCTTATTTTCAGGGGCCAGCTCCCTGCAACTACAGCAGTATGTGAGGACACTCTCCATATAAGGAAAGTTGGCTGCAAATGGTTAGAGGAGGGGTCAGCACTTCCTCTCCCAGCTCTTCCTGGATGCCAAGGTAGGAGATGGGGCCAGTTCTACACAGTCTTCAAACGTTATCTTGTCCCTCGGTGGCAGTCTAGACCAGGGAAGTCCATTCGGGCTTTGGTGGCAACAGATCCCTGCTGCTTCAAAGCCATGGACCCTGATGTGGCTTCCAGAGGCAGCACAGGCCATGACTCCACAATAGTCCCCGGTGTCACCATTGAGTACTCACATCAGGCTGTTGCTTACTATCCTCCAGTCTCCAATTCTGCCTCTCTTCATTGTGCCCTCATCCTTCTGTTTCTTTCTTCCATTTGTACAGCACATACTGGCTCCTCTAGAGGCACTGAGAGTCTCTGAGTATCTAAGGTCATCTCGCGAGTCTTAGGTCTGTTATGATCTATTTATGCACTAGGGTACCTGGCAAGGGTTATCGTGGGAATGGTCTGCACCTTGCCCACAGATCTGCATACTGCTTGACTGGTGTTGTCCCTGTCCAGGCTCTGTGCTGCTATCTGGTGAGTATCTTGGGCTTGCCCTTTGCCTGGTCCGCCTGAGTCCCCTCACTAAGCCTGCCTGTTACCGGCTCACTCCCACCTGGGAACCTCAGTCCCATGAGTTGTTCTCCTAGTGTCCAGCTTGCTCCAGATTATGGAAGCCATCAAGTCTGTCACTGCACTGCACTGGTGGTTTTCTCAAGCTCATTTTATTTTAGGCTACCAGATGTTCATAGATGCAATGTTTAACATAGACATAGCCTCTTGCCTCTCTGTCACCTAATGAAATGCATGTGACACAGCAGCCACACCTGCAATGCTTCTAAGGGCAGGGAAGTTTTATGACCTACAAATTAAGAGGATAGGCAGGCATGTGGGAGAAATAATTATTTTAACTGAATTACTAAAATGATTAATGAAAGGGGGATATGTTTAAAATTTATAGATTAGCTTTCACCATATAGAGTAATAAAGTATTGGTTATGTTTGCTAGAGGTTTTTTTTTGTAAGACAGTATTAATTTATTACTTTTTTGTCTAAGTAATAGGTTTCCTTTCGTAAATATAATATGTGGGGACATCTTATATGTGTTAATTTGTAAAGCAGAGAGGCAAAGAAGTTAAGTTACATCAACTCAGTCTTGTCTGTATAATCTTAGTGCCTTCAGTTATATGATTGCTATTCAAAGTCACATACTGGGAAGTATCTGGGAGGAGATGGAAGAAGGGAAAGAGGATGAGTCAAATATAATTCATAAAAACTCTCATGGATAAAATAAAAAGTTTAAAAGTTACATACCTTACTGTCACTGCCTTTGTAATAAAAAACTTAATTTATATAGCATCCAAAAACTTGGGTATTATTCTTATCTCCCTACATGGAAAATGAGAATGTGATTCACATAAAATTCAACACTTTGTCAAGATGCACATGGTTAAGTGACTAAGTCTGTATAGTAATTTGCAGAAATGAGGGCTCTAATTTAAGAATCCAACTTTTAAACAATATCCTCAGTGCCTCTGAAAATATAAATAACACAAGCACTTCTAGGATTTCTAGTTAGAAATAAAACTTAGGAATTTAAAAATTGATATAGATATATAGATAATAGTGATAGAAGCTGGATAATAATAAACTTCATGTGTCTATTGAGCAAATACTACTCAAGTACCTTTAGTGTTATGATTGATATTGAAATATTTATGAGCATATTTATTATTTTGGAAAATATATGAAAATAACTTCAAATATAACAATTCAAGACTTTCAAAGGTAAATATATACTTTTAAATGTTATTTATCAATAAGACCTTTAAGAAAATCCAAGGGGCAGAACCTCTTCATTTATGTGGACTTCTAGGGAAGAAAAATGATGCTTTGTGCATATACTTAGGCTGAGGAAACATTAGCTGACGTTAAAAGCAGAAGTAAACAGAAACAATAATGACATTTTCTTATTTAGAAATATGTTCTTGGTTTTCCATTTCTTTTAATGTTTTCACCTGAAGAAGAAGAAGTAAAAATAGTACTTTTTTGAGGTATCTACGAATCTCAGTTATTTAATGGTGATGCTCATAATTTATCAGAAATAACATCTATTCGAGAAGTTGTTATTATACCAGGTGTATTAAAAGACCTAAATCACAATGGTAGACAATGTCAAAAGCAAGTTAGACAGATAGACAGATATGTCCGAGGTCAAAGATAAACATAAAGTTGTTTGATATGTTAGGCATATATATCTGAAAAAAATATATATATACATAGCAAGGATAAAATATATATCTTGCAACCTGATTCAAATGTTTAAAAATGCAAATAATCTTTTATGAATTAAGACTGATAGTCAAATCTATCTCTACTTCTTCTTTCTTGGAAATTATTAATATAAGTTTTCAATGCATATTGGATAGTTCACACAAATTGACAAAAATGAAAGTGAGCAAAAATAAAGACAGATCGTATTGGCAAAAGACAGTGAAATGACCTAATGTGAAGAAAATAAAGACTATTGAATTCACTTTCTAAATAAAAAAAAAAAAGAACAGAATTCACTTTCTTTACTGCAGATATTGCCTAAAGGCTTGATATGATAATCCAAGGATATTGAAATACAATATCAGCATAATAAGCAACATCATCTCCCCAAATGTATGTTTATGATTAAAATAGAAACACTAATATGATGCAAGATATTTCAGTTGCCATGGAATTCCAAAAAGAGTCATTTAGTCAGATGTTTTATTTATTTATTTTTCTAGTTCAACATATAGCTGCTTGTGTAAATATGACTGGAATTTGCTATGTTTTGAGTAGCTTTTCTACAATTTGGAATAGGTAAGAGATACAAAAAAACAATATTTAGCATTGTGCTTCTTAACTAATTAATTAATTAATTAATTAAACCATATTTGTCTTTCTGGGTCTGGGTTACCTTACTCAGAATGACCTTTTCTAGTTCCATTCATTTGCATGAAATTTTTATGAAGTCATTGTTTTTAATAGCTGAATAATGCTCAATTGTGTAAATGTACTACATTTTACTTATCTATTATTCAGTTGAAGGACATTTAGGTTGTTGCCAGTTCCTGGCTATTGCAAATAAGGCTACTATGAACGGAGTTGATCAAGTGTCCTTGTGGTATACTGGAGCATCTTTTGGGTATATGCCCAGGAGTGTTATAGTTTTGAGGTAGATCTATGTCCAGTTTTATGAGAGAGAAACTGCCAAATTCCAAAATGGCACTCTGCCATTGACAGGGAATTATTCCCCATGGTCCACATCATCCATTGTAAGATGTCACTTTGATTCTTGATCTTAGCCATTCTGACTGATGTCAGTTGGAATTTCAGTCATTTTGATTTACATCTCACTGATGGCCAGTGTCTAGTTTGTTTGTTTTATTATGTTAAGAAATAAGAGCTTAAACAAAATATTTTTTAAAAAGTCTACATTTTAAAAATATAACTTGTGAGGAAGTGGTGGCACATGCCTTTAATCCCAGTACTTCGGAGGCAGAGGCAGGTGGATTTCTGAGTTCAAGGCCATCCTGGTCTACAGAGTGAGTTCCAGGACAGCCAAGGATATACAGAGAAACCCTGCCTCGAAAAACAAAAAACAAAACAAAACAAAAAACCAAAAAAAAAAAACCAAAAAACCAACCAAACAAAAAAATAAATAGAAATAAAAACCTAAGTAAGTGTGGCCTTGTTGGAAGACGCATGTCACTGTGTAGGTGGGTTTTGAGGTCACCTATGCTCAGGCTCCACACAGTGCAGAGGGAGCCCCCTCATGGCTGCTTTCATAAGCCAGACTTTTTCCTTCAAGTCAAAATGTAAAATCTTGGCTCCTCCAATACCATGGCTTCCTGTATTCTACCTTGCTTCCCACCATGATGGTAATAGACTGAATCCCTAAAATTGTAAACTAGTCCCAATGAAATGTTTTCCAGTTTAAGAGTTGCCTTGGTTATGCTGTCTCTTCACAGCAATGGAAACCCTATCTAAGACAGGAGTTAAAAAAATAACTCTAAGGATAAGGATCATGTGGAATTATATTTTTTTCTTATTTACCCAAACCTACATCCATGCTCTCTGTCCTGATGATGTTTTCCCAAAAGTCTAACAATAATCATCTTTTCAGCAGACATAGTCTATTTTCAACAGCTACAGCTAGTCAAAGTCAGAGAGCAACTGAAATTGAACTAATTGTATCAGTTGATAAAGTCAAAACACAACACTTGAACCAAAGAATGAGGGGTTAGAGTGGTGGAAGAATGGAAAGAATGTTTTGAACAACCAGGAAATAAATTATGAGATTTTTTTTAATCCTAGAAATGACAGGGAAATTATACTCATGATATCTCAACAAAATGGCTACCAAACAAGCCCTTAACAAGAGTAACAGCACTAGAAATGCTAAGGTAGAAGGGGGAAATATCAGAGAATCCCATTTCAATCAAAGAGCTATAAGCAACTAAGAATGCCAAAAAGGAGAATTAAACTTCCCTAGGGATAAATTCTCTAGTTAGATACATAATTCCATGTGGTCAATCCTGAAATCATAAACAAACAAGCAAGTCTGAACAGACTTAGCAGGTTTTGTGTGACTTTGTTTATGAGTTTCTATATGCAACAATAATAATGACAGAATTAGAAGCGACAAATTTGAGAAGAGGACATGGATGGTGTTGAAAGGGAAGATTTAAGGAAGGTGTAATATAGCTTTGTTTTAATTCAAAAAGAAAGAAGAGAACTTGGCAATCAAATAAATGGTAGATCATTGAAAGTCAATAAAGCAATACATCAGAAAAATTAAGAGTTAAGAATGGCAGATGATACAGAACCTGTCCAATACAGATGTGGATGCTTGCAGCCAACCATTTGACTGAGCAAGAGGACTGATGGGAGGAGTTAGGAAAAGGACTGAAGGAGCTGAAGGGGTTTGTAAACCCTTAGGAAGAACATCAATATCAACCAACCAGATCTCCCCAGAGCTTCCAGGGACTAAACCATCAACCAAAGACTACACATGGAAAAATCTATGGCTCTAACTGCATATGTAATAGAGAATGGTGTTATCTAGCGTCAATGAGAGGGCAGACCCTTGATCCTGTGAAGGCTCAGTGCCCCAGTGTGTGGGTAGGAGAGTACCTTCATAGAATCAGGGGTATGGGGATGGGTGGGTGTTTGCTGTGGGAAACCAGGAAATGGGATAGCACTTGAACTGTGAATAAATAAAATATAAAAGAAGAATTCCTGATGATTAATGTTAACAAATCAGTATTTAGAGTATCATGAAAGAAACATGAACAAGAATATGACTATCTATTCATTCAATACAACTGATAGTGAATATCTATTATATGCTGAATATATTTTTATGGGCTTAAAACATATCAATAAATAATGTCAATTAAAATATGTAATTACAAAATTTGAATTAAGGGAGGATGTTATACAAATACCATATATAATTGCATTTAAGTATAAATCTTTTATTGCACATAAGTGTTTTGCCTGTGTGTACCTAATTGCACTATTTATGTGACTCATACCCATACAGAACAGAAGAGGTTATTAGAGTCCTTGGAACTTGACTTAAAGCAGGTTTTAAAAATCTATGTGGGTGCTAGGAACTGAATCTGAATTCTCTCAAGAGCTGACTTTCAGGCTACCTTACTTTTGTTTGCTCAAATTATATCCCTGGCCAATCTACCAAAAATCTGAAAGAGAGGGTACTTGCCACTAAGCATGACTTGATAGCTTATTCTATAAAAATTGATTGCAGTTGTGGGAAAGATAATCAGAACCATGAGACAAGAGGATCTGATAGATAGAGGCTATTATTGTACATCTAATTAAGATGGTAATATTTCAGAAAAATAGCAGAAGCACAAAAAACATAGCTAAGTAAGGAGAATACATCTTATCCCATGGTGTACTCAAGTAGTATTGTGGAACACATTAATTCTTGAAATGTAATGAATGATCAGGGGTGAAAAGCAAGAAACGAGTCCAGAAGATTAAAGTTCTGTGCACAGTAGAGATGCCCATGTTTTCTTCTTGTAGCTAGTTATCATAATCAATGCTATCAACACCTCTATAAGGCGTTTAGAGGCCTATACATTCTACAGGACAGTCAACCACATTGTTGGGAACAGACTGTCTGTAGGCAAGTGAGAAGCCGGCACATGTTGAGATATTCTAGGCAAGTGGTTTCGGTGACTTGGAAAAGAGGAGTAGGTAAAACTGTACAACTTTATTACATTTCAGAACCAAGGTTTTATTTTTAACATCTAGTTATACAGAATGACAGAATGCATGAAGATATACAGCTCCTTCAATGTACAAAAACTCTTAAAATTCAACTCAATTAATACTGAGTGACTGTAATGTATCAGACAACAGTATCATAAAATAAAGAAACACACAGGTAGGTTTAACAAAGGAGATTTATTTCACAGGGTTCCCAGTAAAGGAAGCATTACAAAACAAAATTTTCCTTTCATTTCCATATTGAAGGTATGAAAATGTGCTTGCTGCATTTGGAATAACTGCTGATACGGCTATATGAGTCAATACCTCCATATGGATTTCAGAGGACAATTTGTATAATTTGACAGTGTAGGCTTTCTCAATCCTGAAAATCTGGAAAGAAATGCAAGAAAGCATCAGTCTAAGTGAAATATGCCAATTCATTTCATATCTGTTTATATAAGGCTATTAGAAAAAATAAAAAGCCATTCAGATGTTATGTTTCATATTTGTGCTTGCTCTTTCATGCTGAGTTCTTCTGATTTGAGCAAATGTTATATCTAATATTTCCTTTTTCCTATATAAATAAAATTTAACTTTACCTTATTCCTCATATACAATGCAACAATGAGCAAAATAATAAAAGGAACTAAAGCAAAAAGCAAATGTCAGTAACAACTAAATTCCGTATAAAAAATTAAACTAAACCTTTTTAAATTCACCAACTTCCATGCTAAATAAATGCTGTATAAATTAAAGAATGCCTATCAACAATTTGTGATGTCCAAGTTGTATATAGGGATGTCATATTTTATGTAACATATTTTACTGTCTTTAGTAATGGACTATTTCAGTCTAGAAGTAGATACAGTTCTTTAAGATTTGTCAAATATTTTACTTATAGAGTATATATCATCATTTTTCTATCTCTTATCTATCTATCTATCTATCTATCTATCTATCTATCTATCTATCTATCTATCTATC
>NW_021604608.1:11820682-11930682 GCF_004785775.1 Grammomys surdaster | reverse complement strand
GGGGATGACTCTGGAGTGTGGGTGTTCAGGGGGAATACAGATATCTTTCAGAAGAGGGTATCGGCTGGGTGAAGGTTCAGGAGACAGATCACTATGACTCTGCCTATAACTCGCTTGTCCTTATCTAAGTTGGTATTGTCTGCCAAGGCTGCCTATTTAAAGGTCTGCTTCTCAATCCTAATCCATTTCCTAAGTTATACTTAACATTTTCAAGGTAGGAATAGTACATATGTATAAATCAAAAGAGTTTTAGTCTTGGACAAGAATGTACAAATATTGGAAGAGAAAAAATTTATTCTCAATTGTGATTTGATAATATGAAATTAAAGAATTCATGTATTACTTAAATCCCATAAGTGGTTCGGTTCCTAAGTTGTATTTCTTTCTCCTTCATTAAGTGATCATGAAGTCTATAGATTTTGATTTTGTAAGATAAGTAGGTGTTTGCACTTTGCAATCAAAACGTAGGGTGATTGTTGTTATTTCTTCATGTGATATTAATTACTGAGCATGTTTGGATTCCTTCAGAATATTGTATTTTATGATCAACATCACTGAATACTCTTACATTTTATGACATAATGCCAACAGTTTCATGACACAATTTCAAAGCTTGTGTCAGAGTATTGTTGAAGAAGAGAAAAATTATGTAAGTCACACTTTACTAAAAATTTTCAGTGATTTCATGTAAATGCAGCAAAGGAAGAAATTTTACTTTCAATCACATTTTCTTTTTCTGTTAAAATGAGGGTGTTTGCTTTCTAGCCCTTGAAAGTGTCCAGGACCTCAACCTACCTGAGCATGACCAGTTCAGCTTGACTACAGTGTATTGCAAAATGTTTTCGGCACTTCTGTCTTAATGTTGTGGACCAGTGGCTTTCATTTTGTTTTGATTTTGGGCAATTCTTAGAACAAACTCACAAAGAATTACTTGTTATTTGCTTAAGGTATAAACTTCCAAAGGACCTTTGTGTTAGTAGTAGAGGTAATCTTCAGCTAATGGAAAAAGAAAATTGAAAATGGTCTTGCAATACACTAGTGTTAGAGAAGGGTAAATATTTTGTATAGCTTACACCTGCTATTAAAATTGGAGTCTCTTTGTTGGGTAGCACTCTCCTTTCTCTTGTGTTAAGTCCAAGCTATACTGTTAACAAAGTGGTTTGTCTGGATTGGATCTTACCATCCTGTTGAATGATCTGTTACCTCTTTACTCTTAGTGCTTTAATATCTAATGATGTTACATAAAAAGCCTTGCTTACATATGCACACAGAAATAATAATAATAGTAATAATAATAATAATAATAATAATAATAAAACTTGTTCAAAGGCCTTACTTGCAAATCAGCTACCCTCATAAAATAATAGAAAATTTACCTAAATAAAGTATGATCAGAAAGAAAAAGTGTTTTATTGAATTGCTCAACCTGCTCAGATAAACAACCAATGTCAAACAAAACATGTAATTTGGTATGAATGTGATAGCGAAGACTGACTTCCAAATGATTCTTAAGGGAAAATTCCCAGATACCTAAAATAAGAAAACTTGTGGAAATCACTTATAAACTATTCACATGTTCATTTTGAAGGAAATTACCAGTAAATTGCACTGGTGGTGCAATTCAGTACCCACTTTTCATTTTCTACAATCGGCCAAAGTTTCTTTCCTGTGTGAAGCTGGTCTGTTCTGCATGATGTTTCTCAATATGTACCATCAAAAAGGAATGTTCAAGACGTAAAAATGCATTCCTCGCTAAACATATTTAAGATCCATATATTACAATAGTATCATTTAATTGTCAAAAGCATTGCAAAGTGTTTCCCTCTAGTAGGTGCAATATCTAGGAAGTCTGAGAGACATAATGGAATATCTGGTTTTACAAATTCTAAAGCAATTGAGATATAAAGAACACAAAGATTATTTGCTTTCCATCATTTTTACAACATTACTAGATGAGATCCATCCCATGTGCAGTCACCAAAGGTAGATGCTGATGTGGAAGTCAGGAAGTGCATGCTGATAAGAGCCTGATATAGATGTCTCCTCAGAGGTCTGCAAGAGTCTGACATATTCAGAGGCAGATGCTCAAAACTAGCCATTGAACTGATTATGGGGTTCCCAATGGAGGAGTTAGATTGAAGACCATTGGAGCTGAAAGGGTTTGTGGCCATGAGGAGAGCAACAATACCAACTAACCACAGCTCCCAGGGTCTAAACCACCAGCCTGGGAGCACTTAGGGAGGGATCCATGGCTTCAGCTCTATATGTAAGAGCGGAGGGCCCTGCTGGGCATAGGTGGAAGAAGAGATCCTTGACCTCATGAAGGCTGGATGCCCCAGGGGGTGGGAATTTGAGGATGGGGAGGTGGGAGTTGGGGGGTAGGTAGGGGTTACATCCGCAGAGAAGAAGGAGGAGGGATGGGGGATAGGGGGTTCCTGGGTGGGTGGGGGATGGGGTAAGGGGACAACATATGAAATGTAAATAAAACATCCAATTAAAAAAAAGAAGGAAAGTAACTGTCTTTTAAAACAACATTTGTGTATATAAGACAAGTAAATAAAGAAGTTATGTTTACATGTGTATATGTGTCTCGAATATAATCAATTAGATAAAAAATAAAAAATAAAGCTGTAAGGGACTGTTAATAAAATTCATACTTAATTTTTGATTTAGAAAGATAACAATTTGTATTCAAACTGAAAGCAAATCAATTTTTTGTTGAGAGACATTCAGATCTGCTTTCTCTGCTAACACCAACAGTAGAAACAGTAACACGCACAGGGCCGAGGGTGTGTCTGTAATGGAAATCCATCTAGAAGAAGAGGACTACAGTCATCACTCATTTACTTCAGCTCCTCTCAGTACCAAGGTAGCGTAATGAGATCAACTGTACTGTTTCAGGATTTCATAGTGTGATTGATTTGAGTTCTGAAATTGCCCTGTTCTTTGTTGCCTAAAATCCCTAGATTCCTGTTGAGATAGTCATTTTTTTTGATGATCCAAATGAGCAGAATGACCCTGCTGTGTTTATTTTATTTTATTTTTTTTATAAATTATAGAAATTCTGTTAGTTTTTATCTGCTGAGAGAGAGAGAGAGAGAGAGAGAGAGAGAGAGAGAAAGGGAGGGAGGGAGGGAGGGAGGGAGGGAGAGAGAGAGAGAGAGAGAGAGAGAGAGAGAGAGAGGAGAAAAAAATCACCTTTGCTTTATCTCTTTCCTGGATAATGAGTTGAAGCTATTTCATGATAAATATTTGCATTTTCCTACATGCTTTTTCCATATTGATGCTAGTATTATGAAAATGTATCACTCATTCAAGCATGTTGTGATCATATTTTATAAACAGATGCAGACAATTCATGAACAACTAATGAAAATCAGTTTTTCTAAAGATATAACTCATTGAAATATTTTCATTGCAATAATTTAGTTCTTATTAGTTCTTTAGTTCTTATTTAATTCTTATAAATATTATCTTGTCTTATTTTCAGATTAATAAATATTAGAGAAAGTTTTTTTCAAATATTCATAAAATTATATATTTTAAATGTTATTATAATTTCAAATGGCATAGACATACTTTTGCATAACTGGCTAGGCCAAGATTCTTTAGCATATATTTCAGCAATGTTGATGTAACCATACCAGAAATGGTCTTTTAATTCTTCTGCATACAGTGAATGAAACATGTATCCTTCTAATGTCAGTTTACTATGGCAAAGAAAAGGTACAATGTTTTTCTTTGCCTTCCCAACACATAACTAAGAGGTACACATATAGACATATCGTTGAAGAAAGAAAAATACTTGTTACTATGCATTAACAAAAAAGCAATTAAATGTTGTTTGAGGTGATTTTATATCAAACTTTGAAAATTATATAAATACTGTGATCATTACATTAGAATTGTAACATATGATGAAATAGACATTGCAATCTTTATCACAGGCCCCAAATTTATCTACTGGTAAAATCGTCTTATTTGTTTTCTGTTTCCTATACAGTTTTTCATCTGTCATAACTTAATTAAAGGTTATTGACAAAATTTTACAAAATTATTTTTAAAACATTCCCTTCTCCCTCCTCATTTTTCACCTACAATCTCTTCTTAGTTTCCTAACCCCCATCTCTTTCCTCTCACTAGCTTGCCCACTTTTAAAATGCATTGTGTCATCACTTGCTTCTGTGACAATGAGTCTCAGGTAAATATTCTATTCTGAGAAACAAGACTGTATTGTCAGGGTTCCTAGTGACAAATAGAAAACAAATGAGCCTAAGCAAGCTTAGGCTCGATTGGATCCACAGGGAAAAATCAATGGCACAGAAAAGAACAGTTACCCAGGAAGGAACTTGTATCCGCCAACTTATACACAAAGGAGAATAAAAGGAACAAATCTGTGGGTTACAAGCCTGCCTTAGTGTCAACAGAAAAAAGTAAAGCACAAAATAAAGGCAATTAGCTGGATAATTGAAGCAAAACCAAACAAGTTTGCATCAATTAAATAGTTACTTCACTTGGAAATAATTCTAGAACTGAATTAACTTGATTCGTCTGATAAATTTTTCATTTTGTTAATGTCTTGTAAAGATGAGAGGAGTAACTTTATTTCTTTTTAAGGAATGAAAAGACTTTCTGTACTTCAGATATGAGCAATGACCATTGGGAAATTTTCTCCACTTTTAACACTGCTATTGTATGGCTACCTTGTCCTTGGCTTGACTTTCTCTCATATCTGGCTGTCTGTCTCCTATCTTTTACCTTTTGTCTGTCTCCTCTTGTATTAAAGCAAGTTAGGACTAGTGAAGTTCTGAGATTCTCAACATACCTTTGCGAATATGTGTTCAAGTTTATTATTAAATTGCTTCCTCTTCAGAACTTCATGTTGTGCCCAGTTATCAGAGAAAAAATATTCTCCCCCTCAAGATTATATGCAATGAGCAGAATTCAAATCGATGTAGAAAATATAACACTACTCTATTTTCATTAGAATAAGGAAAGCCTCCAATCATTCAAATAATTTACCTAAGGTCAAATGTTTACACAGAAATTAGATTGGATTTATGCCTCAGTGAGTTTGACCCTACAAATCTGTCATAATTCACTTACATTACTTAGTAAAGATTTTATATTGAATCTGTTACATGATTAAAAAATAGTACTTGATTCTGTATTAGGTAATGAAAATGCATTTATTTCTTTTCATCCACCAGGTTTTCAAATATCTTTAATATTTCTAATATTCAAATGTTTCTATTTAAAAGATGAAAGTGTATCCTCTAAAGCATTTTAGTTTCTCTCAGGAACAATCAGTTCTAAATGACAAATTTGCTAATGAAATTACCTTCCTGCTCAAAACCCAAGGTCCCACTGTAGTTTGTCTTCACTTTACTAAGAATGCTCTAAATAATATTCACTTTTCTCCATAAATAAATTTTAATTATCTTCATTAGTTTTAGCAGTACCTAAGGTTAAACCGTATGCTCATATGACTTCTAAGTTTATAGAATTCTACATGCAGCAGTTCTGTCTCATAATGGGTCTTGTCTTTTTCTCTCATCTTTGGATAGGAAACCTACTTTACGATTGTACTGTATGTACTGTAGCTGCTGCTTAGTGAATAATTATTTAGGTGTGCGTGTGTGTGTGTCTGTCTGTCTGTCTGTCTGTCTGTCTGTCTCTGTGCTTGAGTTCATGTGTGTGTGTGTTTTAGGGGGGCTGTTCAGTGCATGACCATGCACAGGAAGAGATCAGAGAAGGTCACGTGTCCAGCACTATCATTATCTATTGAAATAGAATCACCATCCATGACCTCAAGCTGTACTGCAGAGTAATAGTGATAAAACCTGCATGGTCTTGGTACAGTGATAGTCAGGTAGACCAATAGAATAGAATTCAAGACCCAAAAATAAACCCACACATCTATGGTCATTCAAACTTTGACAAAGGAGCTAAAACAATTCAGTGGATAAGAGATAGCATTTTCAACAAATGGTGCTGGTTCAACTGGCATGTAGAAGAATGTAAATCAATCCATTCTTATCTGTCTGTACAAAACTCAAGGCCAAGTAGATCACTGACTTCCAAATAAAACCAAATACACTAAATATAATAGAAGAGAAAGTGGGGAAAAGCCTTGAACATGTGGGCACAGGGGAATATTTTCTGAACAGAACACCAATTGCTTATGCTCTAAGATCAAGAATCAACAAATGGGACCTCATAAAATTGCAAAGCTTCTGTAAGGCAAAGGACACTGTTTATAGGACAAAATGGCAACCAATAGATTGGGAAAATATCTTTACCAATCTTACATACGATAGAGGGCTAATATCTTATATATTCAAAGAACTCAAGAAGTTAGACCCCAGTGATAACCCTATTAAAAATGGGAAACAGAGCTAAATAGAGAATTCTGAACTGAGGAAACTCAAATGGATGGGAAACGCCTAAAGAAATGTTCAACATCCTTAGTTATCAGGAAAATGCAAATCACAACAACAGAGTTTCTATCTCACACCAGTCAGAATGGCTAAGTTAAAAAAACTCTGGTGACAACAGATACTGGTGAGGATGTGGAGAAAGACTAACATTCCTCCATTGCTGGTGGGGTTACAAGCTGGTACAACCAATCTGAAAACCAGTCTGGTGGCTCCACAGAAAATTGGACATAGTACTATCTGAAGAACCAGCTATACCACTCATGGGCATATACACAGAAGATGCTACAAGTTGTAATAAGGACACATGTTCCACTATGTTCATAGGATCCTTATTTATAACATCCAGAAGGTGGAAAGAACCCAGATGCCCCTCAAGAGAGGAATGGATACAGAAAATGTGGTACATTTACACAATGGAGTACTACTCAGCTATTAAAAACAATGACATCATGCAATTCTTAGGCAAATGGATGGAACTTGAAAATATCATCCAGAGTGAGGTAACACAGTCACAAAAGAACACACACAGTAGTCACTCACTGATAAGTGGATGTTAACCCAGAAGTTAGGAATACCCATGATACAATTCACAGACCATATGAACCTCAAGAAGAAGGAAAACCAAAGTGTGGATGTTTCAGTGCTTCTTAGAAGGGGGATCAAAATACTCACAAAAGGAAATATAGAGATGAAATGTGGAGTAGAGACTGAAGGAAAGGTCAATTAGAGACTTGTCTACTTGGGCATCCATCCCATATACAGTCATCAAACCTGTATGCTATTGAGGATGTCTGACAGGAGCCTGATATGGCTAACCCCTGAGAGGCTCTGCTAGAGCCTGACAAATAGAGGCAGATGATCACAGCCAACTATTGGACTGACTGCAGGGTCCCAGATGAAGGAGTTGGAGAAGGTAACTGAAATTGCTGAGGGGGTTTGCACCCCAGTGTGGGGAGCAACAGTGTCAACAGGCCAGACCGCCCCCTGGAGCTCCAGGGGACTGGACCACCAACCAAAGAATACACATGGAGGAAATCATGGCTCTGGCTGTGTATGTGACAGAGGATAGCCTTGTTGGACATTAGTAGGAGGAGTGGCCCTGGTCTTGGGGGAGTTCATTGCCGCAGTGTAGGGGAATGCCAGAGCAAGAATGCGAGAGTGGGTGTGTAGGGGAGCACCCTCATAGAGGCAGGGGGAGAGGGATGTGACAGGGTGTTTCTGGAGGGGTGACCTGGAAACATTTGAAATGTAAATAAAGAAAATATTTAGTAAAAGAAAAATAAAAAATGAAATGTAAACAAATAAAATGATTAATTTAAAATAAAAAGGGAAAAATAGGAATATGTTACTCTTCTGTAATCTATCCTGATAGGGAATAATTCCCATCAGTCCTATTGTCTTTTCACTTATTCCCACAGACCTGGTGTTATAGGTGATAAATCCAGTTTTGTACCTGGCTTCTGGAAATTTGAAGTTTGTTTGTTTCAGAGCAAGAGCTTGTATTGACTGACCTCTCTTCCTAGCCTTAGGTACTCTTCTTTTGCAGGGAAGTACTACAAACACGCTGATGCATTTAATTGCTTTACAACTAAGCATATTTCTCATACATTTATGTAAAGATGATAGAAATTGCTATGTTATATTTTTGCCTCACCTTAACTTTCCTTGCTTCCTCATGAGAAAGAAAGTGTAAATCAATGAATATCAAATCAAGTCTTTACAATATAGTAAGCAAATACCTACTTTAAAATAGTGTATACTATTTAGGTTAGGAACAAATGGCATTACACTAGAATCAGCCTGTAAAAATTTAATTATTGCTTTTAGTCTTGTAAAACCAATATAGAAATTTTGACTATAGCGGGACACAGCTTATCAATAATTCATTCAAAAGGAGATACATTTATGCAGTCATTTACATGTTGAGATTAACATAGAGACTATGTTAATGTGAGATGGTAAATAAAGGGAAAATGATAGACAGAGACAACAGCCCCAAGAAACCTAGAAGCTAATTAGAGCAATACTTCCTAAAAATGGAAGTCAGTACAGAGGCCAAAATTGTCAGGAGCAAAACCATGAAGGATATCTTTGCAGATGAAAACCAAGGCCAAGGAAAATAAATCTTTATCACACACTGTTTCACGATACTGCTCACCTAGAAAATCTTCTGAAATATGAGGCTCACATTCATGAAGTTAGGACATGTTCTTTCTCAAGTCAGAAACCGAACTTATGATAAAGCCGAACTTATGATAACTTATGATATGTTAACCAAGTTTCTCCCATGTCCCGGTGTGTGTCGATTCTTCTAGAAATTTAGTCAGACTGTATACACAATGCATGACCCCAGCCATCCTCTAAAGTTTGTTCTGGAAATGTTTTCACATTTTAATTTCCTACTGAAAATCATAGCTTGTCATTCTATGCTTAAATCTTTCATTATTACAAGACTACATGAAATGATAGTATTAATTTTTAGATATAAAGTATATTTTTCAAGATACATTTTAGACACAGTAGAAAATTAACTAAAGAATTTATGTTTACTCCATATTCATTATATATAATCTCTACATAGGAAGAAGAAAATGTAATAAAGTCTCTCCTTCTTGGAGAAGACAAACCAGCCGAATTAACATCTAAATAAAGCTCTTCCACTAATTACCCACAGATGTAGAACCACTGCCAGAGATTTCTATCATTTATATTTATTGACCCATAATATAATGAATTTTATATATCTGTATGGTTTGGTCAAAATGCCTAAATATTTAGTCAAATATTATTTTTGATGAATGGCTGACTGTCATTTTGGTTGGAATTAATATTTAAATTGCTGAACTCTTAGTAAAGGATATTTAGAGAATAAATTTCATTGAGTAGAGGAAATTATACCAGGAGCTTAAAACTAAACCCTGGGCTCTATTCTTTTTCCTCAATCTGCAGATTTTATAATAAAGTTCTCCAATTTTTTTGAGAAACAGTTCTTAAAATATAAATTTCTTTTAATATCCCTCCAAACTATCTCTTTGCTTTTTGACAGTAATGACAGTTAAGGTTTAAAGCTAGGGAAAAATGGAACAACATTTAGATACTTGTAAGAACAGCTCATTGGAGGCTGAGGCAGGAGAATTATTGTGAAAGTTAAAGTTTAGACTGAATTTTGACTAGATAGGGGAATAACTTGGACGAAAGAGTAAAACCTTGTAGAATGAGAGCCTATCACAAAAATGACTTAAGAAATAATTACCATGTTCTGGACGGTGGGTTTCTTAACTAGCTTTCTGGGAACACTGTGGTCTATTTTTAAAATTGTGCCAAAATGGTGTGTGTGTGTGTGTGTGTGTGTGTGTGTGTGTGTGTGTGTGTTGTGCTTGTGTGAGCTCCTGTCCTTGTGTAGAGGTCAGAGGAACATATCCAGTGTCCTGATGTCTCTCCTGCCTTCTCTTGAGACAGGATAGTAACTGAACCTGGAGGATGCTTGGAGATGAGTCAGCTGGCAGTTCTCTTTTCCAATTAGGTCAGCAATGAAAAAGAGATACAGGGGACTATGTAGGCACAGCTAATGTGAAGAGTTTTTATTCATTTTTATAAGTATTTTAACATTGTTTTAAATTTACAACTTAACTACAATAAGTAAATAATTATTTTATGGAAATTTATATCCAACAGATTGGAGAAGAATTTGGGATACATGGAGAATTGGAAGTTTTATTGGCATATCACATTGTACCACTACATTTTAGCACAGAACTGTGATTCTTTTGATTTGCTTTTATATATTTTTGTTATACTCCATGTTCTTTAAAAATACCATTAATAAATAGTTTTTTGATGCTACAGAATGTTTAACAATTTTTTTGGTATTTTAAATATTATTTTTAATGTGAATTTTATCAATAATTAGCTCATTATATTAATTTAATGAAAAGTACTAATAATTAGTGCTCATTATACATGTGAAATTGTTGATATTTCTACAAATATGAACAAATCAAATATAATCTGAATTATTTCTATCCTGTAAATTATCAAAGCTGATTTAATGATTGTCTTTTATATCTTTGTTAAGTTTTATAATTTTTATTATACAACATAAAGCTCCTTGATAGTTGTTTAAAATGCAGACATTTTTAATGATTAAATATTGCTTTTTCTTGCCATACATTGTTATTAAAATTTCTCTTCCAAACAAAGAAGCTGGATCTCATAGACAAATTAAATAATACACCTTCCATGGGAGTCACTGCTTAGGACTGTTATGATTTTTTGAACAAAACAGTCACTGAAACTTAAAATTTGTTTTAAATCTTTTTTTTTAAATCCTTTTTTTTACACTCCTGATTTTATCCCCATCCTGGTCAGAATCATTCTGACTGTTCCCCATCCCATACCTTCTCTTTACTATCCTGTATTTATGAGGATATCCCCACCCCTCACCCCTGCCCAACCAGACTTCTAAACACTGTGGGCCCTCCAGTCTCTTGAGGATTAGGTATAGCTTCTCTGACTAAACCCAGGCCTGGCAATCCTCTGCTGTATATGTATGTATCAGGGGCCTCATATCAGCTGATGTATGCTGCCTGGTTGTTGGTCCATTATTTGAGAGATCTCAGGGGTTCAGGTTAATTGAGACTGTTCTTTCTTCTGCAGAGTTGCCTTCCTCAGCTTCTTCTAGCTTTTCCCTAATACAACCACAAAGGTCAGCAGCTTCTGTCCAATTTGATTGGGTGCAAATATCTGCATTTGACTCTTGCTCATTGGGTCTTTAGAAGAGCAGTCACAATAGGTCCCTTTTTGTGATTTTAACAAAGTAGTGCCTCATGTGAGCAAATTAAACTATGTGAGTAATTTTTCTTGTTTTTACAAGCATAATAATATATCAGAGACTAACTGCTTATAAAGTAAAAGTAGTGTGTTCAGCTCAGCTCAAAGTTTTAGAAGCAGAAATTCACAGCAGCATTTATACCGATATCCCCATATGAATTAGTCCAGTAAATACAGGCATGGTAAGTATCACAACTTATAAGACAATAGAAAGACTGATTGAGACTGGAGTCCTGAGATTTTCTAATACTATCTTTAATCTTCTTGAAGTCAGAACCCTGCATAACCTAAGACCCTTGTACTAGGACCTAGCTCTTTAAATATCATCTGCTTTCCAGGACTTTGAGCCTTGAAAGCAAGCCTCCAAGCAAGGAAACTTTGAAAGGTTTATACCTAAGACAACACAGAAATTCTGTAAGACATTCTGAGTTCTGAGTAAGAACAAAGATTTTTCATATCATGACTGAAGAATTTAGTCTGAACATAGAAATTGTGCATGATATGCTGGACCTACACTACTGTAATACAGTAAATTGATTGCTATAATTCTAGCTCACAACAATTTGTAACAAAGCATCAGAACAGCAATATATTTAGAATAAAAACTCTTTATAGTACAGTTGGTAATTATTATCTTGTTACAGTATATATTCTATGGAAGACTTGAAATATAAAACTAGAAAGAAGTTTCAGAAAATATGTAAGATAAATATTAGTAAATTTATACATAGAAGTAGTGGAAATTAGACAAATGTATTTAATATGAATTGTGTGTGAATGGCATTTAAGATCTTAATTGTTATTAGTTCTAATAAGGAGTTGAAACTACATAATGCTTGGAGAGAATTTTTTTTCACATGAAATTGAAGAAATTCATTCAAGTAAAGTTGGCAATTAAGCATGGTGGCATTGTTTCTCCTGAGTTACATTCTGTAGCTGTGCAAGCCATAGCAAATATAATAGGATTTTCTCTAAGGGAGAAGAAATGAATTAACCAATGGGATCTGACCGTAGTGAAAATATGTACATCACATCATCTGGTGACATTCCCACATGCCAGATAGAGTCCCCATTATCTAATACATTCATGAAGCTCCATTCAAAAACTGTATGTAAACATATTATCTTTGGTATTAGAAAATATGAGAAAAACACAATACCAAATATTTTTTTTTATCTAGAGAGATTAAAAAGAATGTAAAGCAACTAATCCTTTGATGAAATTGTCTTAGGAATGACTGTTGAAGCTACAGTGTTTTTTTCTATATGTTGTGTGTATCCTAGGCAGATGAAAAAGAATTTCTATTCACCTCATATGAGGAACAAAGACCAACTGAAAAGGAATTCTACTCAGGTACAGGTTGCTGAAAAATGAGTCCAATTAGAGTTATTTACATAAACATAGACAACTTATAAAGAACTGTAGCAAACCTTTAATGCGTACACATTTTCAGAGTGGGTGGATGCTCTTGAGCCTTTAACAGGAACTGTTAGCTGTCTATAAATCCCTGGTAATGAGGAGCCTGATGATATGCTTCACCTTCCACAAAGCATTCCTAATTCTATGCATGTCTCTTGAAGGTATGGCCAGAAGAAAGCAATGAACATATCTAGAAGTTTAAAGCATATATAAAACATTTAAACTTACACTTGTGCTGCAAATATATCATGCATAACTTCATTAAATGAATATACTCATATGAAGATGCATATGTTCAGAAAACATGTACATTTGTATAACAACCAGTAATTTTCATCTTGATGAGTTTAGGCTTCTTTGAGAAACATATCATACACCTGTCTGAATGACTCATACAACATTTATTTCAAGATGTCTTGAATGCAAGGAAGTTTCAAATCTGAGCATCAATACAGCTTATTTCTGGCAACACTTCTTTCTAAACTGCATTTCCCTTCCCTTGTATCTTCACAAAACAAACAAAGAAAAAAGTAATTCAAAGCAAGGGCTCTTGAGTTTAGGGATTTTGTTTGTTTTACATGTAATAAGCACCACTTCTATCATCAAATGTCTTAACTCACGATCCACTTACCTTTCAAATACCATCTATTTCTCTATACCACCCCACTCAATAAATGCATGTTAGAAGAACACACATCTGGACTCAAAAAGTTCCTCTATATTTACAGTCACATAATGTATGTTCATTTTCTATTTGCATCAAAAATACAGTGAAATATATTCTGGTGATTTAGATGATTTTAAATATTTAAATATAAATGCAAAATACATAGAAAGTAGTAACATGAGCAAACAACTTTTGCACAATCATTATTATACTATTCAGTTATAATTTATACCATTTCAATTTATTATAAAGGTGTTTTAAAAGACAAGCAACTTTTGCTGCAGTCAGTCTTCAGATTTTTTTTTTTTTTCGTCAACAGAGATAAGCGACTCCTGGTTTCTAATTCTGGTAGCAACTGGAGTCAGCTTGGAGTTCAGCAGCTCATTAGAGTGCTGTGCAGCTGTGAGAAAATTTCTTCCTTGTTCCTTGAGGCTAAGTTCAAGTACATTTCCTACCTTGTCAATATTGGGCATAATAGGTGCTTCAGAATGTAGGACTCTGGAATGCAACTAGGTGGCATTTCATTTCATTAGTGATGGAACACATCACAATTATCCCTGAAAAAGACACAGTTTCAGCTTTTCCATTAGCCTGAAACACATCTCAGCAATTTTTGTTTGTAAGTATGTGAATATTGAGAATTTCATGAAAATTGTAGGACAGAACTGAGAGTTGCTTCTGCATCTATTCATTCTTTGTGAGAAACAAGATTCAAATTTCAATATATGATAGAGTGAACAATCAGATGCTAGTTTCCCAGAGCAGATCCAGTGTCTACTGATTCTTACGAAAAATGAAGGTTCTCCATAACCAACAACTATTTGCCATTGTCCCACATGAAATTAATCCCATCCTGAAGGAACAGGGTTTGAGAACATGTTATGTCACTTGTATGCTCTAGATTGACTCAGTGAATGAATCAAGAAAATGTCTTTATTAAAATATAATTCTATTTTTTATTTTTTATTATTGTTTTGTCATGTCAGTATAGTCATGACACAGTAATCCAGAGATTTAAATAGATACACATTGATTGGAAAATGCAGCTTGTATTGTAGAACATATTGTTCTTCCTATTACAGCATTGAAGGTGTTATTTAACTCCAAGTAACAATTTAACTCCTTAATCAACAAGTGGTTGCTTTTCACATACAGAACTTACGCCTGCAATAAAATGATGGAAATCATTTTATTTGAAATGAAAATGTAGCTAATAGTGAATATGAATACATAATCATTTTATACATATTGACACGTGAGAATTATGAAAATTATTAAAAATATAATTTCTGGTTTTGTCCATGGGCTTAGTGTAGAAGCTATCAAGCAATACTATAAAATGATTGTAAGCCTATACTATAAAATATTTCATAGATAGAAATGTAGTAAGGTAGAAACATTGTAAAGTGCTGTTGAGAAAATTAGACCCAAAAATCCAAAAGGGTGATACTTCACATTAGAAATAAAAATTGGTTTTTGTAACAGTTATTAATTTTGTGCAATTGTTTTTAAAATGGCAAGGAAAGAAGGAAAAGTATCTCAAAATTGACAGGTAATTACACACAAAAAAGTAAATCCTAATGAAAACAAAATATTCGAAATGGAATCAAAATATTTGAAATGCTAGAAGACGCAAAAAAGTAATCGAGCTTCTGTTTGATGAGATCACACAACAGCCTATATATACATGTTCCTTATAAGATATTCACTTTTGAATTCTGAGCTCATGCAGTCTGTAATACTGTAAAAAAACAAATGTAATTCATGCTGATATTAATCTTTAATAGTTATCTTAGAGTAAAAAATGTGGAGTTTAATTTTATTTTTGGTCATTTAATCAAATGTCAATTCAGATTTGAATTATCTATTTCATAATCCCTGTGTCTTCTCCCTTCTGTCTATCTGTTAGGTGAATCAGAATCTGTTTGGAACTAAGGAAAGATGTCTGCTGAATCTGTCTACACAGGTGTCTATGTATGTTCCTGTGTGTGATTGTGCCTTCAATGTGTTCTGTGTCTATGTGGCTGTACATGTTTATCTGTCTATGCATGTCTATGTATGTTCTATAATTGTATAGTTTAGTTTTAAAAACTGTCACAGAAGATGCAAAGCATTTTATTCAGGTTAAAAAATTTTTATGAATAATAATGAACGTGCATATTTTGCCAAGCATCTGAAGCAAAATATATTGAGAAGCGTACACAGGAATTAAGAAAAAACATAAGGTTAGAATATAGCAGGAATAAAAAGACCAGTCAGAAAGTAGTAAAGTAATAGAGGCCTGAGCAACCATTTAGCTTAACTGAGCATAACATATAAACAGAATACTCAATTCAAAAATAAGAGGATATACAATTTCCTACTTGCACATAAAGCAATTTCCAGGATTGATCACATGTTAGTTCACAATAAAACTCAGTGCGTTTTAACAGATGAAAATTACTTTACTGATCACAATGAAATAAAAATAGAAAACAGAAAAAAAGGAGCCTAGAGGAAAAAGTATGTGAAAACCAAACACTCCCATAGAGAAAAAAAAGAAGAAAGTATTTTTTTCAAAATTAAAGTGAAAATTCACATAAGGAATTGTATAGTATGTATTGAAAGCTGTTGCCAAAGTGAAAATTTGTTATTATAAAAAATGACATCTTAATGAAGTAGAGAGAGACGACTACATTCACCCTGAAGGAAGCAGAGGGAAGCAACACAGACTAGAGGATGGATAAATACACATTTGCACAAAACAGAGCAGTTCAATGAGCCTAATAATTAGCTAATCAAGAAAATCAACAAATTGTCAAAGGTTTAGCTAAGTTGACTCAAAAGAGAAGAATCAAGTGAATCAATGCCAAATGAGACTGTAAACATGAAAAGGATTATTATAGACTACTATACACAAGTATATGCCACCAAATTAGATTATCTAGCTGAAATGGGGAAAATTCTGACACATATGCAAATACCAAAAATGAATTATGTGGAAACAGAAGGTAAGAAGACAGTTTTTGGCAGTCATCAGTAATAATCAGTGGATTAGAAATCTTGGGAGGCATAAAAATAAAATAAAATGTAGGCATTAAAATGGATACTGGCTTTTTCACAGTTGTGGAGGCAATATTGTTTTTCATGGTGTGATACCTCCCTGTCTTGCAGAATGCTGCCTTCCAGGTTGGTCTTTCCTCGTTGTCCCCTGTTCTCTAGTCCACTTTACATAAGAATTTATATTATGTCATATTAATTTCCTTCCTTCAATAACTCATTTAGCTTTATCTGATTAAAGAAATCATGGAACAAGACATACTGGACATCATGGATTCCACATATGAACATTAGAAGAAACAAGTATTACATATTAAGCCATCATAATGGAAAAATAGCAGGAATCAAGATGAACAAAAGACAAGGTGATACGATTAGATAATTTTATCAAACATCAAGACGATATAACGTACATTTTAATCTTATTTCTCAAATCATTGTTAAACAGTGAATAAGACTGGTGCATTTTTTTATTTTTTGGATTTGGTTTGTTTTCCTGTAAGAACAACACTAACAAAATATTAAGGCCAAAGAAAGTGTTTGAGCCTTTTTTTTTCTTATTTATTCACATCTATTAATGACTTGAAATTTTATATATAGAAATATTCATTAATTCATTTTAAGGATGAAAAATATTATTTCATATTGATGTGTCTAATTTGTATATGTATGTTCTGAAACATATTAAGCGATACACTGTAAGCAAGTAGGATTTTTCTACAGAAAAGAACCATGGATGAGGTGACTCACTAACAATAGAGTTTTCAGAAGGCTGGAAGGCTTAAAATAGGTGTTGTTTTATTTAAGGGTCCAAACTTTCATCATTTGGGCATGGTCCCACATGTCAGGAAATAAATCAGAAAAGATTGTTGTTTCCTATTCTATTCTTCAATATTGAGATTTAGTCTCTTTAATTAAACAAGTTTCAAAGGTCCTAGGTCATAATATCAGGAACTTTAGGGTTAAAATTTTAAAATATGGATTTCAGAATGACATATGCATTCAGGACATAACAGTATCCTAATTAAACTATTAAATTCAATAATATACAAAGAAGACTAATTTAAATTAAAAACTCGATGACTCATTTTATTTTATTTATTTTATAATTTATTTTTTCTCAAATCGTAATTCATTCACACAGGGGTTATAAACACAGAAAGGTAGGATGTGGGGAAGGGAATGACACTGGAGTGTGGGTGATCAGGAGGAATACAGATATCATCAGAACCGGGTATCAGCTGGGTGAAGGTTCAGGGGACAAGTCACTATGAGTCTGCCTATGACTCGCTAGTCCTTATCTAAGTTGGTATTGTCTGCCCAGGCTACCTATTTACAAGGCCTATGACTATTCAGGCTTGTAAATTTCCACAAAAGCTGCCTGTTTACATTAGCTTATAACCATCTGTTTCGATGTTTTTCCACTGAGACCCAAGACTTGGTGTTAGTATACATGTATGACAGGCCTATTGCTGATTTTAGGCCTATGGCTGATTTTAGGCCTTCAGTGGGTAAGCAGGGCTGCCCCTGACATCTCCTCCCTTCTCTAAGTATAGAAGGGCAGTGGCAATTCTAAACTTCCGAAGGTGGGGATAGAGGCCTGACCTCCAGTATTTGAAGGGGACCTTGTAATGTCTCTAGTCCCCCTGTCGTTGTCCAGTGAGGCATGAGGGCCATACCTGTCTTTTTCCTGGAGAGGGGATACTTTTGACATCAACCCCTATGCAGTCAGGCTTGTCCCTCAGGAAACCCAGATAGATATTTTTATCTTTCATTTATATTCCCTTGCAGTGCTTAGCCTCGCAGCTTAAGCAAGAATTCAGATCGCCTGACAGAAGGGGTTCTGGGTGGTCCCTCTCTGCTTGGTCTAGGGGTAGAAGTCCCCCCTTTTAGGTTGGGTGGAGATGGGTTTTGGAAACACCCTGTATAAAGTAACAACCTCATCTTGAGTCTCGTGGTCCTCCATAGCTAACTTATGATAATGCATCTGAGTAGGTTTTGGTACCAAGTTATTTATCTGTTGTATCAGAGAGTTAGTCCGCCTATTTGAGGGCCAGGGACCAGCAGAAAAAAGCAAAAAGAACTCAAATAGTGATCCCAAGATGGGAGGAAATAGGGTTGACAACCTTGGAGAGGCTGAAAACCAATTCTTGTACCAGCCTTCATCTGTCTCTTTCTCTCTCTGATTTTTCTTAGGGCCTTCACTATCTGTTTCATGCTCTCTTTAACCCTCCTTGTCTTGTCTATGTAAAGACAACCTTCTTCTTTAAGAGCTGTACAAAGTCCAGAGCTGTACACAGCCTTTTCTTTTGTAATAGAGTAAATCAAGTCCAATAAGGATCTTTGCGATTTGAGGAGGTCTTTTCAGACAGCGAAATGAGGGATTTCTTCAGATAAGTGATGTCAATCTCTAGCTGTTTGATGTTCTTGTCAGTGGCCCTTCAAAGGTCTGAGTAGTGTAAGTTCGGAGGCCAGCATCTGGATTAGAACTTCCAACAGCAGACATCACAGGTGATTCATTTTTACCTGGAATGCTGCCTGAGTTAAAGCTCCTGGGAGTACCTCTTTCTCTTGGTTTTCTGGGATTGGGTGCTGAGATGCCGCCTGTGACCTGCTCTATGCTCGGGCCCAGACTGCTGGATGACTCATTTTAACTAACCATCATCTAATCTGTATCTAGTCATCACAAAATACAATCTTTGCACAAAAAATGTCTAAAATAGAAAATATTTTACAAACAAAGGTGCAAATTTAGGATCTTTATATGAATTCTAAAGATAGCTACCTATTCAGAAAAGTTATATCTATGTCTAAGAGAATTTTGAGAATTCAATGTAATCATAAAGATGACCATTTCTAGTAAATTCATGTGAACTCAAGGAAAAGAACTAAAATATGAATCTTATGAACACAAATCATAAAAAATGTAAAAATCTAAATATTTTGGCCATATTTTGCACCACTGTATAGCACCATAAATATCCAGTCTTCTTATTGCTGCTTCATTTAAACTTTTAGTATTTGCCTAATCCAGTAGTTCCCCCAACTACATCCAGTCAACACTGTCTAGGCAACCCCTGGAAACATTATCATAGCAGTCTTTGATTGTGCTCCCCACAACCTGAAGTTCACAGATGATTTTTCTACTTAAATTTTCCCATCTTCATTAGTGAGCTGTGATTTAAAATAAATAATTTCTGAAGTAGTTTGAGAAGAAATTGACAAGGTAGAAAAGAATATTGCATCTATAGAAAGAAATGTTATGACACACTTTTTTTTTAAAGGCCTGTGTATATTCTACATGCTCAACTAGAGGAAGAGAAAAAGATGGGTAGAAAGTCCACAAAGAAGGAAAATGCAGACCATTTCAGAATGAACCACTGTTCTAATAAAAGTTTAATAAAAAATACTATCTGTCTTAGATTTTCTTTTATATCTATTTTTGCATTTTGTAGAAATGTGAGTAGCCAGCTTGTCTGACAGAGAAGGATTGTGTCATGGAGATATAAGAAACAGGTTGCAGATAGGAATCACCAAAGGACAAGCCTTAAAAAGCCAGGAGTAGAAGTGCAGATGCTATTTTAAGGGAAGTTTGGAAGCATATGTTTATTTTGCAATGAGAATTATGAAACCACAGTATCTATTTTGTCAAAAGATTAATCTGAAAATCATGATAAATCAGTGTCTTGCCTTTCTGTCAGTCACCAGTCACTCTAAATTATGCAATCCCTTTTCAGGCACCTGCTTTAAACTAGATGTGTCAAACTGAGAAGTGATCTAAGACTTAAAAATCTATTCTTTCATTATGCAATTCTTCAGAAATCAAAATATTATAAATTAACAAAAAGGAATTGCTTATTTTGACAAATTTTTAAGTGTGCTCTACTCTAGAATAGTTTCAGGCTTATGGGGAAGTGGAATTCTATCTCACAATCAATACGGATAATACTATGGTTGGTTTTTGATAAGTAACAAAATATTTGTTATATAATTAATGGTATATAATTAATATATCATGCCAATTTTTCACTTTGATTTTATAGTCTACTATTTTTTTCTAACATGGACTTCCTTTTAGAGTGTCAGGTTATATTGCCATATCACTCAATGATACTGTTGGCTCATTTGATGAGTATGATATTTTGAAAACTGCAACCAAGCTAATTTTGTAAGGTCCCCTTATTGTGGGAATTTACCAGAAGGTTGGTTTTCTTATGTTTAAAACCAAAGATGTTGGAGAGAGACTATAATGAAAAATTGTTGTACTTCATTATTTCTAAAGTACCAACATAACGTCACCTTTGTTGACGGCTATCCTCACCTGGTTGAGTTAAACTTTGAATTATCCATGAGCAGTGACAAAAGTTTCCCCTTGGCATTTCTTCTCTGTTTGCAAGGAAGTGATCAGATTGAAACCCAACTGATGAAATTAATTATTTTGAATTCTTCTCAAGTGATGTTTATTCATTCTGTTAATTAATTTAAACATTTAATAACAGTATCAACATATGACATTTTTAAATTTGAAGGAATAATGAAATATTATTTACCTTTTACTGCTGCTGTCTTTCCCTTTGTTTCAGTTCTATGCAGTGTTGTCTTTGATTTGATGTTTCCAATCCTCTTTATTTTTCTCTCTTCCTTTCTTCTTTGTTTGTTTCTTTGTTTCTTTCTTCTCTCTCTCTCTCTTCCTTCCTTCCTTCCTTCCTTCCTTCCTTCCTTTCTTTCTTTCTTTCTTTCTTTCTTTCTTTCTTTCTTTCTTTCTTTCTTTCTTTCTCTCTGTCAGTGTCTCTGTCTTCCCCCCCTCTCATTTTGCTTTTATATTTTTATGGGTTCCAGTTTCTGTAGCTTTTGTACACATTTTCCCCACCTTTTATTCCAAATGCTCCCAGTCGTATGGTATATTTGTACCAGCACTAAAATCAGTCAGTTCTTCATGGTGGACAGGTAGTTTCTGTAGACAGTGACCTATCAACTATGGTTGAATGACAGGACTCCCAAAAAGCTTCTTGAGTTTTACTCTTTTAATTTTTCTTTATTGACAAACTGGACACAAAACCACCAGCCTGGGAGGACTTAGGGAGGGATCCAGCGCTTCAGTTGAATATGTAAGCATGGAGGGCCCTGCTGGGCGTAGGTGGAAGAAGAGAACCTTGACCACATGAAGGCTGGATGCCCCAGGGGGTTGGAATTTTGAGGGTGGGGAGGTGGGAGTGTGGGGGGATAGATAGAGGTTACATCCACAGAGAAGAAAGAGGAGGGGTGAGGGGATTGGGGGTTCCTGGGTGGGTGGGGGATGGGGTAAGGGGACAACATAGGAAATGTAAATAAAACATCCAATAAAAATTTTAAAAAAAGGAAAATAAATAAATAAATAAAAAATTAAAAAAAATAAAATACTGTTTCACTGTTTAGTTTCTCTCTCTCTCTCTCTCTCTCTCTCTCTCTCTCTCTCTCCCTCTCCCTCTCCCTCTCCCTCTCCCTCTCCCTCTCCCTCTCTCTCTCTCTCTCTCTCTCTCTCTGTGTGTGTGTGTGTGTGTGTGTGTGTGTGTGTGTGGTGTGTTCATATATTACACTGTGCTTGTGAAGGCTAAAATAATGTGGAGATGTTGTATCTCTCTATCAAACCACAAGGGACTTGGGAATCAAACTCTGGACTTACGAATTCGCAGCAAGTACATAAATGTAGCCAGCCCCATGCTTGTGAAATTTTTTTAATCTAACATTTATTTGTATCTCACCATTGTGTATAAGTTGGATTTATTACCACACTAAGTAAAGTTCACTTTATATTATTGTACAAAAGTAATATATTTGAATGAGAAAATCATGTATTTAAGATACCTCTTAACTGAAAATAGATTTCTTGCATACAAAATATTCTGATTATGTTTTTTTCCCTTCATTCAGTTCTTCCCAGATCCACCTGTCCTCTCCATCTATCAAAATGAATTGCTCTGAAGAAGTAAAGCCTAACACTGTTACTGAGGTTATGGAGTACCCACAAAAAAAGGGACCTGTCATGACTATCCTCTGAAAGACCCAACAAGCAGATGAGAGAGTCAGATGGAGGTATTTGTACCCAACCAGTGGACAGAAGCTGCTGACCCCTGAGGTTGAATTAGGGAAAAGCTTGAAGAAGCTGAGGAGAAGGCTACCCAATAGAAGGACCAGCAGTCTCAATTAAACTAGACCACTGAGATCTCTCAAATAATGGACTACCAACCAGGCAGCATTCACCAGCTGATATGAGGGACCCAACACATATACAGCAGAGTACTGCTGGGTCTAGGTTTAGCCAGAGAAGATGTACTTAACCTTCAAGAGACTGGAGGTTCCAGGGAGTTTAGCGCTCTGGTGGGGTGAGAGGTTGGGATGGGCATATCCTTGTGGATACAGGGGGATCAGTAGGAGGTATGAGATGTGGAACACTCAGAGGGTGGACTGGGAAGAAAATAAAATTTAGAGTTTAAAATAAATTAATTAATTAAAAATTAAAGTGTAGAAATTCAATTGGGATATAGAGAGCAGAGATCTCTGTAAACTCTGGGCCAGCCAGGACTGCCTAGTGAGTGTCTGTCTCAACAAAACACACACACACACACACACACACACACACACACACAGACAGACACACACACTCACACACACACACACACACACACATGCACATGCATGTGTGTGTGAGTATGTCTGTCTCTATGTATGCTTCTGTGGGGCGTTATGTTTGTCTCATGTGTGTGTGTGTTTGTGAGTGTGTCTTTTAATTCAAGTATTATTCTTTCATTAGTGACATTTGCCTTAATCATTAGAAATACAAATAAACAATAGTCACAGTGTTGTTTTCTTATGGGGGTCTGATATTTAGGCCTCCATGCTTTACTCTGGCATGCCTAGTAAAGAATTCCTCTATAGCCCCTGGTCTGTATTAGCCTCCTTCATCAGTCCACAGTTTCACTGACTGTTTGAGCATCCTTCTTCCTGTTGAACTTACCCTGGCTCAACTCCCTCTTTTTATCTATGCTTTATGACAAAGACTTTTTTCTTTTCTGACACAGCTTTTGTAAGAAGCACAGAGTTCATTTAATCGGAAAACTGTCTGTACATGACACACAATTGAAACTCAAAAGTTCAGACTTAGCAGTAGATTAGGATTTTCAACTGATAAAAGGAAGGTAGTAAGACTGAAAGTCAAAATGGGACTAGAAATAATGACTGCCTCAAGTAAATGTTTTTTTGTTTGTCTGTTTTGAGATGGTACTAACGTGGTTGCTATTAAATTAATGTGAAATGCTAATGGCTAGGAGAAAGACACAGGATAAAATATTTGATAAGTAAATAAATAACTATAAAAAGGTGCAGGCATAAAACAGAACATAGTAAGAAGATTATCTGTGGTAATATGACAGTAACACATACTTGTTGCCTGAAACAACTATTTATTATGCTTCAGTGGTTAACTAATATACCATGTAAATTTTAAGTGTACATAGTTGACATGCTGCTATAGCCACAGCCACAGGAAACAACTTTGAAAACTATTTCTAATATAAGGATGTTCAGAAAAAAGCAAAGAACCTTTGAGAATCATCATATGACCCATGTGATTAACACACTGGACAAAGTGTATGATGCCATTTTTCAGGAAAGATGTTATTATAGAAATAGATTTATTGACCATAATAACTTAAACTGCAATAAAATCATGTGTTCAAAAATTATTTTTATTGTTTATTTTTAAAATTAATGTTTAGTAGTAGTGACCACATGAGTAAACTTTTCAGGTTGAAAATAAAGAAAATAAAAAATGAGAATAAGATAACATAAAAATACTAAAAATATTCGATTATATTAATAACCATAATTCACAAACATTTAAATTGAATGTAGATTTTTTTAATCCAATATATTCTGTTAATGGCTTTCCCCTTTTACTATTAATTCCAGGTCTTTCCACTTTCCTAACACACTGAAATCTATATACTTTCATTTTTGTACTCATTAGAAAATAAAAAGGCATTTAAAAATAGAATGAGATGAAATAAGATCAAATAAGCCAGAATAGCACAAAACAATCAAACAGAATAAAAAGAGCCAAGCAAAATCTCAAGAATCACATATTCACAGACACACATTTATACACAGAATTCCCATAAAAGCACAAAAGCAGAGACCATAATAGATAACCAAAAGACCTATAAAAACTGATTTTTCCTTTGGATGTTAAAAGTTAGAAATAGTTTTTAGTTAGAGATGGGAGCTTGAGTCTACTTTCCCTCTCAACATTGACACTCCGACTTGCATATGTTCCTATATACTTCAGTCCTTTTGTGTTTAAAAGGGCATTAATCCCATGACTTGTGAGGCAGAAGAATTTCTGTGATCTTGAGGCCAACTTGATCTACATAGGGCATTTCAAACCAAACAGTGCTACATAGCAAGACACTGTCTAAAACACACAGTAGCTAATTAAACTATAACTAATGGTGATACTCAAAGCAAAACTGAAAGTAATGTTAATATATAAAATCTACAGGAACAATAAAAATTAAGGTATGATTACATACTTAAACACAAATCATATATCGCATAAAATTTACCCTGTGATGATACTATGTAAGCTGTGTACACTATAAAGGGAAATAATATATACTATTTTTTTCTGATACCTCAAAGAAGGTCATCTTACAATTTAAGGAAGTAAATTAGTAGATGATTAAAAAACTAAAATACTTGTTATACTTCTTACGGTCTGTAAGTCTGTAGGTTGTATCATAGGTATTCTCTACTTTTTATCTAATATCCACTTATCAGTGAGTACCTATCATGAATGTCCATTTGAGTCTGAATTTGAATGTCCATTACCTCACTCAGGATGATATTTTCTAGTTTCATCCATTTGTCTGCAAATTTCATGATGTCTTTAATAGCTGAATAGTATTTCATTGTGTAAATCAACCACATTTTTTGTATCAATTTTTCCATAGAATGCCATCTGGGTTGTTTTCAGCTTCTAGCTATTACAAATAAGGCTTCAGTGATCATGGTGGGGCACATATCCTGGTGGTATGGTGGAGTTTCTTTTGCATATATGTCAAAGAGTGGTATAGGTGGGTCTTAAGGAAGAACTATTTCCAATTTTCTGAGGAACCAACAGATTCATTTCCAGAGCGGCTGTACCAGTTTGCAATCCCACCAGCAATAGAGGATTGTTCACTTTTTCCTCATCCTTGCCAACATGTGCTGTCATGTGAGTTTTTGATCTTAGCCATTCTGATTGGGATGAAGTGGAATCTCAGGGTTGTTTTGATTTGCATTTCCCTGATGACTAAGAACTTTGAACAATTCCATAAGTGCTTCTCGTCCATTTGAGATACTTCTGCTTTGAATTTTCTGTTTAGCTCTGTACCCCATTTTTTACATGGGTCATTTGGATTTTTGGAGGTGATTTGGAAGTCATTCTTGAGTTCTTTAGATATTTTTGGATGTTAACTCTCTGTTTGATGTAGGGTTAGTGAAGATTTTTTCCCCTCCAATCTGTAGGTTGTTAGTTTGTTCTATTGACTGTGGGTTTTTTGTTGTTGTTGTTGTTGTTGGGTTTTTGTTGTTGTTGTTGTTGTTGTTGTTTTGCCATACAGAAGCTTTTCAGTTTCATGAGGTCCCATTTAACAACTGTTGATCTTAGAACCTGAGCCATTGGTGTCTGTTCAGAAAATTTTTCCTGTGCCAATGAGTTCAAGGCTCGTTCCCACATTCTCTTCTATTAGATTCAGTGGATCTTGTTTTATGTTGAGGTCTTTGATCCACTTGGACTTCAGCTTTATGCAAGGCGATAAATAACTTCATTCTCCTACATACAGACTGCCAGTGAGGAAGCTTCAATTTCACTTAGAGGGTGAAGGAAATAATGATGGAAGGCCCAGAGAGGGATGGACCTGGGTGGAACAGGGAAGGGAGATGAAAAAAAGGAAACAGGATAAGATATGGAAATGGAGGGTAGTGGACAGGAGAGAAGCCCAGCGGGCCAAGAGAATGAATGGAAATAAGCAGCCTTGAGAAGTGGGAGGTGGGGGACCCTCTAGAAATTACTAAAGACTGGGGAGGTGAGATAATCTCAGGATTCACTGGGGGTGACCTCAGCCAAAATACCCATCATTGAAGAAAGATAGCACATAGAATCCATTTCCAGTAGATAGACAGGGCCTTAAGTAGAGGGACAGAGTTACTAACAAATGGTTAAAAATCTTGACTAAGTGTTGTCCCTGTCTTAAAGTACTGCAGCAACAAAAATGAAGAAGACGCTGAAGGAAAGGAGATCCAATGACTGGCCCAACTTGAGATCCATCTCATGGGGGATCACCAAGCCCTGGCACTATTACTAATGCTATGATGTGCTTATAGATGGTATCTTGGCATAACTGTCCTCTGAGAGGTCCTACCAGCAGCTGACTGATACAGAAACAGATGCTTCCATCAAACAATTGGACCGAAGTCAGAAACCCCTATGTTTGAGTTAGGAGAATGATTGAAAAAGCTCAAATAGAGAGCTACCCCATAGAAAGACCAAAAGGCAACTAATCTACAGCCCAGGAAGATCCCAGAGACTGAGCCACCAACCAGGAGCACACATCTGCTGGTCCGAGTCCCTGGCACATTTGTAGCAGTGGTCTTCCTGGTCTGGCCCTAGGGGAGATGTGCTTAGTTAATCCTCTAGAGACTAGAGGACCCAAGGCCTGAGAGGCCTGGTGTCAGAGGGTAGCATCCTTTTGCATGCAAGGAGAAGGCAGTATAGGATGGGAACTGGGGGTAGGGGGATAGAGAGAATAGACAACCACTAGAATGTAAATAGATAAATAATTTCAAAAAGAAAATTAAACTAGTTATTTTTGTGTTATTCACCTTATTCTAGTCTGGTAATAACAGTGAAATTTTAATCATACCCATTGTTCTTTGAACATGAAAATAGAATCTTTTAATAACTATTCTATAAGAATAGTTTTAGTGGGATATTTTCCAAATATTCTATTTATGTTTTTGTCCATATTCGAACAAACTTTATCTTTCTGTGTCAAATATTATTCATAAATACCTGAAATATCCCAGAATCATAAACAATGCACCAGTTGTCTTGTGCTTTCCTAATTTATAAGGAAAATTATGACTGTATCTTCTGCCATTTTAGCACTGCCCATCAGTCTCTGAATAAAAAAGACACTGTCTACTGAAAGTATGAAGGGAAGGGGAAATGTCATGATGTTATGATAATATTTTCTTTTAGAAAACATGATGAATTACATTCCTGATAATTCAACAATGTCTAGACATCCAGAGAAATTATGAATAATTTAATGCTATAAAATCCAAGTATGAATAATGATGAGATGTGGGAAACTGACTGTTATTTTCTATGTTTTCATGTAAGTCAATGAATTCTTTTCAAATGTTAATTATGTCTGCTTACTGCTATTTAATTCGTAAGTAAAAAAACAGTTATATTGATATTATATAAAGATAATTGTACAATTATTGCCCAAATCAATGGATGAATTACAATTTGTAGCTAATCACTTAAGTGTAATTGCAAGGAAGTACAAATTAAAATTTTCCAAGAAATCAATGTAGGTGTTAAGTAAAAAATAACAATACATATTTAATGATACTATTAATGAACAATTATAACTGAAACAACATTATTTAATAACAAAAATGAACATCACTTTAACAAAAGACAATTTAAAATTTTAAAATAAAGAAGTGATATTTAAATAAAACTAAAACTAGATTACACAGATTAAAATTTATCAGTATAAAATCCCCCATGAATAGAAATCTAGAATCTGATATCTATTTTCTTTTCCTGTGAAAATGACCAAAGTTCTCAATCTAAACAATTGTTTTCTCTAACATGAACTTCACTGATGGTTTCTTTTTCTGTGAACTTTAATAAGATTATATAATAAGATTTAATTTAGCCTCTTAGTTGAAAATAGAAATCCAATGAAACACTTTCTGCCAACTGGAAGCTGTCTTTTGTTGCTATAATAAAGCCATATATTTAAAAATTATAACTCAATTTATTAAAATATAAAAACACCTCATTATTTTTCAACATAAAGATCATGTAGGAGCATTGGCAAGCCTCCATGCATCCCCAAGAATATTCATTGAACTGCTATATCTCTTCATTTCTTCTCTGATTCTGAACCTTCCTTCTAATAATCTTGATTGGACTTTGACTTACATACCCAAAAGTATATAAAGGAACTCTCAACATGCAAAGACTGACACACACAGGTTAAAAAAAATCCAACATACTCAAAAGCAATCATCTATATGTTTACATTGGACACCTCTTTGTACTCCTATCCCAACCAGTATAGGTGTATGTGCTCACAAGAACAGAGTTTAAGGTATACATGCTAACCGTTTGAAAGTAGATGACAAAAAGCCAATGTAATATAAAGAAGAAAAAAGAGGAAGCATTTTTCTTTCACAAGAAAAATTGTCTGAAGAAAAAAAAATCCAAAACTATGAAGCTTCTGAAGGAGTTAACTGATTATAGACAATTCTATAAGGGTAATATCTATTTATCTTGACTAGTGGATGTTTTCATAGAGAGAGAAGAGTTATTTTTTATACTCACTTTCTTTATGTGTTACTCAACCCATAAAGCATGAGAGGTACAACAAAGTAGTTATTTCTGATGAAATGTCAGGAACAAAATTATAACAAACTTTTGCCAATCTTAATTGGCAATTTATGATGATAATAGAAAAGAAATATTAACATATTGTTGTTCCATGTTTAATGTCATACAATTCAGCAAAACAGCATTTTTTAGCATATTTCTTAAGGTTCCTTCTTTCAATGTTGTGGGTACTAAAAATAATTGTTTAATATGTCCCGCTTATCTGGAAACATTCATTTATCTTCTGTGCTGGAATTTTTAGATAGAAACCACACAAAACTAGCATTGTCCTAAGAATGATAAAATATTTAAATCTAAATAAAGCTGTTCTTTCTGGACAGGATAAAATCTGTGTTCTTAGGAAAAACCTGTGACTTCACAAAGTAAATAATTTTGTCTTTCAACATGGCTGATCTGTTGGATACTTTGTAGCTGGGAAATATTTCTTGATGTATCTCCAGCATTATTTCTGGAAAGGATCTACATTTGGTTTGATGAAGTGTATGTGAATATTTTGCCCTTAGCAGTGCTGCTAATCAGTATACATCTTAGTTAGGGTTTGCATTTCTGGGAAGAGTAAATCAAGAAACATAAACCAGACTAAACATTAGTTTCTTACTAGGGTAGGAAGATACATAGGGGATATTAAAAAATGTAAAACAGATACCACACATGCGCTACTGTTTCTATGAATTGTTTTATTACCCATTATTTTCCCCAAAGTATTTAATGCTAC
This sequence comes from Grammomys surdaster, assembly GCF_004785775.1. Classification (NCBI taxonomy): domain Eukaryota; kingdom Metazoa; phylum Chordata; class Mammalia; order Rodentia; family Muridae; genus Grammomys; species Grammomys surdaster. The sequence continues at coordinate 11,900,862 of NW_021604608.1, read as the reverse complement.
TTTTAATTGGTTTAGCCATAGCAGTCAAATAAACATATATGAAAATATGTAAAGATAATGTAATGATAATCCTAAAAAATAGCAGGTATAATCCAGTTTTAAATTATTTTAAAAACATGCAGAAATAGAAACAATAAATTTTTCTGTCTCCAACAAACTAAAGATTGCCTTTCCCTCTTCAAACTTCCAATCTGTAATGACATCAGAGAAACATCACTTATCACAACAGCATCAGATAATAAAAACTGTGCTGAGGAAATGCTAGCCATGCAACTGAAATGCTTTCTATGATAAATATTCTTGTCCTTAAAGAAAAAACAATGAAGAATAGAGGAGAAGTTGGAAATTTTTCCCATGCTCATGCATCAGCAGAATTGATGGAATAAAAATTGCTACCCTACTAAAAACAATCTATAAATTCAATGCAAACTTCATCAATATTTCTACACAATTCTAGACCTTGAAAGGACAATTCTGAAATCTGTGTGGAAAACAAAAATCCTCAGAATAGTAAAAAAAAAAAATCTTGAACAATAAAAGAACTAGTGGAGGTCTCACCTTTTTCAACTTTAAGGGTACTACAGAGCTATAGTAGTAAAATCAGCATGCTTTGAAAATTTTAACAGACACTGGAATCAAACCAAAGACCTAGAAATGAATTCACACATCTCATGACAATTGATTTTTGATAAAGAAACCATAAATGCACAATAAGACAACATCTTCAACAAATGGTATTGGTCAAGCTGGATGTCTGTGTGCAGAAGAATGCACATTGATCCATGTTTATCACCTGTCATAAAACTGAAGTCCAAGTAGATTGAAGACCTCAATATAAATCCAGGTACACTAAACATGGTAGAGGATAAAGTGGGGAAAGTGTGAATTACCCTTGAACATAATGGGACAGAAGATGACTTTCTGAACAGAACATTATTAGGGCAGAAACTAAGATCAGCAACTAATAAACATGACCTTATGAAACTGAAAATCTTAGATAATTGGGACAATATGAATGTGGAAGTCTACAATATGGAAAAGGATCTAACAATTTTTATTCACCTGAAGTAATTGTCATCTTAGAGGCTTATTGCTGAATAAACTCACTCTTTCTAGCTCTTTCTGAATTCCAGCTGGCTGGTTCAATTCAGCTCTTCTGACTCAACCTCTTTTCCAAGCTGACTGATTCAAACTGACTTCTCTCAGCTTCTCACCTATGCTCTGCCTGGACTGAAACTAACTCTGGTAATCTCTTCTAATCTTCTGGCTCCTCCTTTTACCCTGATTTGTTTTGTCTTCACCTGTGTCTAGCTTGCTCTTTCTTTAACCTGTCTATGTAAAATTGTCCCTAAACTGCCTATGAACTGTGCAAACTCAATGTCACAAACTTCACTCCACTACGTTGCCTGTCAGCTCTTGTCTCACCTGAAGTGACTTACTCTACTGACTAAAGAGAACTGACTCTTAAATGCTGGGATTAAAGGCATTGACCTTGGACCTATGATTTTACCAGCAACTTTCTCTGTAGATAGGGCTGGCCTAGAATTCAGAGATCGGCTTGCCTCTATCTACTGTTTCTGTGTTCCAAACAGAGTAGTAATGCTGATAGATTAAAATTCCTTTACATAAAGACTTTTACCAACTTCACACCCAAGACTGTACTGATAGTCAAAATATGTAAAGAATTCAATTAGGTAGATATCAAAGAAAACTAAATAATCATATTAAAACAGGGTCTATAGGTCTGAACAGAAATTTCTCAATAGAAATATCACAAATGGGTTAGCAACACTTAAAGAAATGTTGAACATCCTTAGTCATCACAGAAATGAAATCAAAACTACTTTGAAATATTACCTTACACCTGTCAGAAAGGCTCAGCACAAGAACACAAGTGTCTGCTAGTTCTGGAGAAGATGTAGAGAAGGAAAACATAACTTCACTGTTACTGAGAGTGCCAACCTGTACAGACACTGTAAATCAATAGGACAATTTCAGAAAACTGGGAATCATGCTACTTCAAGACTCAGCTATCTAACTCTTGGGCATGTAGCCAAAGGATGCTCCATCATACCACAAGAACACTTGGACAGTCATCTTCATTATAACATTTTATATAATAACTAGAACTGAAAACAACGTAGACATTCCTCAACAGTAGAAAGAAAGAAAGAGAGAAAGAAAAGAAAAAATAAAAGGTATCACATGTATGAGACATGTGTTATCGACCTGTGGGGGGGAAATGACCTTATAGGAACATGGATGGAAGCAGAAAAAAATATCATCCTGAGTGAAGTAACCCAGATCAAAAAGATAAATCCAATATATATTCAATTATTAAAATACATTAGCATTTAATGATAACCATGCTACAATTGGTAGACACAGACAGCTTAAGTAAAGAAGACTGGATCTAAGAGGTTAAGATGCAGGGCTTTCCCTAGAAGGGCAAATAAAACGGACTTTATGAGTGGAATGTGGGTAGGTGGTACCAGAGAATATGACAGTGGGACATATAGTAATGGGATGAATGGAGAGAGTATAGGAAGAGATGTCTGGATTTAGGGCCCATATTGGGTTGTGGAAACCTAAGACCGTGGAAACATCCTGGAATTTGTGAATAAATGAGGACTCTTTTAATAATGAAGATAAAGAATCTCAAGTGACTACCTCATTTAGACTGTCAAGGCTTACATTGGTAGTACTGGATATCATTTTGTTTGGTTGATGACCAAGAGGGTCACATGGCTATGCTTTTTCCACCCCAGTCTGTTACTAAATAAAGGAATACTCTGAGAAAACTCTCAGCAAGAGACACATTTCCAAGGACAACATTCACACAACTCAGTGAACACAGAGAAGTTGAGGTGGTGCCTACATGGACTCCTCACCTCTATGTTCCAGTGCCTTTGATGTGGGAAGGTACTCTTCAGGTTACCAAAAGAGAGCACTTGACTTACAATTAGTCCTGCCTACAACATACGCTAAGCCAATGGTGGCAAAGCACTTGAAAGTATAGCAAACCAATGTCTAATTTGACTTAAAACTCTCTCCCTGAGAAAGAATCCATACCTAATACACCTCAGCTAACCAAGAACCAGACACTAGACCTAGGTAGAGCTAAACAGAGACCTAAGGTACAGCCAAACACTATTAGTCTATAAAACAACAAAAAAGCGAAAACAGGCAATAAAATGATTCCTTATGATATTATACTCTATCAGTTCTTTATCCAGTTTTCATAAGAAAGGTTTCATCTGGCATCAGATGAGAACAGAAGCAGAGATCTACAACTAGACATTTCATGGAGATAGAGTTTAAGTTAGAGTTATCCATCAAAACATACCCCTCAAAGCTCATGGAATCCTTTTGAAGAGGAAGGAGAAAGATCATAAGATCCAGAGGGGATGGAGGACACCAGGAGAACAAGGACATCTGAATCAACTAAGCCAGTCACAAAGCACACAGAGACTGAATCAGCAAGCACAGGGATTACATGAGTCTGCTTTAGGTTCTCTATGTACATATTAAAGCTATTAGGTTGATGTTTTTATGGGACTTCTGTCGATGAGAATTAGCGAGTCTATTTTGTCGCTTTTTCTGACTCTGCTCCTATCCTCTCTCATGTCAAACTTTGATATTATAGCTCTTTGCTTCATTTTGTTATATTTTATTTTGTTATATTTTATTGTCCTCTTTTTGAAGCCTCTTTCTTCTCATTAGAAGTTCTTTTATAATGAAATACAGAAAGAGTGAGAGAGTAAATCCCACGAGAAGTGAAGTGAGAAGGAACATGGAGGAGAAGGAGGGCAAAGTATAGTTTTGATATACTGTATGAGAAAAGAATATATCTTCAGTAAAAAAAGAAAATCTGTAAAATAAAATTTAAATCAATGTAATGTCAATATCAGTACCATCACCACCACCACTACCAAAACATATCAATAAAAACAGCAGATATAACTAAATTTTTTCTAGCGCATTTTGCATTAGTTAATTAGGACAACACAAAGTCGGCAAACACTAAGGTCATTACTTTTTAATGTGCTAATTAAATGACCTGTGCTTGATCACCTCTATAGTCCAAGAAATTCAATGTTTAGATACTAAATATTAAGAAAATACTTTGTGCACATGATATAAAAATAATTTATAACTATAGTTAGAACTTTGATGGATGTACTTAATAAATATATATGTAAATATACCTCAAAGCCTATGAACATAGTAATTCTCATACCTAAAACCTAATAAGGTATACCAGCTAATATATTCTATTACTATGGTTGTTTACATGAAAATGGCCTCCATCGACTCAAAGGGAGTACTGTTATTATGAGGTGAGGCCTTGCTGGATTAGGTGTCCTCTTGTTGGTGGAAGCCTGTCTCTGTTGTTGGGCTTTGAGTTTTCAGATGTTCCAGCCAGGCCCAGGGTCACTCACTCATGTTGTTACCTACAAATCAGTATGTAGAACTCTCAGCTATCTCTCTAGCACCATGTCTGCCCATTTTACCACCATTCTTCCGACAGTGCTTCCTGCTATTACCAGAGTGGACTAAATCTATGAACTGTAAGCAAGCTCCAATTAAATGTTTTCCTTTATAACGGTTGCTCAGGTCATGATAACTCTTCACAGCAATAAAACCCTAACTAAGAAAAGAATCTAATAAAGCTTTGCTGTACATGTAAGTTTACTTCCATCAGCAGTATTTTAAAGGAAAAAACAACACAGGTAATAAGTAAATAAAAGTGTTTAGAAAAAGGGCTTTCCTTAGTTACTTTTCCTAGTTGCAGTAAACTAAATTTACCTATTTTCATAGACAATAAACGTGATACTGTAAATAGAAACACAGCAATATACAGGCACTGCAGACCAAAAGCACATTGCTCTGACTTCTGCGTGTTTTCACACATTTTTTTCTGATCTTGGCTATCCTTTTACATAGTTCATCAAAAATAAAATGTCCCAAGACATTATTGGCCACTATGGTCTCATTTATCTGAAACATTGTTTACACTGAAAAATCAATTAGGTGAACTGAGTTCCTTAGTGTGAAATGTTATCTTTAAAAAGCTGTCTGCTTTGTTCCTTCATTGGAAAGCTGCTTCAATTTAACTTCAGGTCTGCTCCGGACTGACTGCTAGATCTTTGACTTGCTTTGTCAGGAGTTTAGCTGCTGGATCACTTAGCTGTGTGTATTGTTAGAAGCCAGGTCAACATGTGACTTATGTCTTAATAAAATGCTCTGGTTATTAGCTTACCTTGGCCCTGTGTGTTTACTGCTGACTCACGGGTACTTCTAATTAGAGTTCTTAATTTTTAGCTGTTGCGATACCTGCATATGTCTTGTAGGTATTGCTAAAACTCAGCTAATCAATATGATAGAAACTGTACAGAATTGCTATACTTATGTCATGTATAGTTCTGCAAGTTCTGGGTGATTTGCTCCTATGTTTTTTAACTGTTCATAATATTTTCTTAGGTTGTCATGTTCTCTTGGGTAACAAATACTGAAAGATTTCCTCAAAGCATGGCTCTTTATTATTTGGAAGTGACAAGCTCTTCTTCTCATGGTAAAATAGGCAATTGAGACATCCCTGAGTCTTCTAAGTGAGACATAAAGCAGGTCAGCCTCCATGTTTGAAGGAGATGAATGTGGTAAAACACAGTTCTGATGATCTGTTAGTTCACTGACCTTAGTGTGGGAATAAAAGGTGATTTTAAATTCAAAGCAAAGTTAGTAGAGCTTCACAGTTACTTATTAAGCTGATATTCTAGGCTTGCACTTTTCCTGTTTTTTTTTTTTCTGTCTAACCTCCCTAGCTTCCAGAATCTATCACCACACTCAAAATGCCCTCTTCCTTTGTCTGTTTCTAAACACTTCCCCAAGCATTTAGCTAGCTAACACAGCACATCTCTAAAATAGCCTGCACAGTCATTCTGTTTCCCCTTGGAATGGTATTTGGCCCATGCTTACTAATGCTTTAAGTAGAATGCATTCTCTTTGCAAGTGAAAGTATGACTTCTTTCCTAGATGTAGCATTTTCCAAAAATTGTAAGTGCTTACCCAGCATTTTCAGAAGTGTTTTCAGTATCACATCAAGCTTCAGATTATAGGTACTTATTTTTGTCAACATTTTTATTTTCCTTGTCTTACAGTGACATGGATTATGTAGGCAACTGCTCTATTGAAATTTACATTTCCAGCAACTTCTAGGTCCTCAGAAAGTTTTTATACACTGAAAAATGAATAATGGTTTATGCTTTGAACTGTACACTATGTATATCATGGCAATATGATTAACAGCAGTGGCTTACAGCCATTTAAAACTGACTTCATGTCTTGGCTTAATATCTGACTAGCACTATAATTTTTTCATAACTATTCTTTTAGTAACTTGCCTAATTTGAAAGTAGATGAAAGAATATACTATAGCATGAAATTATTATGAAGAAAAGTATTTTCAAATTTGTCATAGTGCTAAGATTGGTGATTAAATCATTTGCTTCTTAAATATAAGTTTATTAATATTTTCATAAACATCAAATTATATTAAAGTATTTTTGCATAATGATATTCAAAACAACAAAGAGATCTCAGAAAAACATACACTCATATATATCAATATGACAATTTTTTCTCAATTATTCTCATTTGATCAAATTAGTAGTTATCAGGATAAAGTATTTGTTCTTTACACCTCCCATATTAAAGCAATAATGAACAAGTAACATTCTCTGTTTCTCCCTCTTTTTCTTGAAAAAATAAAACTATATCTCATTTTGTAATTTTATGATTTTCAATGCAAATAATTTTGTCTACATATGTTGCCCCTACACAAGATAAAAATGTCTATATATTTCTCTATAATACCAGCAACAATGTCTGAAATAAAGACAACTAAGAATTATAGTTTCACGCCTCTTAACTTGAAAAGGTAGTTACTGAAATACATCATTCATTGGTTCATGAATATGTTTCCCAGTGTTTTTTGAGTGGATGTTTATTTCCATGAAATCAGAGCCACCACTGAAAAGGCTTGCAGCTATAAAGCAATGATTTTCAAAAGTTAACAAATGAAAAATTGAAGAGATGTTTAGGGAATGCTGACTGAACAGTCAAAATGGTTGATTATTTGATTGTGTATGTGTATTTTTTATTAAAACGCATTTCAAATTATGTATCAAATATATTTTGTATTTTAAGAGTTTATATACTTCTAAATACTATTTTTACATTAATTATATAATTTAAATTAGTTCCATAAGTCTGAGCTGGTATTTTCCCTCTTCTACATATTAGGGACCTGAGAACCAGTATGGTTAAAGAAATGAATGTAGTTAGTTACATACCTTAGTAGGTGAAGTAGGTGTATCTCTTGTCTCAGTTTGAAGCTTTTCACTACTGTCTGTTACAGAGAGGGTTGCTATTTTTCATGATAGGACAAGATGGGTACTGTAATTTGAAAAAGGTGGTTTCCTAAACTGTAGGAGAAAGATTATGTTAAATAATGATGGATTTAATGGTTGAATGAAATCCAGGGGAGTGAAAAAGCTTTATTCTTTAAACACCATAATCCTGCCACTCCAGAAAAATAACTACAGATAATTAATGGTTGCTAACAGAAAGAGTTTATCTTCTCTAGGAAATAATCCTCTGATCCCACATGGTCAGAACAACATTAAACAGACTTAGCAGGTAGGGTTATGTGTGATCATGTGTGTGTGTGTGTGTGATTATGTTTGTGGGTGTGTTTGTATATGTCTGTAAATACTAATATATAAGAAAAAGTCATGATTTTGAAAGGAAGTGGAGCAGGGCGAAAATGAGAGTGGGGTATAAATGATGTAAACAGTGTACTTCACGTGAAATTCTAATGTCTAATCAAAGAAGCTTCATTTTGTAACAGATAGATACTACTATAGTGATCTACTTGGAGTCAATGCAAGGATCAATGACTGTGAGACACTCAAACAGCTAATACATTCACAGTGCAAGCCATACAGTCAAGACTCAGAGGAAATTGCAAACGGGGACAGCAAAGTGTACGAACCAGGATGTGAGAATATTTACTGTGATTTGGATCATCTATGTATGAATGGGAAGCTTCACCTACAAACTCTCAACAGCATGGTTCCCTGAACAAAACCAGTGTAATGAAAACATCAAGGGACATGCCAATGTGGGCAGGGGAAATGGTCTCTCATACAAATGAAGAGATTCAGGTAGTAGAAGTCTGATGAGAGATGGAGAGCCAGTGCCTTCTAGGTATTAGCTCCTACATAGATACATAGTCAAAGGTGGTCACATTAGATAGGAACATGTAAAGTTAAATGCACACAGTAGGTTACACACACACACACACACACAAACAAACACACAAACCAAACAAACAAATCAAGCTACACATATGATTTAAAGCTAGGATTTTCTTTGGGGGATTGAGTGAAGGTGTCACTAGTATAATATTTCTTTTTACCTGCAAATTTCATAATTGAATTTTTCTTTATAGGTGAGAGATATTACATGGTGTATGCATATTATATACATAATATGCATCACATTTTTATTATCTTATCATTAACTAATAGGTATCTATAATGAGTCTATTTCTCAAGCTTTTTGAACAGCCAACTCTATATACTAAAATGGGAATACTATCAAGGTCACTACTCTTCTTACATATAAATAGATTTACACATTATCATGTATTGCATCTTATTTTATATATTAGTTCTTAGTAGGTAATAAAAACATGTGCACATTTCTAAATATATTTATGCAGCTGACCTTGCTCCCAATAGCCAAATATCAATCTAATTAATTCAAATTACTATGATAGCTATATGTATCTGTTTTTCTTTTAGTTTTCATTGCATGTAACATTTCTTCATGAAATATTTTCAATGCTTAGTATTAGGTAACTAACTTGGGAGCTGGTTATCTTCCAAAATACTCTTACTTAGATAAACTATATATCTCCAGCTTTCACTATTCCTTATTTGATATAGTGTGTTGTCTAGGATGTAGGTCTTGTGACATTTACTCCTTTGATATTACAAGCTATGAGTTTGAAGTTTTAAACAGAAACTGTCATTCATAAAATTATATGTATATAATCAAGGAATATATAGTGGGTAACATCAGATTTTGCTGATTTAAAGATCGGGATAAAGTATAACATAGGAAGTGAAAAAAGGCAACACAAAATTTAAATTCAATCATAATGTATCACAAATGTAGAAATGGACATAATTATTTAAAATCCTAGATATTTGTCAGGTTGCTACTTTTAATTGTGAAATAGGATATTGCCGTATATTTTTAATATTTAAGATATAGTAAAATAATACAAAATAGAAACAGTGTATTATAAGAAAAATACTGAAATCAAATCTAAAAGTGGAATGTAATCTATTGATTAAAATGTATTTTCTGCTTGGAATGCAGCTGCATGTCTAGAAACCCAACCTAGCACTAAAGAGGTCCCCATTTTAGGACCGCATAAACCAGAGGTATTTGTAAAACCACAGAGGTCTAAAATTCAAGCTTTCAAGAGGCAGAGTTTTAGGGCATTGGGAGTTCATGGACCACCTGATCTACATCCAACCCTGTCACAAAACAACAACACCAACCTGGGTCTTAGGCTGGAAACAGAGCTCCATTAGATAAACACTTGCCAAGGAAGCAAAGAGCTGAGTTTGAGTCCCAGACCCCACTGGTGAAAAAGAGAATAATCTTCCAATAAAATCCCAATGATCTTTTCATAGGTGCCATGGTTTTACATGTTTGCACTCACACATAAATACCTATTATGCATTAATATTAATAATATAATTAAAATTGTGTCTTCTGACTTGAAATTAAAGATACATCTAATCATAATTTCTATGGCATTTGTTGCTCTTGAATTAATGAAAGGTCAGTCATAGAATGTGAGGAGGGAATTGCATAGTTTTTCAAAAACCAGACCGCCAGAAAAAGAATAGAGACGTAGTTCAGTCACTTACGTAGCATGCACAAGTATTGAGTTCAGTATCCAAACACACATACACACACACACACACACACACACACATACACACACACACATACACACACACACACCACACACACAAACATCATACTTAAACTGCTGGTTGATAGAAAGAGTATTATTCAGTATTATGCAACATTAAGAACAAGAGTGCACAGATGAAGCAGAAATGTGTGATGCTTATTTCACAAAAGTGATGTAGTACACTAAAATGCTTTTTGAGTCATGCTGTTGATTCCTCTTTCATATATTCTAGCTAGGCACATAACAACAAATAGTACAAGAAATACAGAGCAATACTGGTAATTATGAAAGCCATCTCACTTGATCTCATGATTCTTCCCAATTGTAGTACATTTTGTGAAAGTTGATAAAAACATGACAGCATATTTAGCAATATTTCTAATATTACTAAAGGTTTTAGCAGAAGTAATATTGCTAAACAGATATGATGTTTATTGTTAATTGAATACTTAATAACACTTAAAATAAATTTCAATAAATCTTCAAAGAATGGAAAAATTGATGCAAAGATATATAAGAATACAAGAAATTTAAAGATATGGTTATTTAAAGTACTTTGGGATACAGACAGATAGAATGATTTGTAAGTAAATTGGCAATAGTCTTAACTGTACCTATTATTTTTGTAAATATTTTATGGGGTCCTATGATCCTTGATAATAAAGCTGCTTATCTTGGATTAGCTAATTCTTCTAATATCTTGCTTGGAAAGGTTGACTATAGTCTGACGTTTAAAAAAGTAATTTACTATTTGCTGTTGAGCTGGTTTTATTTTTATAAAATTTACTTTTCACTATTTTCTTATATATAAATATACATACAAACATATATAATGTGCTTTGACCACAGTATTCTTCATTAGTTTTTTATTACTTTTCTCTTCTCACTAAATGAACTCCACCCTACCGTGTAGAGACTATACATGGTGACTTTTCACTAAATTTGATTAAGTATGAGAAATTTTCTCTTTCCTCTAGTTTTTTTCATTTATCCGGTCTCTTTTTATTTAAAGATTCATCAGATAATTTCCTAATCTTATTTATTTATCTTATCTTTTGATAGATTTTTGTGTTTTTCTTGATTGCTATTTCCTTTGTAGTATTTAAGTGACTAGTTTTACCATAGTGTCTATTCAAGTATTGTTTTACTTTTTTCTAGAAATTTTAAGTCAGACTGATTTTATCTCCCTAATTCTAAGCTTGGTCTTTCCTCTACATGATTACCAGTAATATGTTAAGAGTCTTTGATAATGGTAGAACAAAGTTATCTGCTCCTTTAAATTCCTCATTCTTGACATTTGAAAACTATCCCATAGTGCATCCTTTTTTTCAAAGTTATTTGTTATTTTTTTTATAATTGTCAAGTTTTAACTGAATGGATTCTTTTAATGCTTATAAGTTGTTTTCTCGTTTGTGTGTATGTGTGTGTTCCTTTTTTGTGACAATATTTTATCATATCACACAACCAAGTATATAGAATTAATTATATCTCATTCAGCTTAACTTTATGTCAATGTTTATTTTTGGCTAGAGGGTAGCTTCAAATCATGTAGCTTTTCGTCATCATTAATAGGGCAATACCTTTCTATGAGTTCTACTTGATGCCATTCATTGTATAGTCTTTCATAAATGATTATATGAAATGCAAATTAGGTGCTAGGAGTATATGTCAATGGTTCAGAGTATATAATGCTCGTGCATAAGGCTGGAGTTGAGTTCTAGATAGCCCAGTTTTGTGCATCACAATTGTCTCTACCTGCCTCTCTAGGATACCTTACAGCATTTTATGGTTTCTTTATGTATTTCCATGTACAGTCTGCGCTGTACTACATAGACACATACACACACCTACTGATAAATGAAAGCAAACATAAATCTATACAAATTCTCAGAAATTGCTCCAGGTTTTTTGAGTCTTATGTATTTTTCACAAGCTGAAGATGACTTTTTCTTCATTTTTACAGCTTCTTTAATACACAGGTAGGTAATTAAGGATACACATATTGACTTGAGATAGTGGCTTGTTTTAATATCTGGAGTTCTTTTTTTTGTCATTAGAAGCTGGTTTACCAGTATTCTGGCTCAACAAGGTTGTCAGAAATTTTACATGATGATGTTAAATTAAGCAGTAGCTAGAAAACTGTCCTTGGAGAAAAACTGCAAATTGAAGGCTTACCTTAATACTTTTGTTAAATTTGTCAGAATTTACTCTAGATTTATATGATTATAATAAATTGCTCTTATCACTTTATTTAAAATCTGTAAGAAGACTAAAGTGAAGTGTGCCTTTATTGTTATATGCTATATACATCTCTTTACATTACATGAAAAATATTATACTATAGATGAAAGAATAAATATAAAACTATAAAAATAGAAAAAAAAAACTTAATGAAGTGTTTAAAGTGGTAAGATATAAAATTAAAAACAATTATAGAGGAAATTATAACACTAAGCCTTCCTGTTAGGAGCCGCGTCCGCCATCACAAGATGGCGCCGGTTTCCTCTTCCTGGTTCTTCTTGCGAGCCTTGCTTGAATGTGCGCCTGCGCAAGGCGCGAAAACCAGTATGCTAATTTGGCGACATCATAAGAGCCAATGAGTGTGCGGCACATCTCCTAAAGCGCTATATAAGCCACAAGCTTTTGGGGCTTGGGGTCCCTCGCCTCACTACCATCTAAGAGAGCTGTAACACTAAAAGAGCTGTAATAAAAATGCTGCCAGAAGAATCCTGAAGCGTGGCGTTCTCCTTTTCGGCAAGGCGGCGCCCCGCAACTGGTGTCGAAACCCGGGAGACGAACCCGAACGTCTCGGAGTTTTATCCAGTTTCGAGGGACCCTGTTAGCTCAACAGAGGATTCAGAACTGGCCGCGCGAGAGGTCTAGACGCTTTTCTGCAAGGTATGGTGGATCCTGTCTATTTTGCTATTGCTATCCCCGTTTGGGCCATGGTAGTTCTTGTGCTCTGCTTCTGTCTTAACTGCCATACACAAGGGAAGGAGTGTACTTGCCCTCCATGTATTCAGGAGCTGTAAGTCACAGGTAGATAACTGTGCAAGTTCGTTCCCTCTAAGCAGTATGGGTAACCGCCAAATGAAGCCGCTTCTCTCAGCAATGCAGGAGTTGTTGCGTGAGCGTGGTTTAAAGGTTCCCGAGAAAGTGTTGTGTAATTTTCTGCGAGATGTGGATAGAGTAGCTCCCTGGTTTGTATCCACGGGGTCCTTGTCAAAGGGCTCCTGGGGCAAGCTCGGCGGAGATTTGATTAATGAAAAGGAGAAGGGAAAGTTAAGACCAGGCACATGGCCGCTGTACAAAATGGTTAGAGCCTGTATAGAGGATGCAAAATGCCAAGATAAGGTAAGAGAGGGACAAAAAGCTTTGGCAGAACACCAGGATAGCCTATCAGAAGCAGAAAAGGAAAAGAGCGCTAAGAATAGAATGAAGAAAAAAGAAGAAATTAAAAAAGAAGTAGCTACAAAAGTGGAACAGAAAGGGCCTAAGAAAAAGTTGTACCCAGTGTTAACTGAGTTTCAGAATTTAAGAATTAATGACTCTGCCTCTGAGGAGACGTCCTCGGGGGACGAAGAAGATACAGAGGATACCGACACCTCATCCTCTGATAGTGTGTTAGATCTTGAGGAACAGGCAGAGTTAGATAAAGAAGCAGCTCGTTATGAGTCTGAAAGATACGGGCTGGATTCGCCTTATGCACCGGGGTATGCCCCATCTGCCCCACCATTGGAGGAAGTAGTTAGAGTTAAAAAGAAAAAACCAAAAGAGAGACAGGAAAGACTGCCGTCCAATTCTCTTATTACAGCTAAGGAGAGAAAAAAGATAAGAGTAGCTTTTCCTGTATGGGAAGATGCTAACCAAACCAGGCAACATTCACAGCTAGATTTAAAACAATTAAAAGCGCTAGCCGAATCAGTACAGACTTATGGAATCAATGCCTCTTTTACTCAGGCATTAATAGAAAGACTTGTGGTCAGTGCCATGACACCAGATGACTGGTATAATACTGTTAAGGCTTGCCTGACTATGGGACAGTATCTAGATTGGAAATCTATTTTTCAAGAATTTTGTGCTTCACAGGCAAGACAAAATTTAGCTCAGGGGCATCCACAATGGAACTTTGACATGCTTACAGGGCAGAGACAATGGGCTATCAATCAAACGGCCTACCCTGTAGAAGTATATGAGCAAATTAATAAGGCAGCTGTAAAAGCATGGAAAAGCCTACCTAACAAAGGACAGGTTTCAGGAAACTTGACAAAAATTATCCAAGGGAACACTGAGCCATTCTCAGACTATGTGGCTAGGATGATGGAGGCGGCAGGAAGGATTTTTGGAGATCCTGAGACGGCCATGCCTCTCATAGAACAACTAATTTTTGAACAGTGTACTAGAGAGTGCAGAAATGCTATTACACCTTGGAAAGGAAAAGGACTAAATGCATGGATGAAGGCTTGTAGAGAAATAGGAGGACCTCTATCTAATGTTGGATTGGCAGCTGCTGTTTTAGAGGCTCAGAGGACCTCTAATGTTAAATGTTTCAGGTGTGGAAAACTGGGACACATACAAAGACAATGTAGAGCACCTGGCACTACTAATAACAATCGTCCAAAGGTGCCTGGAGTGTGTCCTAGGTGTAATAAAGGAAAACATTGGGCAAATGAGTGTAGATCAGTTAAAGACGACAGAGGATGTGTAATTTCCCCTCTGCCAAAAAACGGGCAATGGGGCCCATGCCCTCAGGGCCCACAAATGTATGGGGCGATAGAGAACCTACAGAACAACCCTCAACAACATCAAAGGATAAGACAATCAGGAGAGCCATGTCAGGCTCGGCAGGACTGGATCTCTGTGCTACCGCCAGAGCAGTACTAACACCTACCATGGGGTGTCAGCCTATACCTTCTGATTTTTCAGGACCCTTACCTGAGAATACAGTAGGACTAGTGCTAGGAAGATCATCTACGACTCTGAGAGGATTAATTGTTCACCCCGGAGTCATAGATCAAGATTATGAGGGACAAATAAAAATCATGTGCTCATCACCAAGGGGGATTAGCTCTATAGCTCCTGGTGATAGAATTGCACAGCTATTGGTCCTCCCTAGTTTACATTCATTCTTTCCTAGTAAAGGTTTAACTAGGGGCATGAAGGGCTTTGGCTCCTCTGGAGGACAGAATGTATTTATTTCATTATATTTAGATAAACGCCCCACCTTAGAGTTGAAAATTCAAGGAAGGCTTTTCACAGGCCTTCTAGAAACAGGAGCAGATACTACCATTATCTCTACCAATTGGTGGCCAAAAAACTGGCCTGTTAATAGCTCTTCACAAACCTTACAAGGTCTTGGATATGAGTCTGCTCCTGATGTCAGTGCAAGAGTATTGCATTGGGAAGATTCCGAAGGCAGACGAGGGACAGTTGTTCCTTATGTCTTGCCACTTCCAGTTAATTTATGGGGAAGAGATATCCTTAAACAATTGTAATTTAGGCTCACTAATGATTATTCTACACAGAGTCAAAAAATGATGAAAGAAATGGGGTGTGTCCCTGGAAAAGGATTGGGGAAGGCCTTACAAGGCAGGATCAGCCCTGTTTCTATTACAGAAAAACAAGACAGGAAAGGGCTGGGTTTTTCCTAGGGGCCATTGAGGATGCATTGCCTATACCTTGGTTGTCAGAGGAACCTGTATGGGTTCCTCAATGGCCGTTAACCTCTGAAAAACTAGCAGCTGCAAAAGCTCTAGTTAAAGAGCAACTAAAACTAGGACATCTGGAGAGTTCTCAGTCACCATGGAATACACCTATATTTGTGATTAAGAAAAAATCAGGTAAATGGAGGTTATTACATGATCTTAGAGCTATTAATAATCAGATGCAATTATTAGGATCAATTCAAAAGGGTCTGCCACTGCTGACAGCCTTGCCTAGACATTGGGAGATTATAATATTAGATATTAAAGATTGTTTTTTCTCTATACCTTTACATCCTAAGGACAAAATTAGATTTGCTTTCACTCTCCCAAGTATTAATCATGAGGAACCAGACCACCGATATCAATGGAGGGTCCTGCCACAAGGCATGGCCAATAGTCCCACTATGTGTCAAATATATGTCTCTTCTGCTATTGAACCAGTTAGAAAACAGTTTCCTAAGGTTAGAATTTGTCATTTTATGGATGATATACTCTTGTGTACTAATAACAAAGAAGTTTTACACCAAGCGTTCTCTCTGTTAGTTTCTACCTTAAAACAGAAAGGACTATCTATAGCGCCTGAAAAGGTTCAGGAAGGAGAGATAGGAAATTTCTTGGGAGCAATAATTACTCCTGAGTATATTAAACCACAGAAGGTTACTATTAGAAGAGATAAATTAAAAACGTTAAATGATTTTCAAAAGTTACTAGGGGATATCAGTTGGATTCGTCCCTATTTGAAATTAACTACAACTGAACTTCAACCCTTATTTAAAATACTTGAGGGAGATTCTAACATTACTTCATTGAGAACTTTGACCCCTGAATCGTCTAAAGTATTGGATAAAATAGAGATGGCCATACAACATGCTCAACTAGATAGACTTAACCCCGAATTATCTTTCCAGTTATGTATTCTTCCCTCTCCTCAACAACCAACTGCAGTACTGTGGCAAGAGGGACCCTTGCTATGGATTCACCCACATAGCTCTCCTGGAAAGACTTTAGGCTATTATCCTACCTTAGTTGCAGAATTGGCTTTAAAGGGACTTCAGCTGTCCGTGATGCATTTTGGACAATATCCTAATACAATTGTATGTCCTTATACTATGTATCAAATTCAAGTTTTATGTGCATCTCAAGATGCTTGGGCAATTTTAAAATGCTCATTCCCTGGAAATATTGATAATCATTATCCTAAACATCCCTTGTTACAATTTACTCTTTCTAACTCATTTATATTTCCCAAAGTTACTAAGACACATCCTATTCATCAAGCATTGGATATTTATACCGATGGTTCTAAGACAGGGATTGGTTGTTATGTGGTTAATAATGTCCCTACTCGAATTCAGTTTGATTATACATCTCCCCAATTAGTAGAATGTGCTATTGTAGCGATAGTGTTGCAAAGATTTTCAGAGCCTATAAACATAATTTCAGATTCGCATTATGTTGTAGGAGCTGTTAAACAATTAGAAGTGGCTGATTTTATCCACCCTAAAAGCATGGTTGCTGAGATATTTAAAGATATTCAACACCATATTCACAATAGGTGTCACCCATTTTTTATTCAACACATGAGAGCACATTCATTGCTTCCTGGGCCTATGTCTCAGGCTAATGCTATTGCTGATAAAGCCACTAAAAACCTATATTGGGTAAGCTCGCCATTAGAAGGTGCAGTTGAATTCCATAAACTCTATCATGTACCAGCTAATACCCTAAGATTAAAGTTTCATTTAACTCGTGCAGAAGCGCGAGATATTGTTCTGAAATGTACCTCCTGTGCAGAATTCAAACCCTCTCCATCTTTAGGGGTCAATCCCAGAGGTCTGCAACCTCTTCATATCTGGCAAATGGATGTTACACATTGCAATGCCTTTGGAAAACAAAAATTTATTCATGTATCTGTGGATACATGCTCTGGCATCATTCATGCCACCCCCCTTGCGGGAGAAAAAGTGTCACATGTTATTACTCACTGTCTTGAAGCCTGGGCTGCTTGGGGCAAGCCCCTTCAGCTGAAGACTGATAATGCACCAGCTTATACATCTAAAACTTTTCAACAGTTTTGTCTGAGGCTTGGTGTCCGTCATATAACTGGCTTGCCATATAATCCTCAGGCACAAGGGATTGTGGAACGTGCCAATGGCACGTTGAAAACTTATTTACAAAAACAAAAGGGAGGAATAGGCCCCAACATGGGACCTAAGACATCTATCTCCCTAGCCCTATTTACCTTAAATTTTTTAAATCTGGATTCTAATGGACAATCTGCTGCTGACAGACATGTGGCTCCAAGTCCTCAAAAAGAATACGTTAAATGGAAAGATATCTTAACTAACCAATGGAAGGGCCTGGATCCAGTTTTAGTTAGATCCCGGGGAGCTATCTGTGTTTTCCCACAGGATCAAGAAAATCCAATCTGGATATCAAGCAGACTGACCAGAACTGTGAAAGAGGACTCACCAACCCCTGAAGAAAATGCTAAAGATCCTGCTGATGATCTGCCTGCTTGAGAGAGCAATAAGTATACCATTGTGGGCTGTGGTAAGATCATGGCCAGTTCCCATCCCAGTACATTCCCACTCTAAAGTACTGCCAATGTTTACATCATCGAGCTGTCAGCTGGAGGCACCATGTGCCATACCTTTAAACAAAGAGACTGTCAATTATAATGCATCAAAATTTAGATTAAATGATACCTTGTGTTTCACCATAACAAACAGGGCAGAGACCCCATGCATTGTACTTCGCAATGCTACATTGGGACACTGGATTGATCCACTTGGAGATTCCCAAATAGGCACTGGTGTCCTGCTCGAGGTACTCAATAACATAGTGGCAGGACAATCTGAGGCCAGTGGAAATACATCTAATAAAAAACAGTCCCCTGTGAATATCACTACATTATTGCTAAAAAGTAAGGTAACCATACTTGAATGATCATATTGGCAAACCAATAATGCCACTAATGTCAGAGTGTGGCCATGGTGCCCTCCAGATCAGTCATTTCCACCAGTGTTTACGCACTGCCAATCTAAAAGGATGCCTAAGGTAGAAGTATCTCAAGGCTTCACCTTATCGCCACCTCTAAAAAGGATGGCTATGACAGGAAATAAAACAGGGAAGGTAAACGAATGGCCATTTTATCAATGGGTGTTGACAAATTTAGCAGGGGCTGCTACCAGTTTATCAGCCTTTGCAACTCTAGGTGAGTCACAACATGACATTTGGAATGTATCAGCAACCAGAACTGATACTACACCAGTGATATTGAATGATATTAAATATAATAACTTGTTGGCAAATTATTCAGCCAAAAGGGCAGCAGTTTGTGTTTCGGCTCCCTTCTTTTTTATTTTAGCAGAATTTAAAAATAAAAGCAGCATATTAGATTGTGCGAATGTCACCTGCCATTTGACAGAATGCTGGAATGGGTCCGCATCTTTAGCACTGCTGGTGTGGGTTCCGACCTTTGTCCCTATACCGGTGGATGCCGATCCCGATAAATTTCCAATAATCTCCTTAATTAGAGAAAAGAGAGATTTTGGCATCACGGCGGCCATTGTGACGGCCGTTGCAATGTCGGCTGCTGCAGCGGTGACTGCGGGTATTGGCCTAGCCAATCAAGTTCAAGCAGCAGAAACAATAAATAATATAGTGAATGCCTCGGCAGATGCTATGGTAAAACAGCATAAAATGAATAGCCATTTGATTTCTGGGATACTGCTTGCTAATCAGCGAATAGATCTATTAAAAAGCAAAATGGAAGAAATTGCTGATATTCTTCAAGTAAGCTGTGTAAGTCATACTAAACACATGTGTATCACACCCTTGAAATATAACAATGAGTCTTTTACAGAAAGTACTAAATTATCTAATTTTTTACAAGGAAATTGGTCACAACAGGGTGAGGAGCTACAAGAAGAACTCCTGCTCACGATTGCTGTTTTGAATGGGACCAGAATAAACCCGATTGATGTTGAAGACTTCACTTCCTGGCTCACGTCCGCCGCCTTCTCCCTTTTTAAGGAGTGGGTGGGGGTAGGAATGTTTGGCTGTATGATATTTGGGGGAGTGCTGATCACACTCTGGTTGCTCTGCAAATTTAAAAAACAACATCGTAGAGATAAAGTACTTATCACTCAAGCACTGCTTGCCTTAGAGCAGGGAACATCCCCTCAAGCTTGGTTGAATATGCTTAAACAATGAGACACTATCATTCAACGGGATACCCTGAGGGCTCGTGTTCCCATTGCACCAGGAATCCTTAGTGGTAGTCCTCCACACTTCCCAGGGCTCGGGTTCCCATTGTACGGGAGATAAGTGTGGAGGGTCTCACAACTGTTTAACTGCCTTGAACGCCTTACTGCTAGAACAGTGGGCTTGATCAGCGAAATAACAGTTGGATAATTGTTGCAGCAATTTAATAAAAAAGGGGCAGATGTTAGGAGCCGCGTCCGCCATCACAAGATGGCGCCGGTTTCCTGCTTCCTGGTTGTTCTTCCGAGCCTTGCTTGAATGTGCGCCTGCGCAAGGCGCGAAAACCAGTATGCTAGTTTGGCGACATCATAAGAGCCAATGAGTGTGCGGCACATCTCCTAAAGCGCTATATAAGCCACAAGCTTTTGGGGCTTGGGGTCCCTCGCCTCACTACCATCTAAGAGAGCTGTAACACTAAAAGAGCTGTAATAAAAATGCTGCCAGAAGAATCCTGAAGCGTGGCGTTCTCCTTTTCGGCGAGGCGGCGCCCCGCACCTTCCTATAGGAGCTTGGAAATATCTCATGTGGACAATATAGCCATCCTAAAATTTTAGTTACAATTTATTTTTACTCTTAATTGATCTCCCTAAACATTTACCATGCTGGAGTGGACATGGTGCCACACACCTTTAATACAACAGTAGTTGGTAGGTCTGGGGATACAATAGAGACATTCCTGTAAGTCTAGGCTAACCTAGCATATGGAATGAATTCCAGAGCAGCAACAGATAGACAATAATACCCATTCATGGAACAGCCAAAGACAAAGCTTTTATAATGTCAATAGGAAACAGTCCTACATGATTACAAAAAGCGACTTTATGCAATGGTTATTTCTACTCTTTGTCTATATAGAAAAATATACATAGAAAGTTGAATTACATATATTTTGAGTCAACTATTATTATTTCTAGGTATTTTTAATGAAATGTGCATAATATTTGCTTCTAAGATATTATATTCAATGGCATTCTCTTTGTTTCTCAGTTGAATTTTTCAAATCTCATAATCCCTTTCCCTCAATTTCTAGTTATTCTTACATCATTCATTTCAAGGCTATCTTTTACTTGTTATAGTTAAGTCATATTGCATTAAGTCTGTTTAGCTTTGATTTAAATAATCTTGCTCTGTGAACTGACAGTAAAATCAGCAAAATAAAATGCCACAGCATACTGTCTTATGCTTTTGAGGATAAAAATGATAAAAATCTATGACATTCTCTTTGCCCAGAAGGTTGATATATTACTGGCTAAGTTTCAGTAAATCTTACCTTAAAATTGTGGAAGAAAACAGGATAATGACCAATGTAATAAACGAATCCGTAAGTGCATCTACTTAAATGTTTAAAAATAGATGGATATGAAATTAAAAGGAGATGTAAAACAATTCAGAACACTAAGGCTTACACTATTTGGAGGAATGAAAAGATAAAACAGCTTTTTAACTTCCTCTTTGTCAGAAATAAGTTGGTAATTCTTGTAATTTGAAACTAAATGCTTTCTGAAGTTGAGCACGTAATAGTCTTCCCCTGGTACTGTGATGGGCTGGGGGGACATTTAAGATGTTAGAGACCACAGGGGTCCTAGGTTTTTAGTGTAACTTTGAAAGGACTGTGTGAGTCTGTCCTAATTTCTTTCTTTCTGTCATTTACTCCATGGTTCAAGTAGAAGTTGGTTTATTCTAGTATCTGTGCCCTTACATTCACACCTACGTCCTTACCGGAAATCTGAAAGCAGTGGATTACATGATCATAGAACAAAAGATCACAGAAATCACAGAATGGTGGGCTGTAATACAATACTTTTGTTTAAAAATTAATTAGCACTGTGTGAGCAAGATCACAAAATTGTAAGCTTTCTAAAAAGGAATCTATGTTAAACACAGATTTTGTTAGGATTCACTCTAGTGTGTGTTCCAGTTATATGAGTAGTGATAAATACAACAACCATAGGGAGGGTTCCAAATGGAAGATAAAACATTGTTAAATTGAATTTACAATTAATTTGTTCAAAATATTTTTTTAATTTTTAACTATATTTTTATGTTTTGAGAATTCATCTATGTCTACAATGAATTCACATTCCCATACCACATTTTCCCTCCAACTGTACCATACACCCAAACATTTCTTCTAGCAGTGTCTTGTCTCCGTTTCTTATACATTGTTGTTGATAACCCAGTAAATCTAAGTACTGCAGCCTGTGTGTGAATATGTATGAGACCATCCAGCGAAGCATAGATAACCTACCATTACCTACCACCTCATAGAAGAGTGAATCTCCCACCTCAGTGGCTATCCATTTACCTGTCCGCCTCCAGTAGGTCCTCATTAATGGGTGGGACTTTGAAAGACATTTGGCATTTGTTCAGGAACACTGGATGGCTTGCTCCTATGCAAGGCTTGTGCCAAAAAAAAAAAAAAACAAACAGAAATAAAAGACAAGTATATTTGCATTAGTTGTATTCATTAAATATATGCTTCAAAATGATATCATTGTTTGAAAAATTTTAAAAAATGGCACCCCAATATGTGGTGCTCTGAGTTCTTAAGTGGAAACCCTTTTTATTACAGAAGACAGCACTTCAAAGCACTTCTTCATATCCTTCACCTTCATACTCTGTGAACTTTAATATATCCATGGGAGGGGTGTTAATTAAAGATATATATATATATATATATATATATATATATATATATATAGAGAGAGAGAGAGAGAGAGAGAGAGAGAGAGAGACAGAGAGAGACAGAGAGAGACAGAGAGAGACAGAGAGAGACAGAGAGAGAGATGATAGAGATAGAGATAGACATAGACATAGGCATAGGCATAGATTTAGACATACATAGAGGTAGATAGATATAGATATGGATATTGGAGTCAAAATTCTATTTAGCAATAGATTGAATAGATTGATGAGTGTCACCCACCACATTGAAAGATAGCATTCAGATATTGACACCTTAACAAATACCATTATTATATTACCATAGTTATCTTCAAAAAATATCCAGTTACCCTACAGTTGACTGTGAAGAAGCATGATAATCAAGCAAAGTAACAACCTTCTTGTTTCTGCTGGAATGTCATTTACTAGTATCAGCCCAGTGGTCCTTGTTTACAATTCAGAGGTATTCGTCTGTTTTGAGTTATGAAAACTTATGCTACAGCTTGAAGATTACTTTATCTAGTAGGCTGGGATCTGATTCACTAGTAGATTACTTGCTTAACAAAAAGTCCTGGGCTTAATGTCCAGTTTCAAGGAAGATATGAAAGAAGAGAGAGACAGAGAAAAGGAGTGGCAATGTAGGGTGAAAGGAAAGAAGTGAGGGAGGAAGAGAGGGAGGGAGGAAGGAAAAAAGATGATATCTTTCTTATGAAAACAAAGTTCCCTTTAAAATGGACTACTAATTATATCTCCTGGGATGTTTGTAGAAGCCCCTCCATATTACAGCTAACAAACCATTTGGGTTTAGTATTCTGTTTCAACTCTACACATTTTGAAGTACAAAACATCTTTTATAATATAATTTTCAACTCTATGTGGATTTTACAAGAAACATTCTTACATTAGATTATGGAGGAGTAAGATGAATATTCCCCTTTCTCATCTCAATGATGACTCAGTTCGAATGCATGGATTCTGTAATGTTTCCTCACCTAGTAAGACTTTGTAGGTGACACTCAGTCAAGAATGATGGAAGGGAAAGACAGTCTTAGATAAAAACATGTGTTTCTCCAAATGTGTCATCTCTTTATAGTAAAACCAGTATACTTTATTAGATTTCTGTTTGTTATAAATAAACAATTTGTTAGCTGTAATCCTTTTTTTCTACTTTTAGCAAAAGGAGATAGTTTAGCAGGCATGCTGGAAGAATATTTAATCCTAGCACTGAGTAGGCAGAGGCAGGCAGATCTCTGAGTTTGAGGTGAGCCTGGTCTACAAAACAAATTTCTGGACAGTCAGGACTAAATGAAGGAAACTTGTCTCAAAAACAAAGTACAAAAGGAAACAAAATAATGGATCCTTTTCACCTACGATATTTCCTGATTACATTTTTTCTCCCTCTTATCTCCCGAGTTTCTCCCCATCTCCCATTATATCCTGATCCACTCCCTGTTTGGCTCTTACTAGAGAAGAACAGACTTCTAAGAGATAACAACAAAACAAATAAAAATGAAATAAGATAAAGTAAAAACAATAATAACCTAGCATGATAAGACAAAACAGATCAGGGGAAAAAAAGATCGATGAGAAGGCACTAGAATCAGAGAGCAAATTGTTCACACTATCTTGAATTCCATAAAAACATTATTTTGAAAGCTCTGATATATGTAGAAGACCTGGTGCATAGGCTTATAGCCTCTGGGTTTACTGTTTCAGTCTCTATGAGTTCATAAGAGCTTTTCTCAGTTGACTTAGAAGGTATTGTTTTTATGTTGTCCTCTATCTCTATTTGCATAACATCTGGATATGGGTCTCTTTATTTGTTCCCATCTGATGCAGGAGGAATTCTCTCTGATGATGGCTGAATAAGGGACTGATCTATGAACATAGCTTAATCTCTCCATGTTCAATATGTTGTACGTATGTATTGGCTTCAGCAATGGGGCTTTGCTGTCAGTTTGCAAAGAACATCCTATTTACTTTGTCACAGCTTCATGTGTTTGGGTATTTCCATAGGACCTCTTTGGCCTAAAACTTAATTGGATGTAGCCTTGTCCTGGTCTTGAAAAGTTTGTTCAGTGAACAAAAAGAAAAGTTGTGACACCTTCTCCCTCATTATTTTGGAGACTTAATTAGTATTGCCTTCCTTTATTATAGGAAGTTTGCAGTGCATTAGATTTTAATACCTTCTTACAGATGCTCCCAAATTCTAGCTGTCTCTCCTTGTATTCTCTCCTTTAACCCCATCTCTTCTCCAGCTCCCCACCTAATCCTCCAGTCCCTACTCCTTCTCCCAATCCCCAGTCCACCCATAAAATCTGTTCTATTTCTCTTCCCAAGGAAATATATGTGCTACCCCTATAACTTGCTGTATACCTGACATTTCTTTTTTTAAAATAATTTATTTATTGTTTCTCAAATCATAATTCATTCACACAGGGGTTATAAACACAGGTAGGATGTCGGGAAGGGGATGACACTGGAGTGTGGGTATTCAGGGGGAATACAGATATCTTTCAGAACTGGGTATAGGCTGGGTAAAAGTTCACGGAACAGGTCACTATGACTCTGACTCTGACTCACTTGTCCTTATCTAAGTTTTACCTGACCTTTCTAAGACTAGGAATTGTGCTTGTTTATGATTTATTTAATGGCTTATCTACACATTTAAGTGAATACACACATATTCCTGTGTCTGAGTCATCTCATTCAGGTTTCTATTCTAGTTTCATCCATTTGTCTGCAAATTTCATGTTGTCATTTTAACAGGTGAGTAATAGTCCATTGTATAAAAAGATGCACAATACTATCTGTAATCTTGTTGATATCAAATTAGTCTCCAGAATATATTTAGCCATACTGTAATTGAATTGGTAATCTGTTCTCCATCGCTTTTCTCTATTTGGACTTCCTATAGAAATTAAAATGGTATTCTTAGTTCCTCTGACATTGAGTTCTTTTGATTCCACATATAATATGTTCTGGGCAGTACAACAAAGATGAGTACAAGTACCAGAGTCCAGTTGGCTGATGTGAAACTACCATCTTTGTATTTATAGTTATACTAGTTAATGGTGACAAAATACCTTAACTAAAAGTATAGAGATTGTATGAATAAAAATTTGAATTAGAGAAAATATTTCAAACTAATTCACTGACTGTTTTATCTAAGAACAATACCTATGTAACAAGTTTTGTATCTTACACTTTTTCTTTTATGTATACTATGCCCACTGTGTGACCTAGAGATATTCATTACATGTAACTTTAACATCAAGAATGTTCCTATATGTGTGCATTTTTTTGTTGAATAACAACTTAATTGATAGGGATATTTACTTTTGTTTAAATGGTTGTTGTTTTATTATTCACATTAATCCTTCCTCTTTAATTTTCAATCTTTCTTAAAGAGTTAGCTGGATGCCTCCTGGAGAGAAGGGATTGATTTGCTCGCAGAATGAATCCTGGGTTCTCTATACTGTGAAATTATTTGCCATTAAACTATTGTTAAGAAGTGAGTTAGATTTACTTTATCACCATATATAGACTATTTTTGACAGTAAAATATGTCAGAAGTAAAATTGTACTATTCTGAACTTTGACATCCAGGTCTCTTACTTCCCCTTCTCTTGTCTTAGTATCATTTCTTAACTATTAGAAAAAGCCTGGTATAGTAGGGATTAGGTTAGTAAAAATGTAAAAAAGAACTGAGAACCCATGCTATTCAAAACAGCAGAAAGAGAGCAGATACTGGAGAAAATATAATTAAGGTAGCAAAACTGCAAAGCTGAACCACAGTGAACAGAGAGTCAAATTGAGCTGAATATTTCCACCACAATGCCATAGCCAAGCAGTGAACTAATATGAAACTTGAAAGGTGTATTTTCACATTTTTTACTACATTATTGCAAATAATAATTAAATAAGGGTATGTAATATGCTCCTTTATTTTAAAACTAATATCATCTGTAAATATGACATGTACTTCTGTACATATATATATATTTTTTTTCGTGTATTTATTTATAATGTGTGAACTAGCTTTACAACAACATTCAACTAGCTTTACAAAAACATGAAACCACAATTAAAAGAAAACCTCCTAATTGAACTTATAAAAAAGATACTATATTTTCAGGTGCAGTGGCACATGCCTTTAATCGTAGCACATCAACAGTAAAGGAAGGTGGGTCTCAGTGAATATGCCACATGTTGATATCAATTCATCTAGTCAAAATATTAGGAAACAGAGAAATGTGTGTGTGTGTGTGTGTGTGTGTGTCTGTGTAAGAGAAAAATCTATTAGAAGGAAAAATATTAAACAGGAAATAGTATGAAATATTCTATTTTATAGATACGCTAATATTATATCTGAATTAGCCAAAGAAATAATTTGATACCATGCAATAAGAATTCAAAACTAATATATCAAACACCATGAACCAAAAACAATACAGTGAGATAATGTGAGGTAAAACATTACAAACACCATCAAAACAGATGAAGATTTGTAGAATAAAGTACAGAGAAATGTTTATGATCCATCTATAGAAGGCACAGGCTCTGATGTAACTAAAATTATTTCAACACAGTGTAATAATTTTACTTCTCTTCATACATTTTGACACTATAAAATTGCTACTCAATTTAAACTTGTAAATAAACATTAAAAGGATGGTTAATATGGATTTATTGATAATAGGACTCAGAGGTAAGTATTTGCCAAACATGCTCAAGGTCATCACACACACACACACACACACACACATACACACACACACACACACACACACAGTGCAGCTGCATATTTGTACCTTTTTTTCTACAAGTGTGGTTTTTAATATACTTTTACATCTTTTCAATGTGCACACAAAAATTCCAGTTATCAAATGCTCTTAAGTTTTGCAGTCGTGAAACTGATTAAGGAAGCTGCCACAGTTATGTCAGTGAGAAGAGTAGTCTTTGAAATCAGGCAATGTGGAGACTGAGTCAGCACCTTTTGATATATGCTGCAAAAACAACTCTGAGAAAAATGTCAAAAATATGAAAAGGCAGCTTACAAAATCCCCGAGTGCATAAAAAGTGTTCACTCTATTTTATGAACTTTAAGGTTTGACTAACAGGAAGGAAACTATGCACTGTACTAAAAATATAGACAAGTCCATGTAGAATGTGAGCTCATGGTTCGTAGAGAAAAAACTAGGACCATGAATTTAGGGAAGATGTTTAGGTATTGATATGAGAGGAACAGGAAAAATCTAGGGATGTGTTAAGGACTTCATTATGTATGCATATATTTTTTCATTTATTCATTCTTCTCACATTATATTATTATTTCATTATTTCCCATCCATTTCTTTCTTCCAAACTCTCCCATAAACCCTTCTTTGCTGTCCTTTAAATCTATCACTTCTTTTTTCATTATTTTATATAGATATCCAAAATGTTTATATTTTATATACTATATTATGTATAATATTATGCTAAATATTATATTATGTATATATATCCAAAATATTTATACACATATATTTAAATACTTAAGTATAATCTCCTCAGTTTGTATAATGTTGCATGTGTATGTGTTTTCCAGACCTAAACAATAAAAAGGGGGATTCAAAAAAAATAAAATCCTTGTATACTTTTAAACCTGACAGTCCAAATGAAATAATAAATAGCTCTACTCCTGTTCTAGGGAGGCAGAGGATCACCATGTATTTGAAGTCTGCCAAGTTTTCTTGTTCTAAATACCAAATTCCACACTATTCAAGGCTGTTCCTACCTCTAAAAAAAAAAAAAAAAAAAAAAAAAAACAAGAAAAAGAAAAACCAAGGCAAATAAACTATGAAAATAATCTACTATTGTAACATAAACAGGTCTGTTCATTGGTAATGTGATTATGTATTATTAAAAATATCACAGATATCAGTTAGGTATAAAATTGCATTTAGAAACCCATCCTTGTATACGTGTTCTTTTGCAAAGGCTAGACGTTCTTATAAAATTGTATTCACTACATTTTAGATTTTTTTTCCATATTTTTATATCAATGACACGTTCACATATCTACCCTTTTTGTAGGGGAATATACACTGAACATTCATTTTAAAGAAAACAGTCTCTCTTGCCATACAGTTTGAAATTAAATCACTGTTAAAAATCACTTCTCAACTATTCCTTATTGTATACTCTAGCTGGTGACCCCAGCTCTAGAAATGCTGTGTAATTTATACTGATGTCAAGTACTGAGTTATGGGTGATAGCTGGCCAAATTCTAGATACTGTTGGAGAAGAAACATAGAATCATTCTGCTTACACCTCAACCTTCTCAGCTCAGTCTATTATAGCTCTTTACATAGTGATATTTAAGTTTTTGAATGATAATTAATTCGAAAGGATATAATATATATAAGATAATATAATAACTGAAATCATTTTATTCTTCAATTGAGGAAGATCACAGTTGTAATGAGATTAATTTTAAAACTAAGTAATATTTGAGATATTAAATTTCATGACAGAAATTTCATACAAAGAATTATTTCTGGAACATTTGGTGATTTATGGAGACACTGAAAGAAAATTTTAAAGCAACATTCCAATGGGAGAACAGATTGTAAATTGGCCCTATAAATCATTTGGAAGCTTTTGCCTATTTAGTCTGTATAACATAATTTATACTCACTGTGAATAAACATATTCTTTTTAGAAACCATCTATACCTATTTTTCTATGCTTCTTATTTTGACATGCACTGTCACGGGAAATCAGAGCATAATACATGTTTGAAGAGTTAGCAAATCTTAGTACTTATCTAACTATGCCATTATTTTTCCTACATCAGAAAACAGAAGATGCTTGGATTTCACTGTGACTAATTTGATTAACAAAACACTGGAGATTTTGGTGTGTGTTTTGCAACCTTCTCTCTTTCACCACCCATTTTGATTCCTTGTCAGATAGAAAGGAAATCTATATCTACTGTGATGATAAGAGCTACTTACTAGTTTTGTTTTTCTCATTATACTATGATTTGTAGCTTAGTTTATCCAGCCAGAGTCCAAAAGAGTACATTTTTTTCTTTTTCTGATATATAATTCTGTTTTCTATCAGACCTTATACACAGTTGTTCCTAAGCTTAAAAAGAATTACTGTTATTATATTTACTTTTAGATAGATAACTATAATGAAAGTGGAACATATTCATTTCGTGACATATGTTAAATATATTTGTTAAATCATCTGTCTTTTCTGAGCCTTTTCTATCCATGTAGTAGAAAAAAGTATCTTTTAAAAATTTATTATATTTTAATTATTGTGATAAATTTTTGCTAAGATACACTGTCCAATAATAATTATGCTTCCCTTTTTACCACTCACATTCAATAAAGATAGGACTCTATTTTCCTGAGACTTTAGTTTTGTGTTTGTAATCTTCTTTCTCAAACATTGCGTATCAGCTTAGATATTACTCCTATCTAGATTTTAATGTCATAAAGACAATTATGTAATAGATCATTATGTAATAGATCGACGGCATTTGGTGATCCTTACTGGGAAGCACTTGTGTTATTTCCAGTTGTTTATCAACAGCTGTAATAAACATTGAGGAAGCTGTTAACTAAACATTGTTAGTAAAGTTAACCATGTGACATAGAACACCCAGCCTTTGCAAAAGTACACATATACAAGACTTCTATGATAATACTAGCTAAGATAGGATAGAATCAACATGATACTGCTGAATCAGAGTTTCCAATAAATTTACCTATCACTAAATATTCCACTTCCTCTGGAAAGTTCCTGGTTCGATCTCTGGGCCAACATTATGCAAATCTGGCTTGATTTTCATTACCACTTTTCTGTTTATTGTGATCTCTAACTTGAAATACGTCTGCCATCTGTGATGATGCTAAGAAGGATGTTATACCCCCCAAGATGAAGCTACAAGGATCACATGAGAGCCTTGAGAAAGAGATAACGTTCATTTTGATTAGAAGGATGTATACATAGAAAATACAGAACACGTACAGAGAGAATGTTGGCTTGCTGTTTCTGCAAAAATTAATCTTTGGTATCTCTACACTTTCTATAAGATACTACCCAAATCATTCATTGGTATTATGCATGTCTTTTCATTGATCCATTTAATTCAAGAGTTCAAAAATATCACAAGTGAATATTTTGTTGTTTTCATAAAGCTAATTAGTTTCTCATTGGTGACAAATGAGCAATGAAACATGGCATCTGATAAAAGAAAAGTAGAAAAATAACATGAAGTACAAACATAACTTAGTGTAAGTGACATTTTATAAGATCTTCATTTTGTGACTTATAGTAAATGAAAGTGAAGAATAACCAATCAACAAAAAGACAAAACTGATATTCAATTATATTATGACCTAGATAGAATAAGCATCTTGGGAAAATATCATCCTAAAAATGTTCATATACAATTCATTATCATTAAATAATTGAACTTGCACATAATGAATATTTTCACTTCTGTCTTCTTTAAAACTATAGAATTTTAAAGTAATTATTTTTAGATTTATTGTGAGTCTTAGTACTTTTTTCTCTAAGATTTCTGGTTACCTATCAGTGTTAATATTTCTATGTGTTCTTTAGGAGGTTAGCTAAGATTTCACTGATCTGTCACTGTGTCTTATACGTGAACCTTCCCAGACAAAGTTTTCAATAAAGCGTCTGCTGTTGCTGATGTTCTCACCCCAAACTGGTATATGATGTTTTAGAGGACAGTTGAAAATACTGTGATTGCACTGATATGCCCTAATGATGAGAAATATAACTTGCTCTATCATAGTTCTGAAAAGAGCAAATTCATTCCTCCTAGTATTTTATCAACAACAGACTCTTTTTACCTTCATTCTTCATCTTCACTTTATCGCTCGGATTGAGAGATAGCATAACAAGGTTGAGAATTTTTATTTCTCAGTAAGTTATCTATATTAGATACATATTAGCCATGCACATTTTCTTGTCAATAGACCATTGTCCGAAATATATTATTGTTTCTAATGTGATTGTGTGATTTGTAAACACAAATCTGTCATTGCCCAAATGCCCCATTCTTCAACTATGGAAGTGCACGCTAGCACACGAGAGCATGTTCACACATGCATGTACACACATAGATCCATTCACACATTTGATCAATTCTCAGTAGAACTTTAATGGGAATATGAATGTCAAATATAAGAGATATTTTCATCATTTACTTGGAACATTCACTTGGCTGGCTTGTCTTGAACACATTTATTTTTTAAATTCTGTTTAAAATCTACTCAGGATCAACATTTAAATCAAGCCCTACCATTTATATAGATCTTTTTAATTAATGTTTTTTTCTGAACAGGTAACATATAAATCAAGGAAAGCTGGAAAATTAAATAATTTTTTTAAAAAAAATAAAACACTATTCACACTGTCAGATAGGAGTGCCACACCTATCCATACATAAGCAATTTATTTGAATATAAAGTTATCAACCATTTTCAGATGAAGAATCATAAAGTAAGAGTTCTGTATAATTAAAATATTTAAAACCACCGGGTCTTGAAAGTATAAATGACTACTTAGTATAGTATTTTTAAATAATATGTTGGTACTAAATACATCCAAATCTTACAGAATTACTTACCTAGGCTAATAATATTTTTTCACTTATTTTATTGTTCAAACTAACTTGGTATTTAATCTACTGTTTTATTTTTATTTATTTTTGAAATTTTTATATGCAAACTCTGAAGTATAATCATATCTCTTTCCTATTCTTTCCTAACTCTCTCCACATAACACCCTACAATTTATGTTCCCCATTTTTCCATACAAATCAAGTAAGTTATTGGCTGATAGAGTATATAATTAAGTTATACGTATATATATTTATGATACTGATTGATACATTTTAAGTATTTATCATTCAAAATGGGGTTGCTGATTCTCTATAAGCTAATGCAGGATTTTGTTGATAGTGCTTTTTACCCATCAGAACTTTAGTGGATAGTAAGAAACATGTATGTCAATGGTTGCTTACGTGTTATATTTTTGAATTTTTCTTAAATGATTTGACCTTAGCAGAAAAGAGGTTATTTATCTCAAGTGTTTAGTAAGTTGTTCCATCCTAATGTAAAGGTTTGCAAGGTGAAAGTATGATCTATGAAGTGATGTAAATGGAGATTTTAGTTATAGGAGAAATGGTGAAGAAACCTTGGTGGCTCAGAAATCCCTACATTTCCAAGAAATTTATTT
This sequence comes from Grammomys surdaster, assembly GCF_004785775.1. Classification (NCBI taxonomy): domain Eukaryota; kingdom Metazoa; phylum Chordata; class Mammalia; order Rodentia; family Muridae; genus Grammomys; species Grammomys surdaster. The sequence goes on along the minus strand of NW_021604608.1, from coordinate 11,867,889 downwards.
CTTATGGTATCAGAGTTGAGAATGGTTGTAAAAATTTACCCAGAGGATGGTCTTTTGTCAACCTATGCACGCTCCAATGTGCAGTTCGTTCGTGTATTACTTGAGCTTGTAATTACATTTTCTTGACATTTGTCAGATACTACTTTTGGTGATATTTTGGTCAATCCATAATTTCTGAAAAACAAATTTTAATCCTGGAAAATTAATAAGTAAGATATATTTGGTAAATGGACTGAACTACTTACTTTTTGGCTTTTGAATGTTTGTATATTAATATTGTGGCCAATTTTTCAAAATTATTTATGCCAAACCACAAACTTTCATCTGAGTAAATCATTCATACCCAGTTCAAAGCTACTCACTAAACATGAAAAGTAAAGGTACTTTAATAAATGATACAGTGGCAGTGTTCAATTATCACCTGCCATACGATTGGAAAAATATATTCACTAAAGAAAAAAATTCTGGTAGTCTCTTGCATAATATTTTTACAGGTTTATTTGCTTTACTGTGCTATGATTTGAGCAGTGAGAATGATTCTGCTCTAGAAATATTAAGACCTAAGATCAGAAACTATGAGTAAACACATGAAAAGAGTAAAATACCAATAAATAATAGCTGTTTTTTAACTTTAATTATATACATGTGTATATATTCAATATTCAGAGGAAATTTAGATCACATAAGTATGTATTCACATTACATATAAAATTTTATAATAAAATATCTATATTTTCTACAGCTAATGTATTAAAATATAACTTAAAATTGTATAGCTATCAAATGCTGTGAGTTGGTTGCACATAATGAAGGAATATTTAAAATCTGATTCCATATCTGCTGTTCTCAGTCTGTTGGCACCAACTTCCAATGAGCTGTGACATTATAAATAAAAATAACCCTCTATCCACATATATATTTAGAACTATTAACATTAAAATCAGTGTTCTTAGGGTGTATTTATATACTGCAGAGCCTACCATACTGAATCTTTAGATGTACATTCAAATGAGGATCTTTTTTGATTGTTTTTTGTTTTTTATTTTGTTTTGTTTTTCTGAAGCAGGGTTTCTCTGTATATCTCTGACTGTCCTGGAACTCACACTATAGGCCTGGCTGGCCTCAAACTCAGAAATCTGCCTGTCATTGCTTCCCAAGTGCTGGGATTAAAGGCGTGCACCACCACTGCCCAGCTGAAATGAGGTTCTACTTAAACAACACAAATGTTTCTTAACCCGAGAATAGATACAGTAAATTTTGTTCATATACACAATGGAACCCTACCCAGCTATTAAAAATGAGGACATCATGAATTTTACAGGCAAATGGATAAAACTAGAAAATATCAACAGGGTAACCCAGTTCCAAAAGGACATGGATGGTATGAACTCACTGATAAGAGGATATTAGCCAAAAAGTACAGAATACACATGACACAACTCACAGACCACATGAAGTATAGCAAGTGGGCATGTCCAAGTGAGGATGCTTCAATCTCATTTAGATGGGGAAAGAAAATTATCACATGGGGCAGAGGGAGGGAAGGACGTGGATGTGAGAAGGGAGGAGGAGAAGAAATGGGAGACAGGATCAGGTATCAGGGGAGACAGGAGAGGAGCTTAGATGGTCAGGAGAATGAATAGAAATATGCAGCTCTGGGAGTGGAGGTCAGGTGGAAACCTCTAGAAAGTCTCAGAGACCTGGGAGACTACATCCAGTAGGTAGGATCCTTAATAGAGGGATTAGGGTACCCATCTATCTTGAAATTTTTGACCCAGGTTTGTTCCTCTATAAAAAAAATGTAAGGCATTTTTACTATATTAATCTTACCAATCCATGAACATGGGAGATCTTTCTATCTTCTGAGATCTTCAATTTCTTTCTTCAGGAACTTGAAGTTCTTGTCATACAGATCTGTCACTTGCTTGGTTAGATTCACACTGAGGTATTTTACATTATTAGTGACTATTGTGAAAGGTATTGTTTCCCTAATTTCTGAGCCTGCTTATCCTTTAAGTAGAGGAAAGCTACTGATTTGCTCGAGTTAATTTTATATCTAGCCACCTTCCTGAAGTTGTTTATCAGGGCTAAGAGTTCTCTTGTGGAAGTTTTGGGGTCACTTAAGTATACTATCATATCATTTACAAATAGTGATATGTTGACTACTTCCTTTCCAATTACTATCCTTTTGATCTCCTTTTGTTGTCTAATTGTTCTGTATAGGACTTCCAGTACTATATTTAATAGAAAGAAAGAGAATGAACAACCTTGTCTAGTCCCTAATTTTAGTGGGGTTGCTTCAAGTTTCTCTCCATTTAGTGATGTTGGCTACTGGTTTGCTATATATTCCTTTTACTATGTTTAGTAAAAGGAATTCCTGATCTTTTGAATTCCTGATCTTTCCAAGACTTTTACCATGAAAGAATGTTGAATTTTGTCAAATGCTTTCTCAACATTTAGTGAGATGGTCATGTGTTTTCTTTTTCCTTTGAGTTTGTCTATATGGAAGATTACATTGATTGATTTCCAAATATTGAACCATCCCTGCATTCCTTGGGTAAAGCCTACTTGATAATGGCAGATTATTGTTTTGATGTGTTCTTGGATTCGGATTGCAAAAATTTTATTGAGTATTTTTGCATTGATATTCATAAGGGAGATTGGTCTGAAGTTCTCTTTCATTGTTGGGTCTTTGTGTGGTTTAGATATGAGTGCATTTGTGGCCTCAAAGAACAAATTAATTCTATTTCTATTTTATGGAATTGTTAATAGAGAATTGGTATTAGTGACCTAAGACAGGCTCAGTCTTGTTAATGAAATAGGAAAGGGGGAGAGGTGGAGAGCCATTGGGGCTGCTGGGGAAGGATCTGGCATGGGCCAAGGACAAGGAAATGGGCTGCTTGGGAAGAATATGACACTGGCCAATGACAAGGAACTAGGCTTCAGGCAGGAATCTGACATTAGGCTAGAACAAAGATATAATTTCAGGCAGGAATCTAAATCTTAGGCTTGAACTAGGAAGTAGCCTCAGACATGAAAAAGACTGTGGGCTAGGACAGGAAAGATGCTCAGATATTTTGGTCATCCTGAGAAGCCCTTAGAAACAGTGATCTTGGGAGTGATCATGGTATTTTGTCTATTGCCTTGCTTGTTCTTTGACTATTTGTGTTTATTGTCTTGCTTGTTCCTTGTCTATTTGCATCTATTGTATTGCTAGTCCCTCAACCTAGAACTGACCTGAATATTTGCATGTAATTGAACTGGTATAAAAGCAAAAAGGAGGAGTGGGGATGGCATAGGGGACTCTAGGGAGAGAAAATGGGGAAAGTAGATGATATATGAAATGTAAATCAATAAAATATCCTATAAAAATGCAGGGACAAATCACAAGTAGAGTTTGAAGGCAGGTCATCCATGACTGGCCCAACTTGGGATCCATCCCATGAGCAGACACCGAATCATGACACTATTACTAATTCCACATTATACTCCAACAGGAGCCTAGGATGGCTATCCTCTGAGAGGCTCTACCAGCTGTTGACCGAGACAGATACAGATACATAGAGCTAAGCATTGGATTGAGGTCAGGGACCTCTATGGAAGAGTTAGGGGAAAGATTGAAGTAGCTGAAGGTGATAGCGACCCTTTAGGAAGAAAAATGGTGTCAATAAACCTGGACCACTGGGAGGTCCCAGAGACTAAGCCATCAGCCAGAGACCATACATGAGCTGATCAATGACCCCTGCACATATACAGCAGAGGATTGCCTTGTCTTACCTCAGAGGGAGAGGATTCACTTAATTCTGTAGAAACTAGACATACCAAGGAAGAGGGATTCTTGCAGAGTAAGGTGGGGATGTGTGGGTAGGTGATGGGGCACTCTATCAGAGGCAACGGGAAGGAGATGAAGAACTCTGGGATTGGAGACCTGGAAAGTGGGTAAATTTAAATTTGAATATAAATAAACAAAATAATTTAAAAGGAATAAAATAAATATGAACTAAATTTCCAAACATTAATAATGTTTTTATTACTAAACATATTTTTGCAAAAATTAAAACACATATGAATCTTCTCAAATTTTTGTCTACTTAGAAGCTAAATAACAATTCTAAATTGCTAAATGTTAATGTGTTAAAATTACAGTGTGTGGATTTATTTAAAGTACACAGGTTTTGCTGGAGTCTTTAAAAATTTTTAGGTCTAATGTGTTGAAACACAAACACAATCTATAGTGCCTTGTTTCCTATGTGGCATAAAATTGTGTGTATTAATAACTTTATAGATCACAAAAAAGAGAAGTTAGGCAGTGGTGGTGCATGCCTGCAATCCCAGCACTTGGGTAGCAGAGGCAGGTGGATTTCTGAGTTTGAGGCCAGCCTGGTCTATGTATTGAGTTCTAGGACAGCCAAGGCTATACAAAGAAACCTTGTCTCGAATAAATAATTAATAATAATTAATATAATAATTTTATAAATTAAATGCAGTCAAGAGCTATGATTACTGTGTCAAAATAATGATAATAATTTGTAGAATATAATATAATACAATCAAAACCAGAAAATGAAACAGCAATTGCACATAAGCATGGAATTCATATGATGATGAGGTTTATGAAGATTATTCTTTTAATTTTTAAGTCCTGTTAATGTTAAGGTCAAGACATATATCCAAATGAAAAAAATACATCCAAAGTTAGGTCTTTGTGAATCTCTGTGTATCTCACAACAGTTCTAAATAAACATGTATATTATATATATATATATCTATATTTGTATCACATCTGTTCTTAATAACAAAGTATATCCATATACATATCTCTCTATGTATTTCCATATATGACAACTGATACTCCTCAACTTAAGTATATGCTTATAAAATGATTATAATTTAGATCACAATCTCAAAATATTATGAATCTATAAGGAAATTGAATATTATTACACTTAAAGCAAAAGGAACAAACTGAAAAAGTATAAGAATTTTCTCATTTATATGAATAATTCACTATATAATTAAAATAGATTTTCATACTATTTTTCACCTCAAATAACCTCTATGGATATATGATATGAAAATTTCATCTCCCACTGACAACACATCTTTATTTCAGTGGCTTACAAAAAGCTATAACTTAATCCAGTATTGCATGACTATGAAGGCAATGGGCTTGCCAATTACACCTGAGCTTATTCTGGTTTCTGTATATTATCTTTGGTGGCCATCACATAACATAGTCTACATAGCTACCAATACCTACCAGTGATAGTAATGGTAATTATTACTGTCAAATAACTATTACCTTCAAAAGATATTTTTTGGGCATCATTTGGGTAAAGAGTGATATTTTTTTAAAAAGTAACAGAAAAGCATACATTTTCAGTAGTTAATACTGCTATCTGTATTCTGGAGCATAAGTTCCAATAAACAAAGAAGATAAAACAAATAAAAATACAAATCATTTAAAAAAATACGTAGTAATTTTGTAGAGGCATCTTACTTCAGAAGCTATATATCAAAGAATAGCAGCAACTGTATAAGTGAAAGTCAATATTAACTAAAAATTAAAGCAATGAGAAATTTTAAATGAACAACTACCATTTGAAGTTCTTAAATAATTTGGAAAATGAATCCTAGAAGTTGGAAAAGGATCTGTTCCCATTTCTCCAAAATATTCAGATGAAGTCTATCCTAATAATGTTAACATATTTGTTCATTTCATTTTGTTTCCTTCAATCTATACAAATATTTCCTAGAGTCACAGAATACCTCTCATTATTCAAGAGGGTTAAGCAAGAAAATGTCTAGTGCTATAATTTATTGATTATCAAAATAAATTATGACGGAGTTCTAAATATAAAGGAAAAATATCTAAAAAGTGCAAATGTGGCATTCATTTGGAAGGATATTGCAAATTCATTCAAACTGTATGCTACATCCATTTATGTCTGCACATATGGGCACCAGTGTTGTAATAACAAGTAAATAGTAATTTAAAAAAACTATAACTTAAATGCCATAAAATTTGCCAAATAAGAAATAATCCAAATGTCATTCTATTTTTTACACATACTCATGTAGCTGAAATGAAGGACAGATATTAAAAACCTGACCAAATGTGACTGTGCTAACAAAATACAAAATTTACAAAATGTAAATGAATAAGAAGAAATAGGTATAAATGGCATTCTTGGTATAAACTAGGAAAATACAGGAATAGAGAAGTTACTCTATATGAAATAATATGTATAGTTAACTGTGTGGTAGAAACACTGCAGGAAATAAATGTAAGACTGAGAGCTTTGAAACACATAGTAAATACCAAGACACAACAAGTCCAGATTGGAACACATGAATATTGGTTGATTTACATATCTCCCTTCTCATTTAATCACATTGTGATGTATTAAGATGTGGGACTAGGTGAACAGTTGTGAGATAAATAGATCACTATATCTTAGCCCTCACAAATTGATTAAACCATTCAGAGATAAACGGATCCATGGGTTAATGGCTTTTCTCAGAGTCAGTCTCTTATAGTAGCCAGTTTGACTATGAGTATCCTTCTCATTATATGATAATCAGTGAGGCCTTGAATAAGACATTTTTCTTTGCTAGCAAGAAAGCTTTCACAAAATAAAGTCCCTTCACGTTGACATTTCTGCCATTCACAATTTTCAGCTAAATATGAATGTATTTTTCAAAAACTGTGCGATCTGTGGTATTCAGTTTTATCTAAAAAGAGTAAAGAACTAAGATAAATAATCATAATTTGCGTGTAAATGGAATATGAAGATTCACATCTTGTACTAAGTTTGCTTATGACATGATTTATTTCTAAGAGGATTGCTCTGATTACAAGGAAGATAAAGATTTATTGGGTAGAAATGTAAGAAAAGAGATCTTAGAAACATCTTGAAATCATCCATGTTTGAACTGATAGTGTCTCAAACAAGGACTGAAATAATGAAAGTAGGAAAAAAATTAAAAACACTGTAAGCTTTTGCAGACATTCTACTTCAATGAATTATATGTAATGACCAACACTTTTTAGTAATTAAATAAAAAAATTAATTTCCTCACTGATGATGTTACATTCTGAAAAAATGGCATAAAAATTAATCATCTACACTTTGTATGTACATATGTAGAGTCTTATAAACAACATGCCTTCCTAAAATTAATGATCACTTATCAAGAAAATACATCACAATGCTTTTTAGATAGGATTTAATGTGCCCCATGTGTGCCTGGTGCTGATCTTGAATTGATTCTCCCACTTCCCTCTCTGGAGTATCTGGGATTACAATCCTGTGTACTTGTACTGTTGTTTTAGGGTTGTTAGAAAGAGGGTTCAACATCTCTATTATGCAAGAGTAGTCTTCTACTCAGTAAGTAAATTCTTAGTATTATATTGGGTAGGTTAAATTTGTTTTATATGTATAAATGTTTAACTGCCTATATGTATTTATACCATATGTATGTATAGTCCTTGAAGCAGCCATAAAAATGTATCATACTCTCTAGAAATGTAATTAGGGACAAGCGTAAGCCACCAAGTGAGCTTAAGATCATGACTCATATACTGCACAAAACATATAGTATTCTTAAACACTGAACCATCTATGCAGGTTTTATCATGGGCTTCTTAATACTTGAAATAATTCTCTACCCTATAATGAAAATGTTACTGAATAAACAAATTATAGTAATTATGTTCTTAAGAAACAAACAAAAAAATCTAAGTTTGGAAGTGGCAGATTTTGCACCTCAAGTTGATATCTGAAACTCTACTATCAAAACCCAGAGAAGAACCTATGAACTAACAGAATATAAGCATTCTAGAAGGACACGGGAAGGTGTCAGTAAAGATCCCTGAGCTTTTCTATATCTGAATTGAAAGTGCTTATGATAATCCAATTTATGTCTAATGAAACAAAAAGGACTTCTGTTTTTTTTTTTTTTGAGATCATTCAAAAAGTAGCTGCTTCTTCTTCCATTTCCACTTACAATACACACTAAATATTTCAAGCTGTTAAATCAATTTTCTGTTTTTCAACTGTATTTTAGGAGGGAATTTGTTTTTCATAGATAGTTTTAGAATCCAGATTACAGCTTTATGTGTTCTCCATCACCTAGTAGCATAAGATGAAAGATGTTTCTCTAGCACTACTAGACCACTCTGTAAGCCACCAGATTTCCTGCTTGACACTTAGTCCTCACAAAGGCAATATTTTATATTACCATGCAGACTAATGGAACTGTTTACCTCACAATGATATTTAAGCTGTACATTTGCATAAGCAAGTGGTCTACTGAAGCAAAGCCAAACTCAATCTGTTCGAGGCATAGAAAGAAAATGTTGGCAGCATTAAAATGTAGTTTGTCACCAGTGCTTTGACATGGCTCTTATGGAATAGCCTAGAGTTCTTTAAGAACCCAGTATGCAATTATTTCATACATCTATTTAACAAATATTTGCCATTTGTTCTAGCATAATTTTGAAGGACAATATTGTGTTTGTGGTAATGGAAAATATGCAATAAAAGTGAAGCAGTTATTTTTTTCCCTTCAGAGGAAGACATGCAATAAATTATACAACAAAAGCATAAATGGTGATTAAGATTGGGTACCAAATTTCTATGAATGGAAAATATTTAAGAGTTATTTTTGCTGTTGTTGATATGTTTACATTATTCAATGGAAGATCTATTTTAAAAAGCCTTAGAGGTAAAATTATTCTATTTTAATATTTTATTTATACTTTAAGAATTGTGAATGCATACTACATTTTACAATATCTATGGTCTTCTATTATTGTGAAACTAACACTCTGATGAAACAACATACATAAAAATATCATTTCATTTGGGGTTTTCAGTTTCATAGGGTTAGAAACCATGACAGCAGAGCAAAGACATGGTATCAAGAACAACTGATAACTTACATATTTATATATCGAGTACATTTTGATCTGCCAATATGAGGCAGGGTGTGGTGACTATGAATGATACAATTTTAGGGGAAACTCAAACCCTATTTCCAATGATACAACTCTATACATTGTAATACTTTTCAAACATTTCCACCAACTGGAACCAAGTTTTCAAGCAAATGACTCTATGGAGGTTTATTTTAGGCACACCATCACATTCCCCTATTTTCTACTTCTAAGTCCCTCTGGATCTCCTGCCTTTTTGAGAGCAAGGTTAATAGTCGGTTTGGGCTGGCATGATTCCAGAGAGAAAGTCTACTTAGGGGAACCTACCATATGTTTCTAAGTTCTTGTTTCTATCAAAGTATTAATAATTTAAAAGTAAGAAATGCAACAACTATATGAAAAAGTGAGGAAGTATGTCACAGGAAGATGGTTGAAATTCAACAATCTGTGAGTATGAAGTTCCCAAAGCATGTCCAATCTCTAACGTAGAGTACTGAGAATTTTGGTAGAAAATTCTAGGAAGATTTCACCAATTTTCTGGAATACTTCACTCTTGCTTTCTTTCTTTAGACTGGATTTTCAGATGTAGCATGGTTTATAACACATAAGGACAGTAGACAATTTATGAAGCCTAAAATATGAAAATGCTATGAAAATGAGAAAAATAGTAATGATAAGAGTCTTGGTAGATTGTGTTGGTTGCAGCTGATTTAAAGTGGTTGGAAAATATTCATATGATGAATTTTGATTATATTCAGCCTCTCCTCTTCTCCCAGTTACACTAATATCCCATTCCTAACCATCAACTACAGTTGGTGCTTCAATCTTGCTCTTAGACATGTACCCTTCATGTGGACCAAAAACAAATATCCAAGTGACAAATCTTAAAAAAACAAAACAAAACAATTTCTCTCTCTCTCTCTCTCTCTCTCTCTCTCTCTCTCTCTCTCTCTCTCTCTCTTTCTCTCTCTCTCTCTCTGTCACCTAGAAGTCATCTGTTGCTAGTAATTTTTAATTTAAAGATAGGACTTCATAATCATCCCTGGGGTTTTATCTGGCTTGAGCTAAGCAGGACTACAAATCTTAGGCATGATGTCTTAAATTCTTGATATTCATATGAGCATTTTTAATGCTATGATAACATTTTTTTCTTATATTTACCCAAGGCATCTAGTTCTTACACTCTCTCCATCTCCTCTTTGACTATGATTTGTGAGCCTGGGGCAAATGGGATGTGATATACACATCCTATTTGTAGCTGAGAAGTCTTCAGTGTCTTATTCTCTGCACCTTGACCATTTGTCAGTCTCTGAGTTTTTGAAGTGTACTGCAAAAAGAAACATCTTTAATAAGGTTTGAGAAATGTACTAGAGTCTATGTCCCTTAGAAGATACCATTAAGAGTTGGCTTATTACCATTTACCAATATCAGCATACTATTAATAACCTCTTTTCTACAGCTTAAGACTTCTCTAATCACAAGTTCCTGACTCAATATTGGTAGCAGGTATGAATTTCAAACTTCTTTTAATCTATGCTTTTGTCTTAATACAAATTAATCAGACACTTTTCTCTTTGCAGTGAGTGTAGTAAATGTACAAATTTATGACTTCCCAAAATACTGGTAAAAGTGGCAGTTGAATGCTTAGCCAAAAATAAAACAATTATATTTCTCCTTCCAAGATTCAAATCAAGAAAAGAAGAAGTGGAATAATGTAGGAGTCACTAGATAAACAGAAAACTTGCTATCTTCTGGGCTGACACTGTCCTTATAACCATGATTTCCCAATAACTGAAGTTACATCCACAGTACCTTTACAAGACTGTCCTTCTCAAAATATGTTCAGATAGGAGAAAGGGTTATGGATTTCACTTTCTTTATTTGTATACATACTGTTGACCCTATCAGTTTTGAATGCAGAGTTCCAAAGCCACGGTCACACAGATGGCCTATGATAAACTCAGCATGAATATTGAAAAGGATTTGCAGGGAGTAGGGGAGTCTGATAGGGGTGAAAGAAGATAAGAAAGAGCATGTCGTGAGAGTAATCAGAGCATATTGCGTAGATGTATGAAATTCTCAAAGAGCAAGTTTAATAATAATATAAATAAAATCTCAAAGAAACAAAAACAAGTTTATGACAGATGGGTAGCAGGAAAAATTTTACTGGGAAGAGAGTGTTCTTCTCAACACAACAAAATGAAAACCTGGATTTGGTTATCATCCTTGCTATCAAATAAAGTTTTTTTATGGAATAAGAACTACTATGATAATGTGTTTCATGAAAAATTGAGTTTAAAGTATAAAATGGAATCTGTAGTTCCTTGTATAAACTGAAGTCCTTTCCTAAATAAAGGAGCCATATCCCTGTTGAAGATTCTACTAGGAATTTCAGCTATGGTCACTCTCATATGTGGGAAAAAATAGGACTGCAGCGGAAGACTCCTGGAAGTGTTCCATGCTGGTGGGTCTCACATGCAGGAGAAAGTCTAGGGTTCCAGAAAGGTTTATTTTCATGGCAGATGGTAGATGGATTTGGATGTACCCCCCTGTAACTCAGGGCAGTCCTGAGTTAAATAGGAAGGGAGAAAGGGGGAGGGTCTGGGGAAGGATCCTTAATTTGCTCCACCCTCTGGCCTTCATTAGTATGTAAATCCCTAGGGCCTGAGGCCTATAGTCATGTCCTCGACCTGTGCACTTTGGGAGGGGCTGTAATGGCCTATGTGACTGAACAATGTAGTTCTACGGAGATGAGACTGCGCATCAGGACTCTGGGTCCTGGGGACATGGCCGAACGCCTGCCATTTCTCACTTAGAGTCTCAGGGTTCCAGGCCAATGCCCAATCATAAACCAGGATACCCTTATGCAGTCCCACATCTCCTCCCCTTTACTTTTTTAAAAATGGAGGGTCACTGTGACATCTGTGGTGAAAATTTTGGATGAGGAAGCCAAAAGAAAGCACTATGTAGGCCAGAGGGGTTAGCACAATTAAGTCACAGAATAAGGGGAGTTGAGGGTGGGGGTTGGGAAGGCAGGGGATCATTGAACCAATTGATTACAGTTGGTACAGTTTGAGGGTAATAACATCTGACTAATCTAGATAGACATTAAGTTTTCCTCACTAACATGTAACTTTAGCTATTTGACTTTGGCAAAAGAGTTCATCTGTAGCTGGAGGATTTAGCATGTGCCCCTGGATCGTGGTGTATGTCTGGAGTTCAACGTGTGTCTCAGGATCTTGGCATGCATCTCTGGGTCTCAGTGTGTCTCTGGAATGTGCAGTCAGATGAGATGGCTGGGAGAAGACAACATGGCATCCTAGGCAGGTTCCAGGAGGTGGTATTGTCTCTTTTGGACTTGTGGGAGGACCTATAGTCTAATCACAACAGGGAAGCAGCACCTCAGCAGGGGGATGTCTGTAAAGGGTGTGTAGTAAGAATTGGGCTACTTGGGATCAGGCATGTCATGGTGTGCCATTAAGATCATAGAAAAGCAATAGTTTTTGAGGAAATTTTAGTCCTAGAATGTACCTTTGAGACTGTTTTTAATGGCTGAGGAAGAGAACATCATGTAAAAGAAACTAGTTGTTAATTAAGGTTTGAAAAATGGTGATCTCATAGTTGATTTAACCTGTGGAAGTAGAATAAATGACCTTTGAACCTTGAAGAAGTCTTACATATTGAAAAAAAAGTTGGACATTTATCACAAGTGTTAGAGAGAAGAGGAGATATTTAAACAAAAAAGCAAAAAGAAAAGGGGGGTGAAAAGAATGAACACTGTTGTTTTAGGTGTTCCTGTTAGGGAGAAGGCATTAATGGCGGATTTAGAAGCAGTAGGGGAGGGGCCTGCTCTGCCATGTGGTGACTGCTTTAGCAGAGAGGCCAAGGCAATCCCAATTTGTTTTTCTTAGGAATCTTAAATGTAGAGGAGAAAAAGAAGGTCAACCTTGAAGAAAAGCTCAAATCAAGAAACATAGGGGCTTGATAGGAGAGTCAGAAGGAGTGAGATTCTGTGTCAAAGTCTGAGCCTTGGGAGGGAGACACCTGGAGGCTAGCTTGAAGCCAGCAGCTCCTGGGAGAAGCTTGCAGAAAGAGCATGGAGATTAGGGAATCACCACCATCTTGTTGAGTTGGAGAACACATGGGGAGAAAGAGAGAAAGAAAAGTAGGATAGCAGGCAGCTTGTGAAAGACTGAAGTAGGCACTCCTGAGAGTTCAAATTAAAAGGGGACTCTCTTAAACAAGGGAAAGAATATTAGAATGAGAGTCACAGCCTGCGCTGTGGCCTGAAAGACAGCTGTTCGCTGTGAAGGAGCCCTCTCTGTGGAGCTGGGGAATAAATAAGATTGAGGCTAGAGAGCCACCATCTTGCCCTTGAGCTGGAGAACACATGGAGGAGAGGAAGAGACAGAGAGAGAAAGAGACCTAGTCTTTCTAGGCAGGAGCTAGTGGTAGCTGAGAATCAGAGAGAGAAGTGTTGGTCGAAAACACGTGGAAAGAGAAAGAGAGAGGAAGAGGGATAGAAAGAGACCTGCCTAGTCTTGTGAACTAGGCTGGAGTCACTCACAGTTCCATGGAGAAGTTCTAGGCGGGTGCCAGCAGTAGGTACTCTTGAAGCTGGCTTTGCCCACATCCTCTACCACCTGTAGGGAATGATGTAGGTCTGTGTGTGGGCACACATGGGCATGAGTCTCTGTTGCATTGTGGGTCCGTGCATCTGCCACGATGCAGTAGGCTGGGATTGTAGCTCAGCATGCCAGGAGCACAAGGGATTGACTCTACCGGCTGGTCCTAGTTATTCGTGGGGGCGAGGAGGACCACAACCTGAAAGAAGAACGGGCAAGAGAAGAAATGAACTCAAGCAAACAGTTGCTTGTCAAGAGTCATGTATTTGAACATGAAATGCTTTTTTATAGCATGCTTTACAAGGGGAGGGTGTAAGAGGGGCCAGGTGGTGGAAAAGTACAGAATCTTCTCGCCCTGTGCCTTGAAACATGTCATGGTCTATACGGTACACTGCCTTGAATTATAATCTACCTGCTATTCTTCAGAAGATATGGTACACTGCTTGAATTATGGTCTCCCTGCTATACACTGCTTGCCAAGCAGGATCTTGTGGTTGCCAAGCTGCAGGGGACATTGTGCAGGTGGGGAAAGGTAGGGGGTGAGGGTAAGGGCGAGGGTCCTGGCTTCTGGCATCTCCCCCTTCTCTGTTTAGTTAGAGAAGGTGTCTTATGATCAATCCCAACTATGTGAGTTTTGATTTTGGATGTCTAATTATGGGGGGGTCTTAGACAAGTTCACAACCCCAAAACATTGATGTGAGACGAGTCACATCGATGGTCGAAGGCTTTAGGCTGTCGACGATGGACAACGTCAAGGGACCCCGAGGTGGGTGAAAGGAGGGTGAGAGCCCTGTCTTAGGCCATGTAGGCTGCACCCACTCCCAGCACCATGCACTCCTTTTCGGCTGCATTGGGTGGGCCCCTGAGAAGTGGACCTACAATAATCCCATCATTGGGCTAACTCACAGCCATCCTAGTCCCTTGTAAATGTTCGAGTTACTAGCCATTTGTCAGTTTGGGGTGTAATATTGTCATAAGGGAAGGCTCCCCAATGTTAGCAGCCACATCAAGGGCGGCCTTGTTTTAGGAAGAAGCTAATTTTTGTTGGGGTGATCAAGAGGCCAGGCTCTCTAGCAAGAGAAATGAGGGCAAAGCCAGGCATACCAGGAACCCTTCTGGAGGGCGTGGAAGTCTAGGGGTCGACTGTAGAGGGAGGCAGGGGAGCTGGCAGCTGTGTCAGTCTCCTTCGGAGTCACTTCTGGATCTTCTTCAATTTTCAGCTGATAGTAAGGAACTTCAACTGTCTTCTTGATGGCAGAATCAATATGGTTCTTAACAAAACTTGTGAGATGATTAAAGGCCCAGGGGCTAAACGAGAGAAGCAAAAGAATGCCAAGAAAGGGTCCTAATATACTAGGCAACAGGGTGGTAAGCCAAGGAGAGGTAGAAAACCAGTTTTGATATCATGACTCTCATTGTTCTCTGGCTCTTTTTCTTTCTTCTAAACTCCTTTTGACCTTGTCCAGGCTATTTTGGACAAGGCCTGTCTTATCGGAGTAAAAACGACATTCTTCTCTGAGGGCCACACAGAGACCCCCTTCCTTAAGGAAGACAAGGTCAAGTCCCCTCCTGTTCTGTAACACCACCTCAGGAAGGGAGGCCACAGAATCCTTAAGATCTTGTATTCCTTTCCTCAAATTATTTAAATCTTTAACAATGAGGGATTGGAGATGAGCATAGTGATTATTGGAAGTCACCAAGGAAGCTATACCCATGTCTGCACCAATGGCACTAATTCCTAATATAACAGACAAGGTGAGGAAAGTCAGGGGTTCTCTCTTGGTTCTCAAAGAAGATCTTTGATCTATAATATTAAGGAAGGACTCTGGATCATGTATAAAGAAATGTGGGAAAATGGTAACAATTACACAATAATCTTTAAAATATAAAAAAACTGGGATTAAATATATAAGGAGTCAAACCAGAAGCACAGGCAAAATATGTATCATTAGGTGTCAGAGTATATAAAACGGTATCATTGAGGATCATTGTCTGGTTACAGACCAGAATCAAATCCCTAGGGGGGAGCATGGAGTGTCCCAAAAGACAAAGGCCTATTTCTAAAATGGAGCTAAGAGTAAGACCTCCTTCAGGTGAACGAGTCCCAAGGGGTCTATTACCATCATTGGTAAAAGTGGGAGGGGAGAGGATAGCTATCCCCTCATAGAAGGGAGGAGTAGGTGAAAAACAAATCCAGCATTGTTGATAATTAGTTTCGCTGGTATTATGGATAGCCTCAAAAAAAGCATTTACCAAGAAAATAATAAGGTTAGCAAAACTAAAAGCAGCAGTGATCAGTCCAATCTGTCTGCCAAGAAAGGAACTGTCCCCGAGTCAGAATGGACTGGGCTACAGTGAGCCATTCATTAGGAGTTAAATACCTGCCCCCGCTCCCCCCCCACCAAAACTCTCAAGAAGGGAAAGAGTAAAGGGGGCGTTAGGGCCATAATTCCCAACCGCAAAATTCAGCTTTACAAGATGTTTAAAACGGAGTTTTTTGAAAACTGTGGGATCACTTGTAGAATCATCCTGATCACTTTCATTTTCAATATCTGAATTGGGCTCGTTCTCAGAAGAATCAGCCTCAGTCTCAGACTGGAGGTGGGGAGTCCGAGAGGGCTTGCAGGAGGGATGAGAAGAAGAAGCAGGAGCAAGACGAGAAGGTGGGGGTACTGCAGGCACAGAGGAGGGGGAGGGCTGTTGGGCTCCACCCAACCATGTAGCAGGGGGAAGCGGTGGGGTTCGTTGAGACTCCAAATCAGAAACTGCGGCTGCAGGTAGCTGTGAAGAAGGAACCTGGGATCGGGTTACAGGAAAGGCTAAATGTAGGGAATCTTGTGAGGGAACAGAGGAAGAACAAAGGACCGAAAGATGCGAAATTTGTTTTTGAAGGTGGAGAATGTCCGTCAATTCACGAACTTGAAAAGAGAGGTGATCTCGCATGTCAGAAAGAGAATTAGGCAAAGTGGCAGGGAAAGTTGAAAAGGGAAGGGTGGAAGAAGGAGCAGAAGGTGCTGAAGAGGAGACCAGTCAGGGCTGTATTTTTCAAGGATGACAGCATCACCGGATTCCAGAGGCTGTGGCTCGAAGAGAGCAGCCGGGGGAGTCTGTCCAGAGAGCAGCAGAGAAGAAGAAAAATGACGCTTAGCAGCAGGGGGAAGCATCTTTTTGCAATACAGGATTGCAAAAGTGAGTGGGGGAGGGAGTCTGTAAGTCAGAAACTGATGAAGAGTTATAAGATGGAGGCTGAGAGACCAGTGGAGAGGAATCAGGAGAAGATAAATCTGGACAGAGGCGAGGCGGATCAGAAGGAGGGGGAACCTGTTCAGGGGGAATATCTACGAGAGTAAAAGAAACAGAAGCCTGAGACGGCGGCCTAGAGGGCTGACGAGATGGGCAGGTAGAATTAAGCAGAGATTGTGACAAGCAAAATTCAGCAACAAACAAAAGTTGTCACTTCCCTGTATCTTTATCTGCATCTTCAATAATATCTCTAATAATGCCCCAAAAGGAAAAAATTGTTGCAGTAACAGTCGCATCACCTTCAGTTTTAATTTTCTCATTTAATTCACGACCTACCTTCTGCCATTTCTTGGGATGGATGGTAGGACCATCAATCATAAACCAAGGACACTTCTCATCAATAAAGATAAAAAAACTTATAAGATCCTTTTTCTTAACCCTTATTCCTCTCTCTCTGAGTGCATGTTTGAGGTCCTATATGAAGGACGCCTCCTTAGACAATGAATGACCCATTCTTATGGGACGGAATGAAAATGAAACTTACCCAAGGACAACAGGTCGCGCAGGTCGCGGGCGATGATCGCTGTCTCACTCAATATTGATGTCGTGGCCACTTCTCAATGAGGGTCCGTCCAGAGGGATCCGTGCCTCGAGCCCCACGTTGGGCGCCACTTGACCCAACCAGCGGGTCCTAGTTATTCCTGGGGACGAGGAGGACCACAACCTGAAAGAAGAATGGGTGAGACAGGGAATGGACTCAAGCAAACAGTTGCTTGTCAAGAGTCATGTATTTGAACATGAAATGCTTTTTTATAGCATGCTTTACAAGGGGAGGGGGTAAGAGGGGCCAGGTAGTGGAAAAGTACAGAATCTTCTCTGCCTGTGCCTTGAAACATGTCATGGTCTATATGGTACACTGCTTGAATTATGGTCTCCCTACTATACACTGCTTGCCAAGCAGGATCTTGTGGTTGCCAAGCTGCAGGGGACATATTGCAGGTTGGGAAAGGTAGGGAGTGGGGGTAAGGGCGAGGGTCCTGGCTTCTGGCAAGGGATATTGGCTAAGTTTATTCTCTGTAACACTGGGCGAGTGTGGCGGGGCCTCACCCAGCATGGGGAATTTTCACTTAGTCTGGTTCAGTGGGGGGTGCAGAGCTCTTGGATTGGGGATCCCCGGGCCAGAAGGTGGCCAGAGACCAACTGGTCTCAAGCCTTTGGGCTCTCAGACTGCTGAGAGGTTACTGAAGGACTGAAACGGGGTCATGTGGGTGTGCAACCAGCCAACCCACAGCTGAGAGAAATGGGAAGGGGGGAGAAGTAAGAGGCCCTGGCAGCACATACAGGTGTGATTTGGTTACTGTACTTGCTTAGCAGACTCGGTGGCCTGGCCAGCTTGCTTGAAGATGTGGGTCCTTGTGGCTGGAACAAAGAGAGGTCCTCTGGGTGTGGGATTAAGGAGCTGCAGCTTCAGTCAGCATTGGAGAAGCATGGAATCTTCACTGAGTCAATTCCTCACAGCACCAGACAAGTGCCCCGCCCCTGTGTGGGGAATTCTCACTCAGTCTTGGGTTCTACAAGGTGGGGCAGACCCGGCCCACCTCAGGTGGACCTGGGGATCAATGTCTCTATTTGGAGCCCCCAGACGCCACTGGGTAGGGGGGGCACAGCAATACAGAGACAGGGACAAGTGGGCTCAGTTGGCAGCTCGAGACCCAAGAGAGAGAGACAGAGATAGCCCTGATGCCACGGCTTGCAGAAAACATTCACCTGTTATACTTGCTTGACTGAGAAATGGCTGTTCAGCTAGCTTGTTTAGTTTCTGTAGCTGTGTGGCTGTTCATAGCTCCACTTTGGTCTCGACAAATGTGGGAAAAAGTAGGGTCGTAGTGCAAGACTCCTGGAGGTGTTCCACGCTGGTGGGTCTCACATGCAGGAGAAAGTCTAGGGTTTCAGAAAGGTTTATCTTTATGGCAGATGGTAGATGTATTTGGATGTATCCCCCTGAAACTCAGGGTAGTCCTGAGTTAAATAGGAAGGGAGAAAGGGGGAGGGTCTGGGGAAGGATCCTTAATTTGCTCCACTCTCTGGTATTACATCAGTATGTAAATCCCTAGGGCCTGAGGCCTGTAGTCACACCCTCTACCTGTGCACTTTGGGAGGGGCTGTAATGGCCTATGTGACTGAACAATGTAGTTCTATGGAGATGAGACTGCGCATCAGGACTCTGGGTTCTTGGGACATGTCAAATGCCTGCCATTTCTAACTTAGAGTCTTGGGGTTCCAGGCCCATGCCCAGCCATGAACCAGGATACCCTTATGCAGTCCCACACTCATAGACTGTTTCTTTACAGGCTGAAGTGGCCACCATCTGTGGTCATGCAGGACACTCAGTAGAAGAAGGAGACCATCAATCCATACACAAAATCTTCAACACAAAATTTATTCTGCCTATAAGATGCACAAAGACAAAGATAGAGCCTAGACTGAGGGAACTGCCAACCAATGATTGGAATCCCATATAAGGGAGCCAACCCCAAACACTATTAATGGCATTCTGCTATGCTTGCAACCAGGAACCTAGCAGAACTGTTTCCTAAGAGGCATCATCTAGCAGCTGATGGAAACAGATGCAGAAATCCACATCTAAACATCAAGCAGAACTCAAGCATCTTGTTGTAGAGGTTAGAATTGAGCAAACTGGAAGGGTCAAGTACAAAACACAATTAATAGAATCAACCTGGGCCATTTGGCATCAAAGAGAATGAATCACCATCAAAAGACCATGCAGGGGCTTGACCTAACACCCCCAATTATGTATAGCACCCCCAATTATGTATGGGTCCTCTAGCAAATGAAGTAGAGGTTGTCTCTGACTCTGTTGCCTGCGGTTGGATCTCCTACCCATAGCTGGACTGCCTGGTTGAAACTCAGCAGGAGAGAAGGTACTTAGTTCTCCTTGGGACAGGATGTTCCATGGTGAAGTGGTACCTAAAGGGGACTTCTCCTTCTCTTAGTGAAGGGGAGGGACTAATAGGGGATGTTGCAAGGGCAGGAGTAGAAGGAGAGGAGTAATTTGGGCTATGATTAGAATGGAATGTGAATTTAAAAAAATGAATTTTGAGAAATTTTGAGAAGTTTCTACCAGGGTAATTAATTGATGAAAATCTTTATGATTTGTGGGTGTTGGAATTCTACAGCTTTAGAACCAACCTTATCTTGAGCTATTTTGGACATTTTAAAATACTTATTTAACACCTTTTCATATATGCCTCTTACTTTGAACTTCAGGTAGAACTTTTAGGACTGCATTAACTTAGCAGACCAATTCATTACCAATGTTATCAGAAAGCATCTGTAACTACAGGATTTTTCATCATACACATGTAACTCATCTAACCGATCTTTCCACTAACATATTTGGCTATTTTCTTGACTTGCGACAACTTGTCCAGTAATTAAAACATTTATAAAACAGTTTCATTATGGTATAGTTGTGCTTAGTATAACCTAATAACCTAATTCTATGTTCCAAGCAATGGTCATTCATTTGGATCACAGTACACTGTTTCTTATTCTCTTTGAGGTTTAGAGTTATATTTTTCTTGATAAGAAATGGGAAAATAATTCACCTTCTATTCATTTTACTTGTAAGTAAACATATCCTTTTGGAATGATGATGCATTGGGGATACTTTTGCATCAACTTCCACATGACTTTTATTTTTGAAATGGAAATAAAGGCTAGATATGACATTCATCAGTAGAGATACTTGTCTGATGATTATACGATGAAAAGAGTGACAGGTGATAGAAATAGGGCAGAAGAAGGTGGTTACAAAGTTATTATACTCTTGTCTGCTCAAGAAACATTCTCTGCTGTCTGGGTATGTTCTAGGTATGGCAGGCAGGCTTTCAATATCAGGAGCTCTCTCTTCAAGTTAATAATAGACATTTACCTAACTCTTTCATGTTTATGAGTTGCCTTCACTACCATGCCAGTTGCATTAATTAGTCCACTGTTATAATAAATTAATATTGCCCAACAGTATTCCATCAGTTTTCAACTGAACACTTCTTGAAACACTATCATTGCTTAAATTATATTACCCTTAAGGTTTTGATAGATTCAATCACTTAGATGTGCCCTTTCTCGGCTATTAAAACTCCTAATCTTTGTATATTCCTTGAGCTTAAAACTTTTGTGGAAGGATCATAACTAACATGGATGCCATACTGGCTTTCTCTGCAAATCATAATCATATGTGATCTTAAGGAAAAGGTTTTTACCATCCATGTGTAGGAAATAGGAGAATATACCAAATATTAGTTGTGATGCTGAAACACACATGGACACACACACACATTTTATTTTTAAGAATTAATATGCCAAGACATGTTAATGGATGATGTTCCAGTTTTGCTTAGAAGTGAGACCCATTCTGCATCCTTGCCTGTAGAAGAGTTATTCAATTATTATGATCACTGCAACCCTGAAAGCACTGTGCCGCCATCAGAACATACCTTGCTTTCATCTTTCCACTCTTCAGCACAACAAGAATTCATATTTTCTCCATTCCTTTTGAGAAATTCAGTGACATTTCACAGACTAAAATAAAAGCAATGAGAGCTGACAGTATTGACCTTTACCTGAGTTATGTGC
Organism: Grammomys surdaster; assembly: GCF_004785775.1. Lineage (NCBI taxonomy): Eukaryota > Metazoa > Chordata > Mammalia > Rodentia > Muridae > Grammomys > Grammomys surdaster. The sequence continues at coordinate 11,846,421 of NW_021604608.1, read as the reverse complement.
TCCTCAAAACAATGAAGTTCAGAATTCTCAGTTCCATCTGTGTCCAGGAAACCACTTATTACAAAGTTGTTTTTCCCTCACGTAATTTTTCAATCCCTCAGATAATACCCTGTTTTTATGTGTTACAAGGTGATACACAACTCTGCCACCTAAATCTCTGTATCTGTATTAAAAATTATAGGCTAAACATTATTTTCCTACTGACAAGATTCAGATATGAACCACACAAAACCACACCAGATCATGATATCATGACATACTGATTGGACAATATTAGAAATGAGATTTCTGAATCTAAGAACTTTATACAGTGAACACAATAATATTTAGGAGTTTACATGAAGCTGTATACTATATCTAGATTTTATTCATCGAAGTATTATTTCAGATTCCTTTAGGACTGAATCAAACCTGCAATAGGCATTGAAAATACTTTAAAATATTTATGTTTTAAGATGTAATAACAATGTTATAATTATTGTTCAATCTATTTTATAATGCAATCTTACAAGACAACCTCATATTTAGTATTTTAGTGTACATTACTGAAAGCTAAAATGCTAGTTTATTTTAAGATAATTAGAATTGTTTTTCTCAGTACTAGCAATTACAAATCATTTTTTCTGGGCCATCTGGTTATTATATTTTCTCCTAAATTTCTCATAAGATTACTGAACATGTAGGCTAATATCCACAAATATAATAATATATTATAAATGTATACACAATTTGCAATTATAGACTCAAAAATTATTTAGCAGACAATTTGAAAAACAACTTTTAATTGACTGAAAGAACTAGGAGTATTTGTATCAAAAATATGATTAGGATATATTCTTTCTGTTTTATCGCAAATAATTTGGAAACAATAGTTTTAGAAGCATAAGGTTGGTAATTGAAATGTTCAAATTAAATAAAAAGTAGGATTAACTTTACTGAAAATATAAACCTATGCATTTCTTTTTTAAAATATATTTTACCTATAATATTCTTATCATTGATTTCCTTCTTTCAGATCCTCTCAGGTCCTCCCTACCCAACTCCATGCTTTCTTTCTCATTCTGTCCTTAGAAACCAACAGGGAGCAATACAAAACAAACAAAAACAAACAAATAAAATCTAGAATGAAAAAAAAACACATGAAGCACACACACAAAGCCAAAAACATCAAAACACAAAATTGAAAAGTATATTTTGTGAGCAAAAGATTAGTGAGATGAAAAAAACTGGCCATGATTATTCATTGCTGTCAAGGATTTTAACTGACGTTATAGAGTGCTCACAAAAAGGGCCCATCATGGCCACCCTTCAAAATCCCAACAAGCAGCTGAGTCATGACATCCTGGCTTAAACCATAGATGAAACTGAGATAGTCATGAATGAAACCCACACCATGGAATATTGTCTGTGTTGCTAAGAGTTTGTTTTGTTTGAACATTTTCTTCCTTCCTTCCCTCTGCTTCTATGAAGTAAAGTTTACTTTAAACAAATGGACACGTTCTGTATTGAAGGCACATCACAAAAATTAAAGTAATAATTTTAGCATAACCTAATACTTCTAGAGCAAGTTAGCACTCTGAATCTAAGTGAAATACTGTAAGTTACATTGTATCTGAGTAAAATTGGTCAGGTTAAATCAATTTTCTCTCCTGTCTTGTTTTACTTTATGATTGATTCCTAGTCTTTGCAACATATTGCACGTTTTTTATTTTTTTGTTTTTGTTTTTTGTTTGTTTGTTTGTTTTGTTGAATACCGAAACTTCATCTGCACTCCTCTACCTTAGATTTGTAAAGAAAATCCTGTATTTATTGCTCACCTGGTGATGATTGTTAATTATAGTGTCATTTGCTTTAGGCTACCTAGTTACCTAAAACACCCAATTATCATAATAGTATAATAACCAAATAATTATAACATGTTCAAACATTACTCCTCTTAAAAAAATAGCAGTTGTTTGGGTTGATTGCTTGTTTATGTGTTTGATGGAAGCTCTCATTATTGGTCCCACAAAGGCTTGGGATACCATAGACAGATCATGCTGGTCTTCTCTAGTTTTTCCTACTTATACCTCGCAAATACTGAGATTGGATGCATGTGTCATCACACACCAAAGTCTGGTAGGCATATAAGATGTTGTTTGAAATTCCTTTCATATATAAGAAACTTTTAGGCAAAATTTACATTCTGCAGTCATTGTGCTCTGGAAATTACAACCAGCAAGAGAATAATACCAGGAACTGCTTTTGTCTCACTACTAGGATGAGTAAGTAATTTACAGAAAACATACTCATACTATATTGGAAAGACTCCTGAATATTTTAAGCACTAAAGTTTATAATAGTTAACAAATTATGTATGCACGTGTGTATACAAGATTATAGAAAATATATAATACCATGAATATTGGTTAAATTTATTATTATCTCTTCACATATAACATATGTGGAAACATTTATATTTTACACTTATAGTCAATGATTTTATTTATAAAATAAGGTACCACAATATTTTTAAGATGCAAAAATGCTGGAATCTATTTAGAGTGTGTAGTGGACTGTAGAAGGCTTCATGGTACCTTGTTGCCATTCATGTAAAAAAAAAAAAAGAAAAATAGAGAAAGAAATAGGGCGAATGAAGAGAGGTAAAGGGAGATGCTAGGAAAGAGGGGAAAAAAAGATTGTAATGTTAAGTTTGTCTGGTAATCACTATGAATGCTTCTAAGGATATTATAATTGGCCTTTAAGACAGTGACAGAACTAGCTCTAATATTGGATAAAACAATTTAGTAATAAAAAGAATCATTATTCTCTTTTGAATTCCTGGAAAAATATTAGAGATTTTAATCTGATCTGTTTTCTGTTGATCCTTTAACATATGCTTTTTTCTGTTTCTGTATCTCCAAGTACAATCAGCTACTATAGTAGTTACCCCTTCTTTAATTCCTATATACAACTCATCTTCCTAAATAACTCACAAATAATCCATTTGTTATGAGCAAAATTCTATGAAAAAACTAACACCAGAAGAATTTAATATTCAGCTTACTAGTAAATAAGATTTTCTCTGAACCTCCAGCCACATAGTCCTTGGATAAGGACACTGAGAGCATCTCTTATGAGTCTGCTGGCCTTTGGCTGTTGCCCTCCTAACATTTCATGACACTCTCTTTCTCTCATTTTCTTGGCCTCAATACAATGAAAAATAACTTAGCATCTTTTATATAGAAAAAGCAGCATTTTTAAGTCCTCCTTTGTAAACTGCAATGGGTATCATGTTGAATTTCAGAATCATCAGAAGTGCTCCATATTTTCTTGAATTTAGAAACACAAAGAGATCTTTCCTTTGAATCTATTCCATGGGGACACTCAGATTAATATTTTATGAGCAAAATTCTATGAAAAACCTGACTCAAGAAGAATTTAACATTCACTTTACTAGTAAATAAGATTTTCCCTTATACTTCAGCCATTTGGACATTGAACTAGGAAGAACATCTCCTATGATTTGAACAGTGACAGTCTGTGTCCAGGTATCATATTTTGAGACCACTTATCATCCTAAAGGGAATAAATACCTCTATATTCTCTATAATATTTCTGAATGAAAAATTCTTGAAGAATAGAGTATAAGGATGAGAAGGAGGAAGGAAGACATGCAGGAAGAGAGGACTGGAGGGGAGGGAGGGAAGAAAAGGAGGGAATAGTCTTTATTAATAAGTCTTTAACCTCCACAATATACACATACATATGTAGTTGCTAGTTTTATTTCACCATGACTCAAGTAGGGATTATTTTGGAAAAAGATCTCAGTAGCTAATATGTCTGTACCCGATTGGCTTGTGGGAAAGCCTCTGGTATATTTTCTTATTTAGCAATTGCTATGGAAGGACCCCTCCTATTTTGGCTTGTGCCACCCCTGAGCCAGTGATTCAGAATTGTATAAAAAAGCTGGATGAGAAACACTTGAGGACAAATAAAGTAATCAGCACTCCTGTATGATTTGTACATCATTCCAGACACCAAGTTCCTGCCTTGAGTTCTTCCCATACTTCTCTCAGTGTTGGACTATGAATTAACAGTTGTAAGTGAAATAACCCCTTTCCTCTTCAAGCTGCTTTTAGTCATGGCTTTTACCATAGCAAGACAAATCCTAGCAAAGACAGTATGTTAATTTGAAAATAAAATATTAGAAAAACCATAAAATCACATGAGAAATGAATACAAAAAGGGAGGCCTGTAATAATTCTTTTTATATATTTTAACAGTAAGTTTTTATTGCCTTTCTTTCAATAAAATGAGTTTATATTTTCACCTTTTCTTTATTCACAAGGAGTCTGGTTTTCAATGTTTGGAAAGCTCAAACTTGTCTTCACTTTCTAGCTAACTTCTTGTCCAATTATGCAAGCACAGCAATATATGCTCTAAAGAACACAGAACAGTGTGAAATACAAAATAAATAACCAATATCATTTATTTATGATGCAGAACTGCCAAGAAATATTCAGAGCATGTCTCTGACTCACGGTACCATTGATGAGGTTCTACTAAAAACACAGACTTTAAAATAAAAAGCACATCACAAATACAGAATACTTTGGAAATTTTGACTTAGATAGAATTTACAAATCTTTTAAATTGTAAAACAATTCATTAGAAACAAATCTTGTGTATTTATTACATTAAAATAACTTCAAGGTCTCTGGAGACATGGTTCTTTTTTTGTTGCTTCTTTTTCTCTTAGAAATATTAAGCTGTCTTTTGTAGAATCAATAGCTACCTTATCCTCTCTGTCTAGCCATCAGGTTGTTCTTTGAAGTTGGGACCAAGTAAAACTTACTTATATTTGGTTATCACTTTACTAAGTTAGGACAAAGGCTACATATCATTGTTAAATTATATATCTAATTGAAAGAGGCCACGATGTTCTTTAGTCTGAGTATTTTTCTCTTTTCCTGAACATTGACTGAAAAGCTGGTCAGGTTGTCCCTGAATTTTCACAAATTTCTACCCTAGTTTTCAAATCCATCAAGTTTCACTATGAGAAATAAATAGTTCACTGATTACTTTTTAAAGTTGAAGAATGTTAGCAAAAATCTTGATTATTCAAAGCAAAAAATAAGTGTATGGCAGATTTTTCCTGAATTATTTTATCAATTCTTGATTAACTTTGTGAATATGCATTAACTAAAGAGTAAAAAAATTGAAACAGAAAGCTCGATATGCTAATTAGGTTGGATTTTGAATAATAACAATATCTCACAAGACTCTTTGAAGTGATTTTGGTAGGAAAGAACATAACTAAGCAAAAAAATAGAAAAGATGCTAGTATGCTATCTCATTTGTGTGTTATCTGCATTCTTGTTGAATCCTGATTTTAAAAACTTAACTGTAATTTATATGTATCTATTGTTAATAATGGCCAAGTAGTTTAACATTCACACATAATAAGCCAAATATTTTCACTAGATTACATACCATTATCTATTGAGTGATTCCAAAATTACTCATAATAATGAGACAAAATTATGGTCTGGATGAAGCTGAGGTTATGAGACCTGAAGAATCTATATTCAGAAGTCTACTCTTACAGCCTAAAAACTACTTGGAATTAAAATACACAGAAAAAAAATGCTATATATACAAGAAACTTTGAAAGAAAATGGCTGGAATTGCCAATTGTAGTTACCAACTTAAAAATAACAAATTATATAGTTTGTTCATTGGTAAATTTTCTATCAAGATATTTCAACAAATGATCACATGCTGTTTATTTTCAAAGCAAACCAATTAGTACACTGTTTTCAGGAAAAAAATGTTTTTTTACACTGTGCATTTTCCAATGTACACAAAATAGAGCCATTTAGATATTGAATGATCAGTTGTATATGCTTCAATAATTTATTATTAAAATCTCTGTGGTTTTGATGAATGCATTACAAAGGGAATGTATAAAAACAACTTTATATTTCATCTGAAGTTTAAATCAATGATAACTGAGCAGAAACATGGCAGTAAGAACAACTGAGTTGTTACTAGACACACACACACACACACACAGAGAGAGAGAGAGAGAGAGAGAGAGAGAGAGAGAGAGAGAGAAATTTACAGCATTGCTTAACTTAGCTGCCATTCTTGAAAAATGGGCTGCTTGGCAGGAGTTTGGTATTGTCCAAGGACAAGGAAGTGGGCTTCAGGCAGGAATCTGACATTAGGCTAGAACAAAGACGTAATTTCAGGTAGTAATGTAAAACTTAGGCTAGAACAAAGATGTAATTTCAGACAGGAATCTAAATTTTAGGCTACAACAAATAAGTAGGCTTCAGACATGAAAATGACTTTGGGCTAGGACAGGGAATTTAGCTCGGATGTTTTGAACATCCTGGTAAGCCCTTAGAAACAGTGATCATAGAAGTGTTCAGATAATTGTGTTTAATGCCACCCTTGCTCTTTGACTATTTGTGTTTATTGTCTTGCTTGTTCCTTGACTATTTGCATGCATTGTACTGCTAGTTCTTCAACCTAGAACTGACCTTAATACATGCATGTAATTAAATTGGTATAAAAGCAAAAAGTAGGAGGAGGAATGAGATAGAGAGGTCTAGGGAGGGGAAATGGGGAAAGGGGATGACATCTGAATTATAAATGAATAAATTATCCGATAAAAATAAATTTAAAAAAGAATCAACAAATGGGACCTCATAAAATTGCAAAGTTTCTTAAAGCACAAGGACACTATTGATAGGAAAAAACTACAAGTAACAGTTTGGGAAAAGATCTTTACCAATCCTACATCCAATAGAGGGCTAATAATGTCCAATATATACAAAGAACTTAAGAAGTTAGAGTCCACAAAATCAAATACCTCTATTAAAACCTGGGATGCAGAGCTAAACAAAGAATTCTCATCTGAGGAATATCGAATGGCCAAGAAGCACCTAAAGAAATGCTCAATATACGTATTCACCAGGGATATATAAATCAAAACAACCCTTAGATTCCACTTCACACCAGTCAGAAAGGCTAAGATCAACACCTCAGGTGACAGCAGATGCTGGTGAGGATGTGGCAGAAGAGGAACACTCCTCCATTGTTGGTGGGATTATAAGATGAAACACAACCATGATGAAATCAGTTTGGCAGTTCCTCAGAAAATTGGACATAGTATTACACAGTCCCTGAGAGTTGATATGTGCATCAGTTCTATAGTATTTTGAAGATACTTTCACAGTTTTGTATAACTACATCTCAGAACACATCTGCAGGGAATGCCCAACCATGCATCTGCCCTCTGCAGCTCTTCTATAAATAGAGGTATATTCTACAACCATTTTACTCTCATATCTTTTCTGACTGTAAAGTCAGAAACATGGAAACAAACCTGTAGGTCTGACTACCTGTTTGAGATGGAATCTACATTTACTCTTAAATCATATTTGCAGAAACATTCTTTATGGTTGCCTTCAGAAACAAACAAAAAAACCTCTTCAGGACTTTAACTTTCATATGTTGGAATCTTAGCTAGTCAGCTCTTGCCATAAGAGAGCCCCTCCTTTTATTCTATTTTTTAACAAGCTTTTCTTTAATCTTTTTTTTCAGCACAAACCTTGGGTCAAACATACACACACACACACACACACACACACACACAGAGAGAGAGAGAGAGAGAGAGAGAGAGAGAGAGAGAGAGAGAGAGATCTGTCTATCTATCTATCTATCTACAAACACACACACACAATATATATATATATATATATATATATGAGACAAAGCAGCCTTATTTTCCCCCAAATGTCTTTATTCAAGTTTCTATTTTTTCTTTTCTCTTTGAAACCTCTTGACCTGTGCCTTCATATTACCTTAGCACAAATCCTTGTTAGAATGGCCCATTGGAACTTGATTATAGCATTCAATGAAAAGAATCAAGGAATCAAGAATTTCTCATCCAAAGTACAATTATCTTCCACATTTCTCCTAAATACAGCAGAGTCAGGACTGTCACAGCAAAAGCCCACTCCCCAATAACAACATCTATCTTAGTTTTCTATTCACAAGACAAAAATTATGACCAAATGACCAAAGGCAATTTGGAAATTATAACATTTAACTGGGAGCTTACAATGTCTGCAGGTCCATGAGAGCAAAGACACAGCAACAGCTAAAGTTGAGAGTGTATATCTCGAAGGCAGAAAGGGATACACAGGGCTGGTGTGATTCTTTGAAACCTCAGCACATGTACCCAGTGATGAATTTTCTCATAGCTTCTTAATCTCCCCAACTCTTCCACTAATACTGACCACTAATAAAACATAACAACTATAGGAGCTATTATCATTTGAACTATCACACACTAAAACATAACAAATTGCATCTTTCAAATAATTGAAATGTTATCATTTTTACATATTATATATATATGATGATATTTATTATAAATATTGACTTGTGGAGATATAGATGTTGTTTTCTTTTCTAGAGTTTTCTTTTTAAGTTGGAAAGCCAAGAGTAGTAGTAGAGTTTAAAAAGTGTAGATTTTGAAGTATAAATTACAGATGGGTTGTGAGGGTTTTGAGAGTGGAGCACAAAGGGCAAAGAAGTACTGATTTCATGAGTTTAAGATGTCAGACAAAAGGAAGGTACAGCTAACCCATTTAGATTCTTGGTCTATGAAATAATGCTTAGTGACACTGAAGATTATTTTTTGCCCCCTCAAAACACTTCTGCAAATGACAATCTATTTAAAAAACATGCAGGGATGATATTTAGCAATATATTTGACCATTCAATGGCCCTGTTAAATTTTCAAAAATATCAAATAATCACTAGTTCTTTTGACTTTACCAGGAAAATGTGGCCATTATTCATGTTTCTTGAAAACAAAACAACTGAAAATTTTTATCACCACTTCAAAATGGCAAAGTCAAATGCTGTGTTTTAGCCAATGTATTCCTGATGGTAGTATAAGGAAAAATCTGTTGTTCTATCGAAAATAACAATAGGATATATATTATTATTTCTTCCCTATCATTTATTTCAGACATATTTTCTCTTAGGGATTGTTAACAACCCATCTTGACTTTGTTTTTGTTCAAATTGTTTTAAATGGAATGATTTTTTTAATGTTTAAATGAACCAAAACTTTATTTGGATTTGAATATAACAGATTTTCTTACAAATATAGGGGAGACGGGATCTACTTTTTAAAGAAAAATATGATACTGTGAAATAGTCAGAAGGTACGTAGACGATGAAGGGATACTGGTGCTTTCTGTGGTATAATCACATTGATGGTGCCTATTTTATTTAACTAAACACTGTAGTTTTTCTTAAGCTGAGAACAATAGACATTTTTACATATCTTTGGGTTGCCACTTTCATGAATGCCTTTTGTAAATTTTTAATATTTATGAGATGATTATTAATATCCGCTAACACAAATAATGTTCCTTACTTCAGTGTCTTCTGCAATTTGAATTGCACTTAGTTCATTGTGCTAGGTTACATGTTTTCACCTTTTATTTGTTAGGAGACTGTTGCATCAAACATAGAAAAGAAATTATAATGCCAGAAACTATGGACTGAACTACTTTTACATTTACATTACTGAATAATTATGACCACTTTTCTACCTTCAATTTTAACATGAAAAAGGAGACCTACTTTAAAATAATTACCTGCAATTTTGACTTGACAAAGATGTCAAAGCTTATTTCCTTCCCTACATTTCTTTTTGTGGTGTTCTGGATTAAGAGTAAAATGTTTTGATGTAGTATCTACTGTCACTGCATTTCATGTCTAGGATGATATAATTATGAAAAATAAAGCTTAACGTAGGGAAGCAATGAAAAGACTTAAATTAGTCTTTTCTTAAGACTCCTCGCATGCATTTTTTTCTATCAACTTTTTATTGGAAAAAAATAAGAAAGGATAACCATATCTTTTTCTTTTCATCATTTAAAGTATTTTATTTTTTAGTAATGCATATTTCCAGAAATATTCCAGAGGTTCACCATTAATTACAGTCAATCAGTGTAATTATAAAACCTATTAAAATCTTTCTGTAAAATGCCCTGTGCTTTGTAATCTTAGTGTGTAAATATAGTGTTTGATACTTGTACTTTGGAAATACACTCAACTGTGTTCATGGATTGTATTTCCACTTAAATGAAATAATGAATTTAATTCAATGGTCACTTTGGTTTGGAAGTGTTGACTTTAAATCTGCCTCCTGGTTCAAAATTGATCAGAACTAACAATTCTGGGAGGTCTCTCTTTACCAATTGGTTCTTCGTAAGTCTATGTTATGTGATGTCTTGGAATCATTCTTAAATTTTTAGTAGTGTTTCTCAAAGTCCCAATGGATGTGTGGGTTATTTCCTTTACTGTGAAATTGTGTTCTCATGTTAAAATACTTTATTTCCTTTTTTTAATATTTCTAATTATTAGTTTACAACCCATGTCTGGAAGTCATAGGGAAATGTTGGGAATTGTTTCTACCCTCTATCTGTATGTCCTTGAAATCACACTCAGGTGGTAAGTCTTAGCAATAACAGCATGTACTCTCTGAACTTCCTCCCAAGCATTCAGCACACAGGTTTTCTGAAGGTTTTGCCTTGTGATTGTTCAGAGTAGCTTTAATCTAGTAAATCTGCACCTCTGAGTTCAGGAGTTTCTTTCTGATACCACTAAAATCATGAATCCAGAGTAGTAGGACAATGCTTCTATGGAACAGAAGCAATGCAATCTTACTCATGATTATTTGCTTTAAAACTTAAAATGTTGAGGGTGCTACTCAGTTGTCCAATGTTTGCTTGGTCTGTATGATGCCCTGGTTTAATGTTCAATAGTACAAAACTATCCAAGCAAACAAACAATTAAAACATGTATTACTACATGTTAGCAAAACCAAATAGCTAGCTAGTTTACTAATGTATGGCTTATATATCCAATAAAAGCAGATATTAAGATATTAAGCTAGTCTATGTAAAAAGCTCCATAGCAGCTGAGGGTATGTACTGAGTCCCTCTTTCAGAAGAGAAAGTGGGATGGAGGGGAGAATATAGTATCAGCAATATGCCAGTTATTAAATTCATGATAGAGTATTTAATGTAAAATAAAAGAAATGTTATGGAAGAATAGAAGATTATTCTAATTCTAAATTTTTTGTGATTGAATCATCATAATCAGAAATTAATTAATCTAGAAATTACTTTATGTGTATTAAGAAATAGTTCTTATCAAGTTTCACAATATGCTGGCTATTTGAATTAAATATTTATTTCCTTTGAAAATTTTATTTAATTTTTTTACACTCCAGATTTTATTCCCTTCCCTCTCTCCCCTCTGACTGTTCCCCATCCTATACCTCCTCCCCATTTTTTATCTCCATGAAGATGTCTCCAAATCCCACCCCCAACCCAACAGACCACTCCACTATGTGGGGCATCCATTTTCATGAGGGTTAGGTTTATCTTTTCTGAATGCAGACCTGGCAGTTCTCTGCTGTATATGTGTTGGTGGCCTCATATCAGCTGGTGTATGCTGCCTGGTTGGTGGTCCAGTGTTTGAGAGCTCTCAGGGGTTCAGGTTAATTGAGATTTCTGGTCTTTCTACAGAGTTGAAGGACCTCCTCAGCTTCTTACAGCTTTTCCCTAATTCAACCACAGCTTCTGTCTATTGGTTGAGTGTAAATATATGCATCTGACTCTTTCAGCTGCTAGCTGGGTCTTTCAGAAGGCAGTTATGATAGGTCCCTTTTGTATGAGCAGTCCACAGCCTCAGTAATAGTGTCACGCCTTGGGGCCTCACCCTGAGCTGGATCCCACTTTGGGCCTGTCACTGGACCTTCATTTCTGCAGATTAATCTCCATTTTTGTCCTTGCAGTTCATTCAGATACATATACAGCTGGAGCCATGGGCCCCTCCCTATGTGCTCCCAGGCTGGTGGTTTAGACCCTGGGAGCTCTGGTTGGTTTGCAAGGGGCTGCAAACCCTTTTAGCTCCTACAGTCTTCACTCTAACTCCTCCATTGGGAACCCCATGATCAGTTCAATGGTTAGTTGTGAGCATCTGCCTTTGAATATGTCAGACTCTGGCAGACCTCTAAGGAGACAGGTATATCAGGCTCATGTCAGCATGCACTTCCTGGCATCCACATCCCATGGTGACTGCACATGGGATGGAAACCCATGTGGAGCCGTCTCCAGACAGCCCCTCCTTCAGTTTCTGTTCCACACTTGGTCTCCACATTTGTTCCCTTGAGTATTTTGTTACTCCTTCTAAGAAGGACCGAAGCACGACACTTGGTCTTCCTTCTTCATGAGCTTCATGTGGTCTGTGAGTTCCATCTTGGGTACTGCGAGCTTCTGGGCTAATATTCAATTATCAGTGAGTGAATATCATGTGTGTTCTTTTGTGATTGGATTACCTCACTCAGGATGATATTTTCTAGAACTCAGATGTCCTTCAACAGAGGAATGGATACAAAAAATGTGGTACATTTACACAATGGAGTATTACTCAGCTATTAAAAACAATGAATTCGAGAAATTCTCAGGTAAATGGATGGAACTAGGGCATTTCATCTAAGGTCCTTCCCTTTGAGTTCGGAGAGTCTCTCACTTCCCAGGTACTTTCTAGAAGGTCCCCTCATTACCTACCTCTAAAGTTTGCCTGTTTCCATTCTTTCTGCTGGCCTTCGGGGCTTCAGTCCATTTTCTACTCCCAACACCTGATCATATTCCATTCTTCCCCTCCCTGTCCTCTTTCTCACACTGTTCCTCCTTCGCCCCTTTTGATTTCTTTCTTCTCCCTTCTATGTGGGATTCAGGTGTCTTACTGAATCTTCACCATAAATGATGTTGTGATTCTTTCAATGGAGAACATCCCCAAAACATGTGATCTTAGTACTTTTTCTCAGGTTGGTTATGCTGCTTTGGAATCTTTTAAAGCCTATCATTTTATATTACTTGTTGTTCCATGTTAGGAAATCAAATAAAAAAATTAGGTGTTGCAATACTTTAAATGTTCCTGTATTGGCAGCATTAATATTGAAATCATGTCTATATTATAAAAAATATAGATTTAATTAAATAAGCATATATTTCTAATATCATGTGTTATAGGTCTTGATAAAAAAAAAACTTTGTATAGTTACAAAAGCCCTTAGATAGCCATAATAAATTTCTGGTGTCATATTTCATAGGTCTTGAGACAACAAGACTTTATATAACTATGAAAGGCCATGAATAGTCAAAACAATTTATATATTACTATGAAGACCACTAAGCCAAAGAAGACACATGGAGCTAAAATATCTGGTCTCAAACTGTAAAATAGACATAGTTGAAAGATAGCCATGTCTGGCATAAAAAGATTCAGGGAAACAAAACAGAACAGAGGACCCGAAAATGAACCAAAATCTTTTATCCATTGAATTTTTCACCCTTTTACAGACTACTTTAGTTTTGTCTAATTTGCTTATACTTTCTATCATTTTTATTAAATTATTTTATTTATTTACATACCAAATGTTGCCTCCCTTCCTGCTCCCCATTGTAAGAGTTATTTACCCCACACCCCCTCTTTTGCCTCTGAGGGGGTACTTCCCCATCCAACCATTCACCTTCCCTCACCTCAGCATCCTTCCTTCCCTGAGACATCAAGTCTTTAAAGAATTAAGTACATCCTCCCTAATGAAACCAGAGAAGGCAGTGCCCTGCTACATATGTGCTGGGGCCTACAGACCTGCCCACATATGGTCTTTGGTTGGTGGCTCAGTCTCTGGGAGGTCCCTGTGGTCTATGTTAGTAGAGAGTGTTGGTCCTTCTATTTGGTTGCCATATCCTTCAGCTCCTTCAATCATTCCTCTGACTCTTCCATTCAGTGGTTGGGTGTAAGTGTCTCTCTCGGCCAACTGCTAGTAGAACTTCTCAGAAGTCAGATTTACTAAGCTCCTGTCTGTAACCACAACATGGCATCAGTAATAGTGTCGCGATTTGGGCCCCACCTATGGGGTGAATACCTATCCTTTTACAAATGATTATTTTTTATATGGGAAAACTATTTACTAAATAGTGCTGGAAAACCTGCTTATGTATTTACAGAGAAATAAAATTATATTTATCATTTTTCAGTTTTCACAATATCCAATTCAAAGAGAATACAAGAATAATCTGAATACTGAAATTTCTGGATAAAATTTTAAAGAATACTTTTCAAGATATAAGGTAGGCAAGAGCTTTCTGACAAATGCTTCATAGGTACAAGAAACAGCCTAGAATGTCAATAGGAGGATGTGAAAGTATAAAATTTTCTCCATGTAATAGAAAGCTATCACTACAGCAAATGGACAACCCAGAATAAGAGAGAAAACTTCAGATGCTTAAGCTTCAGATACTTAAACATGCTTTTAATTTCACATAGTAGATTTTTTGATCACTGGCATTTTGATTTTTACTTTTTAAATTTGGCTTGTCAGCTGACTGAGACAGACACAGATACTTACACCCAACCAATCGATTGAAGTCAGGGACCCCTGTGATTGAATTAGGGAATGGCTGGAAAATGTTGAGGAGGAGGATGACCTCATAGGAATACCAGAAAACTCAACTAACCTGGACAGCCAAGATCTCTCAGACAATCAGCCACCAACCATGTATACACTAGCTTGTATGAGGCCCCCAACACATATACAGCAGAGGACTGCCTGCTCTGACCTCAGTGAGAGAAGATGAACCTAACCCTTGAGAGACTTGAGACCCCAGGGAATTTGGAGACCTGACAGCATGGGGTGTGGTGGGGTCAGAGAGTGAGACACGGAGGTAGAGGAATGGTATGAGGAACTGTTGGAGGGCAGACCATAAGAGGGATAATGAATTTACTGTTAAAAAAGATTAAAGTTAATAATACTAATAAATTGTCATTGTTTTTAAAAGTATACATATATATGTATATTTACATATATACATATATATCACATATATACTATCATATATATTAGTTTCAACTTAATATATTATGTATTTGTTATAGCATGTCACTCCATAAAAAATACAAACTGTTTTTCAAACATGTCACATTAATCTGCAGGTTGTTTATATAAATCTACAGTTCTTCTCTTCTCTGAAGGTTGAAATGCCATGCTTCCCCTTTGCTATGATTTTTGAATCAAATTTTATCTTGGTAGATACTACGCATTTTATACAAATTTAATATTCTTAAGCTTTGTTATAGAATACACTAAGTTTCACAAAAGCATGCCAATACCTGTGAATTATTCATTTTACACGTTTGGGTGAGTACACAGCAATATTTGCTCTAATGCTAATTGCTTCTCACTGCAGAGGCAAGTCTCTCTTAGAGCAATGGCTTCTCCGTGAATTATGAGAGTTTCCTTTCAGTTCAGAGTGAAAGGACTATTTCTGAATCCTGTGACAGCGGTGAGTGCTAGTCCTCATATTTGCACCTACTCCTGTCTCTGCCTGTGAATGAGGACATCACTGGTGTGTACCGTTGATTATTCAGCTGAATTCTGTTACGGAGGGTACTGTGCAGATATCCAAAATTCTATCTTCTGTAGTTCTAATTGTTGTTATTTTAACTTGGACTCTTATTTTTTCTTAAAAACTCATGTCTATCTATTTAGTTTTTTTCAAATGCATTACCAACTTTGGGAAAATTTCTTATTCTACAAAAGCCTTAAAACACCCTTGTCTAAGTTTACACTGAAATAAAATCTTTGGCTCGCTTGTTGGAAGTAGTGGTCTAATAGTTTTTATTTTAACTTGAATAGCATATCTCTCACTGACAGATGTGAAATGGCATAGAATATTTCAGTTTTTATACAATTATAAATAATTTTATTATCATATTGTCTGGAACCCTGCCAATCCATCTGAGTTGGAAGCAGTAAGAGTAAGGGATATTTACATCAATATTTTTCTACACTGCTGATGTTCTAAAATAATCTATGAATGATCTTTAAAATGTGCTCACCGGACCCTTGTATAACAATGTATTTTCAGTAACACAGGATATATTAAACTTTTCCTTTACAAAATATGTATCATCCTGTTAGATCTCTCTTGTACAGTGTTCTCTTTTCATCTCAGGAATCTTACAAGTTTTGTGTTTGCAACTACAAATGTAAGTCACTTGCAAAACACAATAGTTATTAAAAGTAAATACAGGAACATTTGAGGGTTAATGTTAATGTCAATTTAGCAATTAATTACTGTGAGACATGCTTCCAGGCACACCTATGTAAGACTATGCAGCTTTGGCTAATGACTATCAGGGGTTATGTTGGTTAGGTTAATTGAAATGGGAAGACCCACACTGAAAACAGATGGCATTTTTCACTATGCTCCAGACCTGGACTTTTACAAAAGGGAGAAATGAGCTAAGCACAACTATTCAGTTTTTATTTATTCTTCTCTGCTTCCTAACTGTGGATAAAACAGGACTAGCTCTCTCAAAATCCCATGCCACAAATTTCCCAACATGATGTCACGTACTTTGAAGTTTCTTCCATCAGAATAATTTACCAGAGCAATTTATTACAAACACAAGAAATGTAGCTAAGGTAATTGTAAAGACTTTATTAGGAAATCTTAACTATAAACCAGTGCAATGCATACTCACCAGGCCCTAAAGGCCTGAAGTAAGTAATGCTTCATTTGCGTGATGCAGATGATTTTAATTGCTACAAGGGATCATCTCCCATCCTGTTCAGTGGAATTATGGGAGTGTAAAACTCTACTCGTAAAAGAAAATTATACCACACAAATCACCAAACATTAAAACACTGTTGTGCATTCCTACCTTCTAATTTTTTAGACTAAATAGAGTAAGGGGAAATATTAATAAAAAAGATTAATGTGAATTGTATCATATTTATATCCAGTAAAGTAAATATCATGCAAACCACTCTACAGGGAGTATTCATATAGCAATTAAAGGTGTGACTATGGCTTCTACCTAGGTCTAAACCTATCAGAATAAGATTCAATAATTCATAAGTCTGGAAGCGGCCTGTGATTAAGAACACTTAGATTTCAATAGTGCTATTTGTACCTGTCAAGTTCATAAGATTTTTTTCATGTTTTGTATACATGCTACAGTGATTTGATGGCCTGTTTTGATCTAAGAAATGAAAAGGTCAAATTCCATTTACTGAGTTCCAAATATTTTAGTCTATCGATATTTTATCTGGATGAACAGTTCTTTTTGTATTATAAACATAAAGAACAAAATCTTTCAGCTTTATTTTTAAGGTTCTTTGTATAGAACATTTTGTTTTGGTGAGTATTTGCTGTGATATTAAAAGTGCCAATAACTATAACTTCCTAACATGCATTTGCTCTTATTTAGTTATAAGGTAAACATATGTAGAGGTCATTTATAATGAACAGAATAAGGTTTATTTTCAACTTAAGTGAGAATTTAGAAAAACAAATAGCTTAATTTGCATTTCTTGGAAATCCAATATATGTGTTCTTTTAGTTACTAAAGAACAAATGTGAATAATGTTATATGGACTTTTGGAGTGAGGCTTGTGTTCTTTTTTTCTCAAAACTAATATGGTATTCCATGTGCTGTAACATTAACAGTTTTGAGCAGTGTAGAACAGACATCTTACATAGAATCAGCTATGTCTTAAGGACACATATATGATAAACAAGTCTCTCTGAAGAGTCTTATATTCTCATAGGTAGAAATATTAAAGAACATTAAGTATAACTATATTCAAATGTTTTGCTTTTTAAGGTTCTTTTCTTTCATTTTTTAAAAGGAAAAATTACTTCAATATTGATCTGTCAAAGTGATAGTCCACAATTCATTGTCTTCCTCAATACTATCTACTGAACATAGTTAGATTTCAAAGAATGTTCATTTCTGAGGATGTAGAAGAAATGAATAGAGCTTACTTGTTACCTTCTTTTACACAGTATTTGAGCCCGTCTCCCTTCAACACTATAACAGATCAAATGGTAATTCCTGATTAATGATTTGACTCATGGAAAACAGAAGAATTTGGTAAAAATATAGAAAAATAATAATCAAGTGAATAAAGACATAAAGTTTCCTCAAGTTGATTCATGCTAGTAAGGGAAATTAACATAAGGCTGTGAATAATATATTTTAAGAAGATATATTGAAAGTCTCATTTTTGTAAAAGACAAAAAAATCACTTGTGGGAAACACAAAGAGACTAACATGCAATTCATATGATAAAAATATTTACTTCATCAGATTTTTCATTTTAAAAACACATAATAGTCTGAAATGTAAGATAATTTGTATAAAAATTTTAGAAGATAACCTCTTCAATTTTATAAATCACTTAATTATACCATAATTTTATCTTATGAAATAGAATGAATTTCTAATACCATAGATAGTGTCAAGTCTTGTACATTCTTTCATACACACATGCACTCATGTAATCTTGTGGCAATAATTACTTCATAATGTTTGCACATTAAGGCTATAATAATAACTATTAAAATATAAATTATATAAAATATTATTACAAAACATAAAAGCTACTAGCAGTTAAAATTTGAGTTATAAATTATAAAAAGCATAAACACTGTGAAACTAAAACAGTCAATGTGATAACCAAGACCATCACTTAAATAATGATAGGCAGGTAAAATATACATTTTGGATGCACATCAAAAATGGATACTTTATTTTATGTCATATGGAGAAGGCTCTCCAGAGATGTAGTCATGAAACCTAAATAATACATGTTACAAAATGATGAGTTTTTGTGGAGTTAATTTCAGACTTTGACTAAACTTTTTCTGAACAGTGGAAATGAAACCTTACTTATGAGGACTAAATATGGACTACTGTAGCATATAACCCCTGGTACTACTGTAAAACAAAGAAGAATAGATGTTGCTAATCAATTTATGGAGAACACTGAGGTGAGAAAAGAATAGTGTTATTTCCATAACAGGACTAGTAAAATCAAACATAAACAATTTGACACAGTACATAAAATTGGATTTATGTAGTTCTAATTGAGAGTAGTTTTGCTAGTTGTAAGTTATAGGTATGTGTATTATAATCTGTGGATCTTAGGAACTTAGTTTTCAATGTTTGTTGCAATTAATTTTAAATAGATTTGTATAAAACATATTCTTTAAGAATGATTTGTCACAGAATACAATGAATTAATACTCAGGTATAGAAACCCTTATTTTCATATCTATATTGTCTTTTGGATTCTAGGATGTTGATTGAAGAAACAAACAAATGGATAGTAAAAGTAACTGGTAGTTGAATATAATATAATTGACAATCTAAATAAACAAATTGACTTTTTTCAGTACTACACACTAATTAAGAGCAAAACATTACAACCTTCACAAGTTTGTTACTCTAAAACTTCCTGGTAAATATTTCTATAATTTCTATTGTAAAATGGTAAATTGTTTATTATTATTAAGCACCATTATTAAGCACTACAAATATACATAATTTAATGTTAATGTATTAGATTTTGTGTTGTGTAAGACCATGAATCATTGGATAGGAACTAAATACACTTAGGTCACAATTTGTTTTACCATAAAGGCCTACTCAGCTTTGTGCATATTATTGACAGAAAATTTTAAGAGACATGATAAACGTTAAGAAAATAATGAAACACAATCTTTCTTAAGTAAAATGTGTTTAGATAGCTAAATTCATCTAATAAATTTATGTGAATTTCTGTGTAAGTATAAAAACAAGGAAAATAATTTGCTAAAGAAGGAAAATGAAGGAATGTTTTGCAGAGATATACAGCCTTTCTAAGTGGCTTCAGACAAACTATTACTAATTTTAAAAGAATAGAAATTTGGGGTTCATTTTCCCATGTATTATCTATGCTTATTGTATCTTATGATTAATTCTGGTGGATTTAGAATGTGCTAATAAAATTATTTTACTAGTACCCATACAATAATCTCATTTCTTGTATTGTTGTTAATACAAGTATTAAGTAGTATTATTCTTTATTATTCAGATTATATTCTTCATGTCACATATTCATAGTAACTTTCATTGTATTAGAATCATTTTCCATGTCATTTTTATCTTCCTTCATTCCTAAGCAACACCCTGAAAGACTATTGAATTTCCTTTTCTAGTACATTACATGTCACATTGGTAAATTAAATTGGGAGTGAAATAAGAGTGTTGAAGATATTTCATAGGACATAATAGCAATATATTTTTATATATTCCTAAGGGCAAACTAATTAAATGAGACCCTTTAACTGATATATATATATACATATATATATATGTATATATATATTCAATTTTATAAATATTCCCCCTTTCTTGCATATTGCCATGAGACATGGTAAATGTTGCATCGAATGTTCATCCACATCACAACATTCCCTGTGGGACGTCAGGGGAATCATGGCTCTCGAGCTTCAGGGGATAAACAAAAGATAATATGTCCAGGAGAAAAAAAATCATCAAGTAATTTTTTAGGCTCCAATCCAACATTCCCAAGAGGTGTACAGAGTTGCTATGAGTGGAGAATCTCAGCAGCCAAACTGCAGAAGAAAGGAATTTGTATCAACCATTCTTCCTGCTAAATGTATGGAAACTTCAAAGGTTACAGGAATTCTTGAGTCACCCCTCATGTTACACTGCATAGCAGGAAGTCTTACCACCAGTCAAAATGTCGACAGGGAAAGAAAAATCATCAAGGGATACCAACCATAGATATATAGCTGCAAGCAATTAATGACTATTATGAGAAGGAGAATTTAACTTCTCTAAGGACAACTTCCCTGATTGATTACCCAATCCCAAGTAGTTAGATCTAAACAAAAATACAACAGAGCAACTAAGCATGTGGTATGTATGTATTTAATTACACACACACACACACACACACACACACACACACACCTCACAAACACCAGAAACACATGTACTTTAGTAAAAAAAAATACCATGAATATGAAATAGTAGAGAAACAAGTGAGAAATTAGAGACAAGAAAGGAGAATAAGGTTAATGTAGTTCACATATAAAATAAAAAAATAAACATATATCTCTTCATTTTGTTTTTCAAATGCAAAGTAAAGTAGAATTTCACTAAAGTTTAGTCTGAGCAACTGAGTTTGTTATAGAGCTTTTACAGAACAATTATTGGCTAAGCAAGATCGATTGCAGCACACTTCCACAATCTTTGTATCAGTTCCTGCTTCCACTAATGTGTGTATTTAAATTCCTCTTCAGGGATACTGGTCATTCTCTATGTGTGTGACCTGAGAGTTGTAAGCTTATATGAACACTTTACTCTCCAAGTTTCTTTTCAATATATTGCTTTATAACAGCAATAGATATCCTAACTAAGACAGATGATGAAAGATATTGATTATCTATTCCCTTTGCTGAGATAAATTCTTTGCTAAGTCCATGGTCATCTGGAACTATCTCTTGATTGGTAAATTCATAGTTATGATGTCTACAATTAAACATTTTATAAATTTAGATTTACTAAGGATATGTGTGAGCATAGTTTAACATGAAATAGAAACAGGAAATTTCCTCTTTCCCCATCTTATACTAATTATTATTAAGTTTGAATACTTTATTTTTAACTGTCAGTCACTAATTTTTCCTGATGTTCATTTGTTTGAAAATTACATCCCTCTTACTACATTATATTTAATTCACATATCAGAAACTATAACATCTTACGTCTTGTTTGTGAACACTTATCAAGCTTTTCTGGTCTTATGTTTCTAAATTTTATAGAAGAACTAGTGCAAGGATCACAGAAAGATTGGTAATTGGTATTTGAGCAATGTTATTTGAGCTAGCCTTTCATTTAGGCTGTAAAGCTGGAAAAACAGACCTTACAATGAACATCACTGAAATTAAATACTATTTCCCTATGCTGTTCTCTCCTTCTGTTAATAATGATGTGAATCTTTATTACACGGTTGAGATATATCTGTGTTATTTTTCAGTAATTAAACTCTTCATTTAAGTAAGTAGCTAAACACAGGGCACACATTTGTAGATGATTATACTTTATCTTTTACGATAGTGTATGTCTGTGTCAGTATATGTCTCCACTACTATGTGTCTTTTTAAATGTTTATTTGTTTATTGAAGACTTTTTACTATTAAGGTAGGACATGGACACTTGTTTTATTTTTATTGGTAATAGATAATCTTTATTTTGTTGCTCCAATTGCTATAGCTTGTTTGAGCATTCTCTGTGTGGGAGATTGACTGCTGTGAATTTCCCTACTTTCAGTTGATATATGTAAAATGTTTAAGGCTCATCATTGACATATTCTGTCCTGATAAGATTCAACATTTTCTCTTAGGTCTTCTGTTTTCTTTTATTAGATGACAGAAAGAAATGCGTCTTGTCTCCTATCAAATATAAAATTACAATGTGTATTTAGTGTTCTGTATGTTCTAAAATCTTGATCGGCCAAGCATCACTCAAAAAATTTTGAAATTCAGCAGTTCAATAACGTAATGCTTCCTCCTCCTCCTCCTCCTCCTCCTCCTCCTCCTCCTCCTCCTCCTCCTCCTCCTCCTCCTCTTCTTCTTCTTCTTCTTCTTCTTCTTCTTCTTCTTTTTTGGCAGAGTTCAGGGAATACCTTTTTACTTGTCAATATAGGAAGCTTAATTCTTTCAGTTTTTAATTTCTACTTTAGCTAGATTTTTAAGTCGCTTCATGTTCAATTATCAGACAGGAAAAAAAGAAATTCTGAACAAGACTTTGCTTCTTATGTGCTTGTCCTTATATATTCAAATGCCCTGTCTGCTCATATGCCTTTGACTGTCGTCAATCTTCTAGCAGATCTGATTAAAACATACACTTCCTGCCATCCTGCTTCTGATTAGTGAAAACTTTAAGCTATGAGAAATCAAAAAGATATTTTTGAAAGCAAGTGTTCTTTTTTTTGAGTGTCATTTCAGTTTAAGTCTTCAATTTTCCCCTCAATCCACGACAACAGACTCTCTCTACACTTCTTCCCCGCACCTTGCAGAACTTTGGTTATATTTCAACCTCCAAATTTGTTCTGTAGCTTCTTTTAAAAACACACAGATACTTGGTTATTAATCTTAAATATAAGGAGTAGTTATCAAGCTTCCCTACTCAGAAATTTTTTGACAACTGCCAATTATGACCAATAATGTTTTACAATTATATCTGACTGTTCACATTCCTCTGTGAGCTATATATTGCAGTCTTTCTCACACTGTTTCTCAATATATGTTAAATGATGCAGCCGATATGACTTGCTCATCATTCTGCGAACGCACCATGTGGTTTGCCTCCTCCCGGTGTTGATCCCATCCCTCAGCACTGAGCATTGTGCTCAGTTTTACTTACTTTAAAGCCTGACTGAAATGCCATTTTTCCCAAGATGACAAAAGAAAGTTTTTCTTCTTTTCCTTTTGACTACAAATCATGGTTTTAGAACCGCTTCCTAGTTTTTAAAGCTTCTTATTTTCAGTTATGACCACAGCGCTACATAAAACTAGCACACAGAAACTGAAATATATTTATCTTTATAATACATGCAATAATCCATGACATATTTGTCATGGATATCTTGACAGTAAAAAAAAAAAAATTCTTAATGAAATAGAATTAAGGACACAAAGTAGATAAACAATATAGAATAATAGTATTAAGTCAATCATTTTAAAATAACAACTGAAAACTTAATATAATTTTTCTCAATTTTACTAATTCAATTACAGCAGCAAAATTTATAAAGTTAAAAGAATTTTTAGTTTAAATTTTTACATGTCCAATAATTTGAAAAGTGGACTAATATGTAAGGGTATAGGAGTAGCAGCAGAGTATATCTGTAGCATTCACACATTCTTGTCTTTCATCTTGTTCTTGTTTGTGTGTAGGGAAGAGAGCACTTAAAATATAACAGTAACATTTTGTATAAAATACAAAGATACAACAAAGTCATGAAAAAATATATTGTAGGGATTTATTTTCCAGGAAATACACAGTCGAATAAAGCACATCAACCCCTGATATCAGGCTGAAAACAGCAATGATATTATCTAGAAGAAACAGCTGAGGAAAGAAGTTTAAACAGGCCATGTTTCATTTTTATTATTAATGTCATACATTGTTTTGAGAGTGTATATTGTGAATGAAAAGAGACACAAAACCAAATCTTACAATGAAAGTGGAGGCTGAAAACCCAAAGACACATGCTGCCTTGTCCACATTACTGCTTTAGAGAATGGTATAAACTAAAATATCTGTTTGTCATTTAAGCTTAGGAGGCAGATATAATACAAAACACAAGATCTGCTTGTTGTTGGGTTCCTTCTAAGGATATGGTTAAAGCACTTTACACACACACACACACACAC
Source organism: Grammomys surdaster (assembly GCF_004785775.1). Classification (NCBI taxonomy): domain Eukaryota; kingdom Metazoa; phylum Chordata; class Mammalia; order Rodentia; family Muridae; genus Grammomys; species Grammomys surdaster. The sequence continues at coordinate 11,822,026 of NW_021604608.1, read as the reverse complement.
ACACACACACAGACACACACACACACATACACACATCATGCACTATAAAATAAAGTCCATGAAAAATAGCAATTATCAATATAAATTTGTTATTGATTGGTCAGATATCACTTTACATTTATATATATATATCATTTTACCAATTTTATTTACTTATATCAGAATTATTGTTATTGTTTGCTTCTCTCAATAATGAGATAGATTGTCATATGCCATAATGAAAACATTGGGGAATCTGTACCAGTTATGTTTAAATTATTAACTCTATTGAAGTTACAGATGTTATCCGAACTCCTCAAGTAATACACAACAGTATAAATGATTATACTTGCAGTTCTATGTTTAGTTAGATTAAGAAGTTATTAGTGAACCTAATGAAATACAAATTATTTAGGCTTTTATGTAATGATATAAACTCAAATTGTTATGTGACTCTCCTCATAACTCTCAAGTACTTATGGTTAGTTACTTTCCTAAGTAACAAGATATATGGTGGGATAAAGTTCATTGTATCTTACACTATCTATCAACTTAATCCAAGATGGTGTGCATGTTATATTACAAAATATATAAACTCTCTCAGCTGAGGAATAAATATGATAGATTTAATCTGGTGTATGAACAACATGGCTCTTGCGCAAGTGAAAATACTGCAAATGTTGCTCTTCAAAACAAAGGCTTTGTTAACCATAATTCCATAAATCAAATGTAAATATATTCAAGGATGTGATACATACTTGTTCATTTATAACTTGTCCAGTTGCAGGAAAATGTCTAGATAATGGTAAGGATATATGAATACATGAAGCACAATAGACAAGAAGTATGTGAGAACTTGGAGTGTTGCATTCTCTTATTCAATCAAAGAGAATAAATAAATAAGATAAGCATTTGATACAAGAACTAAAATGAAATTCAGTGAACAAACCAAGACTCACGATGTGAATATTATTCCTCAAATTTATTCAGTTAAATGGGAGATATGACACTCACAAATGACTCTGACATCCATATTTTCACCATGGCCCATGTGAGCCATCTTTCTCCTCTCACTCCAGACTCTCAATTTACCTTAAATATTATGTTAAATGTATGAATATAAAGCAGACTTCATGGTATAGCGTTATGGACAGATTTTAAACTGATAAATCTAACATTACACAAAGAGAACTTACATTCAAAAACACGTGTTCATCAAATCTTAAAAATGAATAGTTTCTAAAGCATACATACATACATACACACACACACACATACATACATACAAACAAACACACACACACACACACACACAGAGAGAGAGAGAGAGAGAGAGAGAGAGAGAGAGAGAGAGAGAGAGAGAGA
>NW_021604608.1:11812790-11820672 GCF_004785775.1 Grammomys surdaster | reverse complement strand
AGAGAGAGAGAGAGAGAGAGAGAGAGAGAGAGAGAGAGAGAGAGAGAACAAACAAATTAAATGTTCTTGATATCCAAACTTTGAAGAATAAGTTGGTGAAAGGTGTATATTGATTTGAGAATAAACACAAAGCCAAAATAAATGTGGATATTGAATATGAAGGTGGAGATCTATAGAAATCTAACATGGTTATCATGTACCCCCTGATACTATGTCAAAGAAGAGGCCCATCGAATTTAGCATCCAAACAAAGTTTAATGAAATAGAGTTAGATGGACAGTCCATGTGAAAGCTAGCTATTGTTAAAGATTTCTAAACAGGGAAGGCTCTCAAGATTAAAAAAAAAAAAAAAGCAAAGACACAAAGACTGAAAATCTTTTATAGCCCATAGGTATGGTAATTAAAGATCAGTAAGGAGCTGACATACTGTGGACTTTACCAAAGCAAACTGTTGAATTATCATGTCTGGAGTTTAGCTTATATTAAGGTAGCAATGTTAAATCTCTCGGTTTTGATCAGTGCACGGAGGTAATATAATAATTGTGCAAACTTTGTAAGAGGAGTTTTACAGAAACATCCTGTGTAATCTACACAACTTCCTAGTAAATTTGAAGTTATTCCAAAATAAGTTGAAACATTAATAAATACAATACTACCTCATACCTGCCAAAGCCTGCTGGTTACTACATGTTAGACAGGTCATGTCTTTCCTTAGCTGCTTCATGGTCTTGGAGAGATATTCAAACTTTGCAAGGTAATTATGTTTTAACAGTACTGGTTTTGAAAATGTCAGTTGTATTGTTTTTCTTTAACAGGCCAGAGAACACTAAAAAGTCTGTAATTTGTATAGACATTTTTTTTATTTGTTTAGAATAGCTACTACCAAAAATAATCATGTCAAAAATATAAATGAAAGCTAGCATGTTCTCAGGAAACCATTAAAGGACAGAGAAAACATTATGTTTAAACAGTAGACATTAAACATCTTGTTACAAAAAAAATTGCCACAGATGTCAGCAATAAACATTATTGAAGAGTGAACATGAAAAACATTTAGAATTACTTACTCCTTGGTGAGTTTTAAGATGCAGTTATTTCTGGAATGTTTTTAACAATAAGACCATAACTGCACAGCATGGCTCTCAGCAGTTATCTTCTCACTTGCTTCTAACAGTTTTTTTTTTTTTTCATAAGACAGGCCTTTCCTGACAAGCCTGCTATGGCTCAGTAATGAGCCAAGGACTTGTTCTTCTAGTCCACAGAATAGTCAGTTCCAGGATTCTTTCCCAATTGGCCAAAAGCGGAAGAAGAAAAACAATACACGTTTGGGGCTTATGCACTCTTTTATGAAACTCTTCCTAAGCACAGGACATCTGCACTGCTATGTCTGAGTTCTGCATTACGTCATGCTCATTATGATGAAGTGGCTTAATAGCTCTGATTTTGGTGTTACCACTTCACTAGTAATCCGTCCATCATCCTGCCTAATTACATAATCGTATCCCAAGGGCAATCAGCTCTGGTAAGTTCAGTTCATTAGCTCTAAGTATGGGTACCAGTAACCTGCTTGTTCCCAGTCTACCCTGGTCTGATCAAACTCGATTCCTTTTCTCTCTCCCTTTCCTCCTTGGAAAGATGCCTTCCTCACTTCATTTCTCACTATTTACTACTGCAAATAACCTAAAGTAAAGTTATGGTACAACCCACATGAAGCTAAAGTTTATGTCTTATTTCTTTTATATCATATATATGTATATATGTATGTGTAAGTATATCTGTATGTATGTGTGTATGTGTGTATGTGTGTATGTATGTATGTATGTATGTATGCATGTGTATTTTAACAATGCCCCGTGTAGTGTTTAACATTCACTAGAGTAAGGAGAAACTTATCTTTCTTTGGGTAGTAGATGGGGTTTCCTAAAGAAAAGAATAGCTTCTTGTAGAACAGCATTTGCCTAAATTTTGTTTATACAGAAAATTCAATGTTCCCCTTTTATGATTTAATGTCCGAGTATTAATGAGGTTTGTGTGATATCTTTGCTGCTTTTCCTGTTTATCATTTTATGAGGAACCATTTTCCAGCTTTTGTTAGTACTCCTCATTCCAGTGTTATACTCCCTCTACTAAATCCTCAGCCAGACTACAGAATCTATGGAAGAATAAACCTCTCTCCATGTATAATTCTTCTGTAAGAAAATTGATTTGTTCTCCACCTATTTGTTTAATAAAATAATATATATCAGTATAAATGTACATTTTACTTTTATGTTTCATAATAATCATTATCATTATCATTACTACTTTCATCTCATTTTAAATTCTTCAAAATACAGAGATTGGGAACGCTTTAGTTAGCTGTATCTGTGATAATACTTTAAAGTACAATTCTCTTTTTATTGTTATACAGTATTTGTATGGATATATATCTATGTATGGGTGTATGGGTATGTGCTCATGGGTGCAGGTGCTTGTGGATGCTAGAGGTACCAGATTTCCTGGATGGGAATTAGGGACAATTGTGAGCCAAAAGATATGAGTGCTGGGAACTGAACTCAGATCCTCTATAAGAACAGCAAATGATCTTAACCACTGACTTATTACTCTATTAAACTATTCCTATTTTGAATATTTTTATCTTATTAAATTATGTAGTATGAAGTTTGTACTTAACCACTTTGAAATATTGTTTCTATCCATAAGAATTAACTCCATTCTTTCATATCATTCCAGATATCAATGCTTATAATACAATATTATAATTTTTGTTATGACATAAACAAACTTTGAATCTATTCTTCCTTTCACAGAAGTGCTGTGTTTTAGCCAAAATTTTCTGACAATGAAAACTCTTAGCATCTGGTAAGAAATATTTTTAATTCTGACTTCATGATTTCAGCTCTTTTAGGTTCTATGCATGATATTAGACAGCATTTGTGTTTTTTAATACCTGGTATATTGCACTTATAAATTATGCCATCTATCATTATATTTTACAAAGAACAAAATATTCTTTGAAACATGGAATACTATTCCATTATCTATGTAAGTATACTTTCCTTCCTTTCTTCATAGGAATAAGTTTGAATCATGCATTTGAGACTCAACTTCTCCATCTTTTCGGAGGAGATGGAGAACCACATCCTGCAAGTTATGATGTCAAAGTGTGTACTAGCATGCCCAATTCCGGTTTATATCTTTATTCATTAAGGAACATTTGACTTGTCTTGGTGATTATAAATAACACTTTAATGAAGAAGGAAGCACAGAAAGTTCCTCAATGTGCTTCCAATCTTTTGTATGTATACTATGTAGTCTGCTGCTGCCTTATATGGTCCTGATGCTCTCTTACAGTGTTTTCTGTAGTGATTTATCAGGCTGCATTCCTTCAACCAACGTGCACACATTCCTGTTCTGCCCGTCCTTGCCTACGTTTAATTTGTTTTGTCATTGGAAAATATCTTCTTTAATATTGGATCCATGTGTGATTATAATATGTATTTCCACATTTAATAGGCATGTAGTTTCTCAGTTTGTAGGATTTGTTCTTCAATATTGCCATCCGACCCCGCATGATTGTAAGTAAGGGCTTTTTAATTAGCTCAATTATGTTTGTTAGTTCTTAAGGTGGTCTATTGTGCTTTTGTGGATTGATTAAAGAAATAATTCTCAATCTAAATATTATAGGGCTTTGGTTCCACACTCACTTTTGGCAGAAATGTGAGTTATCACAGTGTTCCAGGATGCAGCTTAATGGGAACGTAAAATTCTTTTTATTTTCTTGATTTTTATTATCTTTATGTTACTTCTGAATTATTTTTAAGTTTTATAGAGTCTTTGAGAATATCATCCATGTGTAATGTACATTGTGATAGTTAGAATCCCTTCTTTAATCTCTTTATGCCATATTATGCACTACCACCCACAAGATCATTTCCCCATTCACAAGGCCTTTGTTGTTCTTTTCTGAGACTCATTGAGTTAAGCAGTGTCAACTGTACAGCCATGAGTTCAGAATTATGCATACAAGCCCAGTGGGCTCCTTACTGAGCACACTGATAACATTATAACTACTGCCAAAATTTGGCAGCAGACCTAGCAGAGAAGCCACAACTTGCTGGGGAACAGCAGAGCCTTCTCGTGAGTTCTTTGACTCATTAATAAAATAGTTTAAAAACAGGCTCAAAACATAGCTTGAAAATTTAACTACAGTTTAAAAGAAAAATTCTGGGGAAAGCAAGCAGTACATTCTAGAAGCTGTTCAGGGGAGGGAGATGGGGAGAAGACAAAGATAGAAACCATGTTCTTTGAGTGAAATGTATGTGTGAGTTCAGGCACACAGAACACAAGAAGCCGTATGTAGGAAAGTGGGGCTTGAGAGAAAGAGTGATAGAAAAATTATGGAAATGATAATTAGACAAGAGACAGAAAAATAAAGGAAAAGATATGCTTTCCTCAGCATTCCAGACAAAGCCAACTCTGCTATATATGTGTCTGGAGCCATGGGTTTCCTCATGTGTACTCCTTGGTTGGTGGTTTAGTCTCTGGAAGTTCTGGGAAGTCTAGTTGGTTGATGCTCCTGTTCTTCCTATAGGGTTGCAAACTCCTTCAATTCTTTCAGTCCTTTCTCTAACTTCTCCATTGGGAACACTGTGCTCAGTCCAATGGTTGGCTGTGAGCATCTGCCTCTGTATTTGTCAGGATCTGGCGAAGCCTCTCAGGAGACAGCTATATCAGTCTCCTGTCAGCAAGCACTTCCTGGCATCCACAATAGTGTCTGTGTTTGGTGACTATATATGGGATGGATCCCCAGGTGAGGCAGTCTCTGGATGGCCTTTCCTTCTGTCTCTGCTCCACATTTTGTATTTGATCCTGTGAGTATTTTGTTCACACTTCTAAGAAAGACTGAAACATCCACACTTTGGTCTTCCTTTTTCTTCAGCTTCATGTGGTCTGTGAATTATATCATTTCCTTTTTCCTAACCTGGTACCTTTTCCTTATTGATCATTTTGTTCAGATTAAGAAACATCTCAATAGTAGTTGCATGAACGTAAAACATGAATTTAAGAGAAAATACCTCTACTGATATAATAGAAAATGTCTCTGTGGACTTTTTATCTATCTGTTATATTTAGCTTCAGGCTAAGCACTCTGCGACACGGTCTCAATGAAACATCATTCAAGAAACATGGTCTCAATTTTCTGTGAAATGTAATTAACTCTTTTATTCAGAAAGAATTTTAAACTTTGAGAAAGTATTTATATGTTTAAAGATAACACTCTTGAGGTTCCAGAGCAGACATCATCAAATAACACGTTAGAATAAAAGAAGATACCTGAAAACATATTCAAAAAAATTCAGAGTGGAACATAAAATTTGGGCAGAATATGAAGTGTTGACTGTTTTAATTGTGAAAGAGTCTGACATAGCTGAGGTTAGAGTCCCATTCTACTTTTCACACAGCTTGATCTTCTGAGAAAGAAGATGTCTGAAACTGCAGGGACTTCTGCTTCTTTAAGTTGATTCTACCCATCTCTTCTCTGCATCTGACTTTCCTAGGTGAAGCATTTCTTCCTAGGTAAATGAAAGAGACAGACAGGTTTGCTATTTATTTTAGGAGCTTCATAAAAGGCTATTCGACTTTAAATAAAGACTACCAAAGTATAGTATATTACGCCATTCTCTACTTTCTTGCCTCAAATGCCTTCTCGCCACATTTTAATTATGTGGAAGCCCATAGCTTCCACTTATCCACTTATTAACAGATTCAGTTGTGTTATTTTCTAAAACATTTGAAAGTCAATCATTATTATATTTCTAGGCCAAATAATAATATTCATATATATTCAAGGTTACTTTAAATTTTCACTATTCTAAAGATTTGACATTAATAAGTGATTTCCATATGTGTATATGGAAATATATAAACATATATATATATATATATATATATATATATATATATATATGCGCCAAGTATCAAACCATGCTGGCCAAAGTGTATGCATAGTGTAAATTCCTTTAAAGAGGTAAATGTAGGGCCAGAGAGATGGCCCAGTGGTTAAGAACACTGACTGCTCTTCTAGAAGTTCTGAGTTCAATTCCCAACAACCACATGGTGACTCACAACCATCTGAAATGGGGATCTGATGCTGTCTTCTGGTGTGTCTGAAGACAGCAACAGTGTACTCACATAAAATAAATAAATAAATAAATAAATATATCTTTTTTTAAAAAGAGAAAAACGTAGGTTTGTTAGTTGATCATGAGCTATTTTTATATCACCACTGAGCTAATGAGAACCTAAAATATAATTTTTGTATTCTAAAAATGACTATATTTTAATTTCTATTTAATATTGCTAATAAATAGAATTTAGATTATATTAAAACTTTATCTTCATTAATATTTAGGTGATTTAAAACTAAAATTTTGAATTTTAAATTAACTTTTCATTGTATTTTAGAATTGTATCAACATGAGGATTCGATTTTAATTCCTCCAAAATAACAGTGACTGTAAGTTTATACATTTAAATTATAAAAGAAGTGAGTGGCCCAATAAAATATATAGGAAGTGTCCACAGGTCTGCAAACAGCAACATCCATGGCAGTATCCATGGCAACATCTATAGCAGCTTCCTGGCCTTCTGAGAATTGTGCTAGAGTCATGTATCATCATGTCAGTCAATTGGGATTGTATTAGCCATGGCAGCCTAACTCCTTGAATTTAATTCCTGTTGGGCATTTTATTTAATATGCAATCTGATCAAGAAATTTCACTTTTGAGAACTCTATGTGAAATAAGAATAGTTCAGATTACTAGATTTTTAATCATTTTCTAGTCAACCTTTCCAGGATAGGAAGATAGGGAAGACAATATACACTGATTTATTATGATTAGATTTTGTTACATTCAGCATTGCTTAGCCCTTGAAATCTGACTGGTGATACAAGGGAATAGTGTCAAGCCTGGTATGGCCCTGGTAGGGTCAGAGTGGCATGGTGACATGCTTCCTGCCCTTGGGACAGATACCAGGTGTGAACCTCCAAGAGATCCTGAACTTGATATAGTCCTGATAGGGACAGAGTGGCATGCTTCCTGCCCCTGAGGCAGGGCCCATGTGTGATCCTCCACAAGTGTCAATAACAGTTGTGGGCATAAGGCTTGTTTGTATAATAGTATACATATTTCACACTCCTCCAAGAAAAGTCCTTTCTGTTAAAATTAATGACTCCATGAGAATTAGAAACAGTGTGAGTCCAGGAGTTGAAGGTTTGGCTGATGTCTCATTGAAATGGTAAACACTGGTACCTTCAGGACAGCCCTTAAAGCTATGGAAAAGAGCTCTAAATACATAAGTCCAAAATATATATAATTTCTCAACTATGCAAAATATAAGGCTACAATAGGAATTATGAGTGACTTCATGATCGAAATAAACAAAGCCTTCTACACTATGAACCAGCTTCACAGTAAGATACTCAGGCAGGCAGATTCCTGAGTTCCATGTCAATTTGGACAGAGCTAGATTAATCCCATGTTTAGAGAAATGATAGTTTCAGAAAGGGGTCCTACCCAGCTATCATCTGTAATTAACAGAAGCAAGAGATCTCTGAATTCTTTTGCAATGTTAAAGAAAAGGTGTGCTTGCTATCTCTTAGAAATCAAAGGGCTGGGATCACATGATGCTGATTCATAAGATAATTTAAAGGAAACCTGGAGTATATGACTGAATTGATATGTAAAATAAAAGACGGGACCTGTGTTCTGGAGGAGATGAGCTATCCAGAAATTTTTTTTAGGATAAAAAGAGAACTGACCAACATAGACACACACACACACACACACACACACACACAGTGAGAGAGAGACAGACA
>NW_021604608.1:11807432-11812780 GCF_004785775.1 Grammomys surdaster | reverse complement strand
AGACAGAGAGACAGACAAATACACACACACACACACACACACACACAGAGAGAGAGAGAGAGAGAGAGAGAGAGAGAGAGAGAGAGAGAGACAGAGAGACAGAGAGAGAAACCTAGAGACAGAAGCACACAAGCAAGCAGGATAGAGAGATCTCTTAGAATAATAGCAAGCAAGCAGAATATCAACACAGAAATCTCCAGAGAAAATATAGGACATTAAAAAGAAGCAGACTAGAAAAGCTATATCATGCAAAACACAGATCATCACCTTGCAACCACAAGTGACTTCAAGTTTTTCCTTTCACCACACAAAGACATCCCATCTCTCAGAACTCCTCTCCAGGCCAAGGTTGGTCCTTGTCAGAATATAGAAAGGACAAACAGCCAAGTCCACAAAAGTCCGAGTCAGGTGGTCTGAAAAGTGTCTGCATCTACAGCAACTAACCTTATAGAGCTCATTATGTACAGCACAGTGGTGAGGAATTAACCAATCTCAGGAATTGTTCCTGGTTTATAAGTTAGTCAGATTTTCCTTGATTTCCCCACATTATTTGAAAGATACCTTAATTTAATATTTTAAAAACTTATTGGATGCCAGTGATTCATTTAGGGAAGACTGGATATCAAATTTATGATGTTCTATATAGTGATACACAAAGGAAAGCCAAAGAATGGAATGTGGATTCCAGAGTGGCTCCCAGACAAGCCTGCATCACCCACCAAAATGTTGGCAATGAAATAAGTTAGAGTGAAGACTGAAGGAGCTGAAAGGGTTTGCAGCACCATGAGGAGAGCAACAATACCAACCAACCAGAGCTCCCAGGGTCTAAACCACCAGCCTGGGAGCACTTAGGGAGGGATCCAGGGCTTCAGCTGAATATGTAAGAGTGGAGGGCCCTGCTGGGCATAGGTGGAAGAAGAGAACCTTGACCTCATGAAGGCTGGACGCCCCAGGGGGTGGGAATTTTGAGGGTGGGGAGGTGGGAGTGGGGGGGTAGATAGAGGTTACATCCACAGAGAAGAAGAAGGAGGGGTAAGGGGATTTGGGGTTCCTGGGTGGGTGGGGATGGGGTAATGGAATAACATATGAAATGTAAATAAAACATCCAATAAAAAAAAGAAATACTATCGAAAAATATAATAGCAGTTTTTTGACTTAATTTGGAGGATCCTACACACACACTACTGTTCCATATACACAACTTTATAGAATTTTCACAGTGTAACTAAAACTTCTTAATGTGTTCATGTTTTAAACATAACACACACACACACACAAAAGCAAAACAAAACAAAACGTTATTACAATGAAAATTTCAAGAGCCGGCTTAGTGGTAGGCTTAATAGCAAATCAAGAAAACCACAATGTGTTTGCTATACTCTTGTGTCTTGTCTTAGTTGGTGTTCTATTGTGAAAAGACACTGAGACCATGACAACTCTTACAAAAGGTAAATAACTGGTTGTAAATTTTACACTCGCCTCAGTTGTTTCATAGAACTTAAAATCTCTGGATTTCTCTTGCATAAGTACTCTTAAATTTTACTTTAAATGATGATAAATTTCATTTAATTGGTTTAACATTTTATCTGTAACTTGACTCACTATTATCTAAGTGGGGCTTGTATGCATGTTGCGATTTATGATGTAAATGATAAGGATATGATTTTCTTTGGAAGAGGGCATTGATAAAGATTTCATGAGTCCAAACAACTCAGAAGGGCTGGATAAGAAACAAGAAATCCAAAAGACTTCACACTAAGGCATGTTCCTGATGGTTAAACAAAATTTGCTTTGAGATCCTTTTTCCAAAATATGACACATTTTGTTTTTATTTTCTCAAATTGGAAAACACAATCAATACACACACAAGGTGATAAAAAAAAGAATAGTTAAAATATTAATCTAAGCAAATTTGTACATTAAAATAATGGCTAAGTCTTTTTTCTTTTAGTAAAGCATGGTTTACACAGGTGTTGCATTAATAATAACAAGATATTTGCATATCTGATAAATAAGTATGCATAGGCACCATAATAACAAACACTTTATACATAAATTCCCACAGATGATTCTATCCTGTCTAAAATATGTCTAAAACTCGTTAGCAAATACATAAACACTGCAGGGAAAATGCTTACTTCAGCTTAACCTAGGCCTTTCTATTCACAAAACCAATAATACAATCTCTCAAGTGTTTTACAGCTTTAACTTTATAAAAGGGAAAAAAGATATCGTATATATTAAAAAAAATCATTTAGTGGAAATAAAAGTCAAAGAAACTGGAAAATATTCATTTAATAGAACAAAACAACTGTTTTTAACAAGGGGGAATTTCCAGTAACTGAAATTGTACTTTCTCCCTGTTGTTGTATAAGGAGAGTGCACTCAGTATTTATTCTCAGTTTGTTCTTTGGCTGGAAGCCAGTTAAGGCTCTAACTCCAGCTTGTGGGTATTGGTTAAGTAAACAGAAACAATGCACCAGGTGCAATGGCTGAGGATTGGAGGCCAAAATTTCAGAGCCTGTGAAGGGTGATACTGTTGGTTCAGTAAGAATCCTTAAACCTATTCCAGGAAATGAGATTAGAGGGTAATGCCACATGAATTATTAGACTTTGTTCACATTTGTGTATGTCGACTTTTAAATGCAATGTGCATTCAAATACTACAAATGTCTTCATAAAAAAATAGTTAAAGTGTTCTCTTTCATGTTTGATTATTGCTCATATTTGTCTACCTTTCTACACTTTTGACATCTCCTTGCTGACTGAAAGATACATTCCTGTGTTTAAAGCAGTTAATGAAACACAGGGAATCACGAATAAATTTGATGTCTTCAATATTTACTGAAGCTCTATTGTTTCTGAAATATGTAATTCATCAATAAATCAAAAATGAGTATACAACTAGGTAGAATGTAAGTATTTTTTTAATTGGTTTATTGAGGCTAGGTTTTGCTATTCATTCTTGGTTAGCATGATGTAAGCAACCCTTACCTCAGCATTTTTCACACAAGGGTAATAGTTATAAACCACTCTGTTCAACTATTCTTCAGATTTAGAATTATGTGTTAAAACATATTGTTCATGCTCAATAAAAGTCAAGACAAGTCAATGACTGAAACAATATGATGTTCCTGATAAAATCGACAAAGTAAAATAGAATTGGTTGAATATTTGAATATGTACATTCAAATAATATGTATATAAATATATTCTCCACAAGGGCAGAAATGATAGTGGAAGAAAAGCAGATGAATGTTTTCCTACACTTAAGATGATAAAACATTAGTTCTGATAAAGAAGACCTCTCTATACATAGAATATAATTGAATCTATAGCAGCAGTGAATATTAGAAAATTTGAAGAAAATATACATTCTAACAATACAAGGTGGAGAAACAAAAATTTGTTTTTTAATAATTATGATGTCTCATTCAGATTTCCTTGTCTTCGTGGAATGCGGAAAATGGATTAAGATCTTAAATAAGCCAAGAAAATATGAAAGTAAATTCAGTATTGTTCAGTGTAGCAAAAGTAAATGAGAAATATATATCTCTTTTGATACATGAATAATTTGTGTTTATTTCCTGTGATCACATTCTGTTTTGAGTAATGTTTGAGGGTAGTATTAAGCATATGTCTCTGCTCCAAACATTCTGCAGGGTGAAGCTAATCACATATGAATAACCTTAAGGACCAATCTGGGAACCAATGAGATTTCTAGAAGAAATAAAACCAGAATAAAAAGTTAAAGTTATAATTAGGCTGAACTCTAATAAAAATTTGAATGACTTGTGGACAATATAACTCAAAATAAACAATTATATGTTCACATGATATTTTTAATTTCAAAGTGAACATGGTTTTGGTCTTATATTTGAAAGTAAATGGATATAGTATATTTATGGTATATTAAAATTATATCCTAAATACTCTATGACATATTTATATATGTGTGTACATGAAACATATTTCACAGTATTTTTAGAGATAGTGCAGGTTATCCTTACAGGGGAAATAAATTGTTTATTCCTCACATCTTTCTTTTAATAAATTCTTAGATTATAACCTCTCAAGTGGAACTTAAAGATAGTTCCTTCGATTGGTTGTTGGTCTGCACACTTGCCTTCCAACAACTTGAGAAGTAGTTGGAGGCAAGATGATGAGGAATTAGAGGCCAGCCTCAGCTGTGTACTAATTAACTAAAAAAGTGACACATTCTACACCAATAATCAACTTCGGCCTTCTAAATGCCAAACACAAATTATAAATGAAATATAATGAATTAAATTACTTTCCTGGAGGATTTTTAAATTAGCCTTCACCATATTTGAGTACTTGTCTGTCTACAAGAAGATTGAATATGTTGCCTGAAACTATGGAAACTGGGGTCCAAGATACTTTAACTTTTGTTCAAATGTATATATAACTCATGCGTATCTACATGAATAACATCTGTTACTACAAATCACATGGCTTTCTGCTTTGTACCCTCATCCTTCTCTACAGAGTTCTGTGAATTCAGTATCTGATCCTCATGCTTTCACAGAATTTTTACCCATTATCCCATTCTAATAAGTACATTGTTAGCCATCTTTATTGTTCTTAAAATCTCACAGTAAGTCTACATATTTTTGGCAAAATTAATGGAAAATATCTCCTATAGGCTCAATGATTTGAATACTTGGTTACTAGTGGGATGCACTGTTTGAGAAGGGTTACAAGGTATTATTTAACTGGAGGAAGGATATCACTGGAAGTAGATGCTGAGTTTAAAGTCTTACCTTAATACCAGTGCCTTCTCTTCGTTTCCTGATTGCTGTTAAAGAATGCAATCTCTCAGCTTTGTAATCCTGCCACAGTGTATGAATCTTGCTTCTATGACTCCATTCCACCAAGCACTCATTCCACTGGATTCATGTAAAGTGAAACTATCTCTTTTTAAATTGCCCATTGTCATGTTGTTTTGTCACATCAATATAAAAGTAACAAATACACCAGTGCTTTCCTACCCAGTAGGTATTTTAAATTCTTCGCCAATTAACCTACATTAATAGTTAATCCTACTATATTACTTATCACATGCAGTTATTTCAGTATTTATCTATTTTTCCTTCATAGCAAAAGTCATGGTTTCTCCTTTGGATGATGCTAAGATCTGGCCTGAATCTTTCAAACAGGGAAATTAACAACAGACATGAATATCTTGAAATCAGCAGGATACTTCCTTAAGAATTGTGTTATGTAAAGCTTACTTCATAGGCTCCACAAAACAACAGAAAGGAAGAGAGAGAGAGAGAGAGAGAGAGAGAGAGAGAGAGAGAGAGAGAGAGAGAGAGAGAGAGAGA
>NW_021604608.1:11800835-11807422 GCF_004785775.1 Grammomys surdaster | reverse complement strand
AGAGAGAGAGAGAGAGAGAGAGAGAGAGAGAGAGAGAGAGAGAGAGAAATAAATGTTTGTCCATCCTGGACCATTCAAAGAATATAAACATTCAAAGTCTTTAGTGTCTGTATAGATGCCACATACCAGGTCTTACCATTCTATTCCTTCCCACTCTTTGACATAGGAAATTTTGGAGAGCAGGTATCTAATTACTTAGAAGCACTGGTATTACTGCCTTATTCTTAAGCTTGATTGACAGCATGTAAAGGAGACAGGACTCTCCTTTAGAGTTGCCAGAGAAAATTGTCCATTTTATCCAGATTTTCCAGTTTTGATGAGCATAGGCTTTTGTAGTAGGATCTAATGAGTTTTTTGAATTTCCTCAGTTTCTATCGTTATGTCACCCTTTTCAGTTCTGATTTTATTAATTTGGATACTCTCTCTGTTCCCTCTGGTTAGTCTGGCTAAGGATTTATCTATGTTGTTGATTTTCACAAAGAACTACTTCCTGGTTTTATTGATACTTTGTATAGTTCTTTTTGTTTTTACTTGGTTGATTTCAACACTGAGTTTGATTATTTTCTGCAATCTACTCCTCTTGGGTATACTTGCTTCTTTTTGTTCTAGAGCTGTCAGGTGTGCTGTCAGGTTGCTAGTGTATGCTCTCACAAGTTTCTTTTTGTAGGCACTTAGAGCTATGAGTTTTCCTTTTAGCACTGCTTTCATTGTATCCCGTAAATTTTGGTATGATGAGCCTTCATTAAAGCCTATACTCAACAAAACTGGAAATCTGGATGAAATGTACAATTTTCTAGACAGATACTAGGTATCAAAGTTAAATCAGGAGCAGATAAACCATCTAAACAGTCATATAACCTAAAAGTAAAAGAAGAATTCATTAAGAGTCTCCTCACCAAATAAAAGCCCAGGATGAGATGGATTTAGTACAAAATTCTATCAGACCTTCAAAGAAGACCTAATACCAATTCTCTTCAAACTGTTCCACAAAATAGAAACAGAAAGAACACTACCTAATTCGTTCTATGAAGCTACAATTACACTCATACCCAAACCACACAAAGACACAACAAAGAGAGAGAATTTCAGATGACTCTCCCTTATGAACACAGATGCAAAAGTACTCAATAAAATTCTCACAAGCCAAATCCAAGAACACATCAAAACAATCATCCATCATGATCAAGTAGGCATTATCACAGGAATACAGGGACGGTTCAATATGCAGAAATTCATAAAGGTAATCCACTATATAAACAATCCCAAAGGGGGGAAAAAGCACATGATCATCTCACTAGATCCTGAGAAAGCATTTGACAAAATTCAACATCCCTTAATGGTAAAAATCCTGGAAAGATCAGGAATTCAAGGCCCATACCTAAACATAGTAAAAGGAATATACATCAAACCAGTAGCCAACATCGAACTAAATGGAGAGAAACGAAATATTCCTATTAGACAAGGATGCTCATACCTATTCAATATAGTACTAGAAGTCCTAGAAGGAGCAATTTGACAACAAAAAGAGATCAAAGGGATACAAACTGGAAAGGAAGAAGTTAAAATACCACTATTTGCAGATTATATGATACTATACTTAAGTGACCCCAAAACTTTCACCAGAGAACTCCTAAACCTGATAAACAACTTCAGCAGGGACTGGATATAAAATTAACTCAAACAAATCACTAGTCTTCCTCTATTCAAAGGATAAACAGGCTGAGAAAGAAATTAGGGATATGACACCCATCACAAGAGTCACAAATAATGTAAAATACATTGGTGTGAATCTAACCAAGCAAGTGAAAGATCTGTATGACAAGAACTTCAAGTCTCTGAAGAAAGAAATTGAAGAAGATCTCAGAAGATGGAAAGATCTCCCATGCTCATGGATTGGCAGGATTAATATAGTAAAAATGACCATCTTGCCAAAAGCAATCTACAAATTCAATACAATGTCCATCAAAATTCTAACTCAATTCTTCATAGAAATGGAAAGAGCAATTTTGAAATTCATTTAGTATAACAAAAAACTCAGGATAGCGAAAAATATTCTCAACAATAAAAGAACTTCTGGGTGAATCACTATCCCTAACCTAAAGCTATACAACAGAGCAATAGCGATAAAAAAAAATTTAAAAAACAAAACTGCATAGTATTGGTACAGAGACTGGTAAGAAGATCAAGGGAATAGAATTGAAGACCCAGAAATGAGCCCACACAATGGTCACTTGATTATTGACAAAGGAGCTAAAACTTTCCAGTGGAAAAAGGACAGCATTTTCAACCAATGGTGTTGGTTCAACTGGAGGTCAGCATGTAGAAGAATGCAAATTGATCCATTCTTTTCTCCTTGTACGAAACTCAAGTAAAATTGGATAAAGGACATTCACATAAAACCAGATACACAGAAACTAATAGAAGAGATGTTGGAGAAGTGCCTTGAATACTTGGGCACAGAGGAGAAGTTCCTGAAGAGAACACCAATGGCTTATGGTCTAAGATCAATAATGAGACCTCAAAAATTGCCAAACTTCTGTAAAGCAAAGGACAGTGTTAATAAGACAAACAGCAATAAACAGATTGGGAAAAGATCTTTACCAATCCTACATCTGATAGAGGGCCAATATCCAATATATTCAAATAACTCAAGAAATTAGACTCCATACTATCAAATAACCCTATTAAAAATGGGGTACAGAGCTAAACAAAGAATTCTCAACTGAGGAAAGTCGAATGGCTGAGAAGTACTTTAAAAAATGTTCAACATCTTTAGTCATCAGGGAAATGCAAATCAAAATAACCATGAGATTCCTCACACCTGTCAGAATGGCTAACATCAAAAACTCAGGTGATAACAGAAGCTGGCAAGAATGTGGAGAAAGAGGAACACTCCTCCATTGCTGGCGGTATTGCAAGTTGATACAACCACTCTGGAAATCACTCTGACAGTTCCTCAGAAAATTGGGCATAGTATTACCTGAGGACCCAGCTATACTACTCCTAGGCATATTCCCAGAAGATGCTCTAACATATAACAAAGACACATGCTCCACTATGTTCAAAGCAGCCTTATTTATAATAGCCAGAAGCTGTAAAGCACTTATATGTCCTTCAACAGAGGAATGGATACAGAAAATGTGGTACATTTATACAATGGAGTACTTCTCTGCTATTGAAAAGCAATGACTTCATGAAATTTTTAGGCAAATGGATGGAAGTAACAAATACTATCCTGAGTGAGATAACCCAATCACAAAAGAACACGCATGGTATGTACTCACTGATAAGTGGATATTAGCCCAAAAGCTCACAATATTCAAAATACAACTCCCAGACCACATGAAGCTCATGAAGAAGGAATACCAAAGTGTGGATGCTCCCGTCCTTCTTAAAAGTAGTAACAAAATACTAATGAGAGCAAAGAGGGAGACAAAGTGTGGGACAGAAACTAAAGGAGGGGCTGTCTGGAGACTGCTCCACATGGGTTTCCATCCCATGTACAGTCACCATGGGATGTGGATGCCAGGAAGTGCATGCTGACATGAGCCTGATATAGCTGTCTTCTTAGAGGTCTGCTGGAGCCTGAGGTATACGAAGGTGGATGCTCACAGCTAACCATGGAAATGATCATGGGGTTCTCAATGGAGGAGTCAGAGAGAAGTCTAAAGGAGCTGAAGGGGTTTACAGCCCTATGGGAAGAGCATTGCCAACCAACCAGATCTCTCAGAGTCTAAACACCTAGCCTGGGAAAACACATGGAAGGACCCATTATATGAAGTGGAGGATGGCCTTGTTGGGCATAGGTGAGAAAGGAGGCTTTTGGTCCAGTGAAGGCTGGATGCCCCACTGTGGGGGAATTCAAGGGTGGGAGGTGGGAATGTGTGGGTGGATGGGGGCACACCCCCATAGAAGCAGGAGGAGGGGTGGAATGGTGGGTGTCTGGTTTGGGGGGGAAATGGGGAAGGGGGATAACACCTAAAATGTAAACAAAATATTCAATAAAAAATTAATTTCAAAAAAGTAAAGAAAAGAAAAAAAGAGTTGCCAGAGAGGCCCCCTGGCTTCCACAGCTTGCAATAAGTTTACAGTCTTGTTTCCTGAGGCAATCATGTTCTTACTGCAAAACTTAGAGCAATTGAAATATCTAAGTGTATATAGGATTACTATAGTTATATTTGCTATCACTTTGCTTATCAAAGCACTTTCTTTCCCTATTTACCCTAAGTAATCAACAGTCAAACTCTGCTGCTTATAGTGTGCCCATATAGGAGCAACTGTAGTATTTGTGAGAACTTCTCACTATTCTCAGTCTGTGGAGTAGACTGTGTCAAAATCTCCATCCTCAACATCTGTTATCTATGACCCTTCTCATTACCCACTCTAAATGTACAAGTTTCTCAGACAGAGGGAGACTGTCAGAAAACCATAGAAAAGTTGCTGACAACTATGGCAGCAGAATCTAACAAGAGTCAGTATGTGGATCTATTCTTAAGATAATCACCAGTAACTGGAATTGATTAGTTGATATTTCGAACTGTTTACAGAGAAGTCATAAAATATTGTCTTGGAGTCAACTCTCTGGAAGAATTTATTTACTTTACATTCTCTTATTGATCTTAAGAAGGAAATTTGCAAAGCAGCATTGACATCTGCTAGCTGATTTTAACCAACAACAATAGTAGATAAAAATATGATTAAATGACCTGTTTAAAACCACTTTAAAGCTTCTTTGTTCACATGATTGTTTTCCCTAACATCAATTTCAGATAAGAGGTCTCCCTCTGATGATACTGTACTAAGAGGCAGGTGAGTGCAACACAAAGCAATCATTTCCATATTGTGATGAAACCAAATAGAGTTTTCACACTAAGTTGACCAAATATATGCATCCCACAACTTACATTTCACTGAGAATCCTGACTCATCAGATTCAGAGTTTTGACTGCTCTTTACTGACTCAAATATTTTAAATCTCAAAGTTCTCTACTGTCCTCACTTCTAAGAGAACTCAATCTCAAGAAGCCTATGCTAGTTCAAATCTCCCTTCCTTATATAAGCCTCAAATGTAAATTTCACCATCTTGTCTTGGTGAGGTCGTGCATCTTTCATTGCCTTCTCTCTCCGTAAGCTTGACAGGTTTATCTTCAGCTGTATAAAAGCTCTAGGAGGACTTATAGAAATGGAAGTTCACAGTAAAAGAGTTCAAATTTCTGCATTGAATGTACACAAAAGTGGGCTTTTAGATCCACTAAACGTGAAAGTCCAGGAAAATACATGACTCTAGTACCAACAATCCAGGTTAAATATAATTGGATTTTAGAGAAGAAACTTGATGTTTTTGATAAATATGTATTTAAGTTCCTTCAAAGAGCTTGTGAACAGGTTAAACACGCATGCCAAGTACATCATTTTTGTTATTTACGGGTTGGCAATTGTTCACAGGTGTGCATATACATCATGTACATGTCAACTCTCAAACAATGTCTCTACATTGAGAAGAATATTTTGACCTTTGAAAAATTGTGTACTCTTCACATTAATACATGGGCCTCAGGAGAAAACAGGAACCTTGTGGTGATTATTTACAGCTTAATGAATGAGAATACATAGCAGAAATTGCTCTCCAAAGAGATTGACTGCTAACAGGCTTAAAAATGTGTGCAGTCCTATTATTTTTTGTGCTTCACATAATTCACATGTTTATTCCACATGTTCCCCTTGGGACCTGCTCTCATACTTATACACAATGTCTCATTAGGGATATTTTTATTTCCTGGAGAAATAAACAAATGATTAAATAAGCTCTATTCACTCTGTACCTATTTGACTGTTGAAAGATTATTTTGTTTTTCTCCTAACCTAGAGAATACCTTCCTCTTCATGTATTAATCTAGAATGTTTTCTTCTTTATGGACTTTAAAATATCAGAAGACAAGTTATAACAATTTTAAATCTATACTACTTCTTATGACTGTAACAAACTTTCCACTGCTTTAAAGAGATACATTTTCTCCAAGTTATGACATATAATTGAGAGAAATATCATATTTAATAATCTAAAGTTTAAGTCAAATATTTTACTGTCTTTATTCATTCACTCATTCATGTATTCCTTTACTCACTCAGCAAATATTTATTGAATATTTCTATGCTAGGCAGCAAGCCAGGTAGTTGGAAACAGTCATAAACATGATACACTCAACCCTTTTTCTCCTGAGGTTTATAATTTAATATCATTATACTCAAAGATCTCATGGTAAATATGAAAAAGGCTTTCAGTATTGGCGTTGACCTTTGAAAGATATTGAAAGGAAATTTCAATATTGTGTGCAAGCACTTAGGCATTTTCTTATGCAGATTTGCTGAGCCAGGATTCCATATTAAGCAAAGCGGGTATTCTCCTTAGGTGAAAACAGTAATTTTGTAATAGATATTCCAAAACAATGAATTTCTGCTATTACTACTTTGGCTTTGCACTTGGCAAAGCTAGGAAACTAAATTGTTCTGTAAAATTAGAATATACTTCAAAGATATATTCTCTCTCTCTCTCTCTCTCTCTCTCTCTCTCTCTCTCTCTCTCTCTC
>NW_021604608.1:11788369-11800825 GCF_004785775.1 Grammomys surdaster | reverse complement strand
CTCTCTCTCTCTCTCTCTCTCTCTCTCTCTCTCTCTCTCTCTCTCTCATAATATTAGTTGCCTACTGTTTTTCATGCCAGGACATCTTTACATAAGCAATAATATAAGCAATAATATCTGTGTCAGCTTGGAAGGCACTCTGAGATCTAAATTTTGTGGAACCTCTGAAGTGACCTTATGTATAAGACATCCTCATGCTGTAGCAGCAGCATCTACAAATACATATTTGTATTCCTTCCCTTTAATTTATTTCTATTTTTGCAATTTATGTTATTGGGCATGGAGAGATGGCTCAGTGGTTAAGTTTCCAGAGGACTTGGGTTTGTTTCCCAGCAACTCACATGACATCTCACAACTATCAGTAACTGAAGTTCTAGGGAGAATTAGAGACAATGCTACAGACTATGCAGGCACTAGGTATGCATGTAGCGCACAGATATGCACACAGCCATATCATCAATACGCATAATTTTGAAATTAAAAAATTGTAAAAATCCTCATATTGTTGATAGGTCAAAATACAGTGTTATGAATATTTTCCTTTTTTATTTTTTAGCAGAGCCAAATGTTGCTTATCATGATGAGTATTAAAAAAAAGTACATTTTAAGAATTGAAGGCATAAATCTACAACGTGTACAAGGTTACTCACTGAAGAAATTAATTATTGGGTGGTATACAGAAGACAAATAACGTATTTATTAACTAATGAAATTCTTCATTTGAATGACTTTTAGTCATGGATTGAAACCTATTTCAATAATTACCAAGTATTTTAAACATCATATTTGTATGAAATGTTTAGAAAAGGTGACTTCCTACTGTTTGTTGTGGTAAAGTTCTTTCATTGATCATTTATATTCAGGGAATTTTTGCAGATGTCTGACTTTTAGATTTCTGGATTAATGTTCTGTTACTCGGTTTTAGAAAAATTCCTTCTGTATCAGTTAGCCATCCAAAATGTCTGATAATCCTTGTTATCTCAATAAGTATCTATCTACCTATCAATCTATCATCTATCTATCTATCTATCTATCTATCTATCTATCTATCTATCCTCCAGATTTTATTCCCCTTCAGGTCCACCCTCTGTCTGTTCCACACCCCATACCTCCTCCTGGCTCCCCTGTCTCCAGGAGGATGTTCCCCCACCTCCCACCCAATCAGACCTCTCAGCTTCCTGGGGTTTTTACCCTTTGCTACAAGATGATTATTTCAGATAACAGCTTCCTCTACTAAGAAGCACACACAGTTGGTTTAACTAGCACACTTTCTTACTCCTTGCCCAAACCCACAGGAAATTCAATGAGGACCTGGGGGCTGGGGTAACAGACAAATGAAAGGACAAGAGACACTAAGAAGGAAAGCAAGTCGAGGGTTTTGATCAAGCTCTCAAATTTTAATTTCAGACGGCAGGTTATAAGGCATAGTAAACTGGGAAGTTTAGGCAAGCATCATTGCTTAAGGCTATCCCACTATCATATCCTCATTGCCTAAGACCATTCCACTATCATAACCGGCTTTCGGGAAATACCACACATTCTTTTAGCTCCTGCGGCGTGAGACCTCAAAAGTCCTTTCTTAACTTTGTATGTTAACTGACTATGGAGTTCCAGAACAGCAGGTAATTTCATGTGTTTGGCTCCTGGCAACTTCTGCTATTTCTTCTCATTAATTCTAGATCCACTTACCTCCACCCTTTCGTGTTATAAAGACTACATGCTGTTCCTGAGCTCCACCCCTAATATTCTGAGGAATTGCTATGTTGATTACCATAGTGACTGTACAAGTTTGCTCTCCCAGCAGCAGTAAAAAAGTATCCCCACGCTTCATGTTCTCAACAGCATGAGATGTCACTTTTGTCATTCATCTTAGCCATTCTGACAGGTGTAAGATGGAATGTCAAAGTAGTTTTGATTTCCATTTTTACCATGACTAAGGATTTTGAACATTTCTTCAAGTGTTTTTCAGTCATTTGAGATTCCTCTGTTGAAAATTTTGTTTTGATCTGTAGCCCTGCCCACTCTTAAAAATTGAATTGTATGGTTTGTTGATGTCTAATTTCTCGATTTTAAAAAAAAAAAAATATGTGTTGGGTATTAGCCCTCTGTCAGATACGGAGTTGGTGAAAATATTTTCCAGTTCTGTAAGCTGCTATTTTTTCCTTTGTCTTAGAAACTTATCAGTTTCATGAAATCCCATTTATTAATTGTTGATCTTGGTGTTCATGGTATTAGTGTTCTTTTCCAGACGTTGTCTCCTCTGCCAATGATTTCAAAGCGAGTCTCCCACTTTCTCTTTAATCAGATTCAGTGTACTGGTTTATGTTGAGATCCTCAGTCTACTTGGATTTGACTTTTGTGCAGAGTGATAGATATCTATTTGTATTCTGCTACGTGCTGACATCCAGTTTGAATAGCACCATTTGTTGAAGATGCTTTCTTTTTCCAGTGTGTATCTCTGGCTTCTTTATAAAAAAAATCAGGTGTTCATAGGTATATTTACATGTAAGCCTTTGATTTGATTCTATTGATCAACTGGGGGAGAAAAGAGTTTGGATTCGGAAGAGGTGGGAAAACGGTACGAGTGGAGGAAAATTATAATTGTGGTGTAATACAAGAGAAGAATGAATACAAAATAAATAAATAAAAATAAAAACAGACAACCATTAACTTATGTGAGGCTAATTAAACATTTCTATCATTACATATAATGACAACTGTATTTTGAAACGCCTGATCTTCAGTTCTGTATTACACCCAATTATGAAGAACACTACATTCTGCAACTGTTAGTAAAATGGTTATTTCCAATAAACCTTGCAAAGAAAGAAAGAAAGAAAGAAAGAAAGAAAGAAAGAAAGAAAGAAAGGAAGGAAGGAAGGAAGAAAGAAAGGAAGAAAGAGAAAAAGAGAGAAAGGAAAATGAAATGACATAGAACTCACATGGCATATAAATAGTTGTTTCTGGTTTCTTTTCTTTTACAAGCATTATGTCTAGATTATGAAAAACCTAGAAAATTAAAGGATTAAATAGAAAAAAAATCTTACTTTTTAAAAAGCTAGTGTTCCAAAATACACTGGTGTTGTTTTTAGTGTATGTGTCAGGTGATAGTGATGTGGGTCTCTTAAAATGCTCAAAATATACAATGCTCATCTTATTTTCTATGATTAGATTTGGGTCATAACTAGCATTGCTAAAAGAACTGGAAACCTATGGCTAGATACTGCATAAATCTCAGAGGAGGACTAGGTATTAGTACTCCGTTAAATGGACACAACCTCAAAATAACTCCCATTGACTTATTGCTAGACGCAAGATCAGGGCATCTCTCAACTCTCACCAGGAATCTTTTTACAATAAATGGCAATTAACATGAGACTATTCTTCAACTTAAAAGTCTAGGGAGTATTCGGCCTTACACCAGATATACATAATAAATTATACACTACAGAAAAAGCATCAGGAATATCAGGAGAGATAGAAACATTTTATGGGCCAATAGTGGTCGATAACATCAAGGAACAGAATTTTCCAGGCATAACATGACAGTGTACATATGAACTCAGAGATTGTGACAGCCTATATAAGACCTATTCGATCTCCACCCAGACATAATTTCAGCATAAAAGGATAAGTAATCCCTCTACAATTTCAGGAGCTTTTAGCCTTCAAAAGCTGCAGAAGATTGGAATTCAGGATTTTTGTTGTTTTTTAATGATGTGACACCTGTTAGGTACACTGCATGCCATATGTATCTCAATCTCAAAAGTAGATTCAGGAGAAATAGAAATGAAAAAAATCTCAAAGTTGAATGTGGTTATTAAAATATATATATATATAAGGTGGTGAATATGTTCAAAACATGGTAGATCACTTTTTCAATGGATAAATTAAAAATTATATAAAAAGAATGCAAAAGAAAAACCTAAGAAAAAAAGAAAAAAAAATCTACTGTCCATGCTGGATTTCAAACTGAGTTCATTTTATCTTCCACACTGCGAACACCCTTACCAACATTTTCTATACCTCTCATTATTGTTCCTGTGAGCAGTATTCTTTACCATCTTAAGAAAAGTCATGATTACTTTACATTTAGCTATTTTGTCATAATCATAATTTAAAATGAAAAAACTCAATGTGAATTTGACTTGTACTATCAATATATAAATTACAAAGTAAGTAATGTCAACAAATATATTAGAATAAAGTTCTGAATCAAATAAAACTTTTGGATCATTTCATATTTTTATTGATAATTAAGAACAAAACATAATATAGTTAAATATTATTAGAAAATTAAATATCATAGGCAAATTATATATATTACTATAATTATATGCTTTCTCAACAATAAAAGCATTTTAAATCTTTCTTCTTCCTTTCACTCTTCTTGTACCTATGAATTTGCATATTTTGATCACATTATTTATATGTTTTATGTAACATTGTTTAGTTTCAGTTTGTAAGGTTAAACAACCTCTCTTATTCAAATTTTTTCACTTTTAGTTTGCACATGGTTCTTTCTTTCTTTTTTATTGGTTATTTATTTATTTACACTTCAAAGGTTGTGGTTTGCAGAGGGGAAACTGTGAAGGGAGGTAATATTTGAAATGTAAATAAATAAAATTATCAATAAAAGATAAACACTTCACAGAACACAAAAATATCAACACTTTTGTGATTATTATACAGCTTTTAAAACAGCTATACTTAAGGGGCATTTTTCTTTAAGCATACTGATTCCCTCAGTTCCTTTTTGCTTTTCATAACAAGTATAGGCTACATAGTCTGTAAGCCAATCATTATTGCTTGCATATCAACTATCATGAGAGAACAATGTGTGTGCTCCTCTTCTCTCATCACAAATATATCAAAAGGAGATACCTGTCAGGAGCCATAATAGGACAAGCTAATAATTAGCAATTGATCATCCTGAAATGCTTCCCTCGGATTATGATATAATCTGTAACAAGTGTGCCCCATTCAGTCAGGCTGTGACTGGAAATATTTTAGGAAAGATCCTGCTATTAATATGATTTTCCTATTATTATTATTATTATTATTATTATTATTATTAAACATACATAGCAATCACTAAGCAATAGCACTCCCCTTTGGAGCAGATCTCTGCAGACCCACAATGATGTATTATCTTGTAGTGATGCTATATAGACAAATAGATGACTTCTTAAGTCTTAATGATGATCCTATAAGAATTCCTAAAATTATATTAATGATTATTTAACTCTTTTTATAGAGGGACTGGTATTACGTCCCTTTCTGATAGTCAAAACTGCTATGAGAACTCTGCCAGTCTCCCAAGTGTCATCAGTTAACAGCACTTAGGTAGTAACCAGACTCTCTCCTGCTCAGAGCACATTCCAAGGTGCTTGTAAAACAATTAACCAAAGGTCACTAAAAGGGAACTCACAATTTATTATAGGTGCTAGGACAGAAGAGAAAATATTGCCTGGGTTTATCTATAAAAAAACTTCACTAATTTATTAGTTATCGTTTTAAACCTTCAGTGAACCTGTGGAGCTAGACAGGTGATGGATGTTTAGTCAGATAATTACTCCTAATTGATATACATGTAAACTTTACCTGTTGTAAGCTTCTGTTTCAATTTATAATTTGAATTTTGGTGTGAGCTTGTGACGAACTTTGTAACATGTGATCATATACTTGGAATGAGGTATAAATACTGAAGACAAAGATGTTTGTTTGTTAGGAGCTGTCTGCTCTCCCCCTTCTTTTTTCCCTGCTTAGAATTTCCCCACTTAGAATTTTTCCTCTGTTAGAATTCTTTCCTTTTCCTCACTTAGGGCCTTTCCACCTTGTCTCTTAGATAGCTTTTATAGGAAACTTTTTACACTTAGTAATAAGCTATGTTAACTTTTCTAAATGTCTTTTCTTCCTGCAAACTCAAACTAACAGACCTAAGTTAGAGCCTGGCAGCACCTGAAGAGAGATTGCTAAGGTTATTTGCCTAATTCTCTGCTATCCCTGGGCTGAGGTGTTAAGTGCCAGAAACTGCAGTTTCTGGCCTCAGAGCATCAAACAGAGGGCAGGCCAGCTATAGGTTAGTAGCCTAACCCTAGGTCTTTCTCACTGCCAACGCTCTTCCCATCTGCCTCGCTGCCTCAAGAAAACCTGACCAGAGGAGAAGAAAGAAGCACCTTCTCCTCCCACCAAGCTGGGGATGGCTCCCAGCAGATACCCATCTCTGTAAAGAAATCTTAGGACTCTAATACTTGTTTATATAATTAATTCCTCATGCCTGATAGGAAGGCTATTACTGATTTGGTTCACATATTCAGGCTTCTTGGCGTTCAAAGATGTTATATGTTATGAAATTGATTTTCTCATATTTGTTCTATGTGGTTCACTTTGTTTAGTAACATACTTTAATTTTTAAAATTATTTCTTTTATATTTGCAATCATAATATGTTTATATCATCCCTGATTCATTCCCACAAACTCTACCATCTAACCTTCCTTGTTGTCTTTCAAACTAATAGCCTCTTCTTTTCCTCCACTGTTGTTTCATGCAGTTTATATAAAGTTATCAGTACATATTTTTTTTCTGCCAAACATTATGTATTAGGTAATTGATTTTGTACTATTCTTTGGGAAGACTATTACTGCTGAATGCATCATTCCTTAATTACCTATTGTGCTTTAAGTAAGAACTTGTGAGCTTTCCCCAATCTACTTTAGTATGTGTATTGGTTTTTTATCAAACCATGGACTGTTTCATCTTTTTGTTCTAGTCCATCTAGGATGTAAATCTGTAGATGAATGGTTCAGATTGTCCATCTTTAAATTTTTATATAATATAATATAATTTATATAATATATTATATTATAAGACATTAAAATAACTTACAGTCACCCTTATAACACTTGCTATGAATATAAACAATTCTAATATAGTGATTATTGGTAAATTAGAATATTAGTTAAACAAAATCTTACCAAAGATTTGTAATATTACCCAAATTGTAAGTGAAACTCAAATTCTTTTATATGCTTCATATTTTTACTTGTTGATACTGCCAATCCCTGTCATGACATATGCTGTCTTGATTTTCATAATTTTATGATTTTCTTACAAGTGATATGTAATGCTTTATGCAGTATCATCCTTAGGCTCATATCTCACATATTCCCTCAACAGATGGCAGTATCATTTTAGAAAATTATTCTAGAAATTTAGAAGGTGGAATCAATCTTGAGGAACTAAGTCACTGAAGGTCAGTCCTTGGATGAACCCTGTTCTTCATCACTATCTATATGAACCTGCTTCTCAGTTGACAATAAGGTGAATGCCTCTCTTGGCAACACTCTCTCATCGCTATGAGTTTCTGCTACTAAGGGTAGTAGACAGTGACCATACCCTGATGCCTCCAAGACTATGAACCAAATAAATTTTTACCCATTTTTCATTTATGTTGTTCTATAAGGCAAATTGACTTTTGTATTTTTCTTGCTAATATAGTAATATAAATCAAAAAATAAAAACATTTGATCACATACTGAATCAATTTTAATGATAAAAGCTGTTACAGGTAAATGTCATGTTCAAAATATTTTTGAAGATATTTGACACCAATTATTAGACTAATTTTGCAAAATCGAGTATGGCTCTATTCATAGAGCAGAAGAGAGAGATGCTGATGTACAGCTCAGAAGATCTGAGGCATTCTGCCTTTTTTGTCACAGATTGGGTTGGCAATATGGTCAATGGAAGTCATGATACCTTCTTGTAAGCTACAGAATTGTAATATATGCTAGAGCTTCTCTTAAATTGATTCCTTATGTCAAGGAATTTCCCAGATCCCTTAAATCACCAGAGCTTAACAGAGGTTGTCTGGAAGGTTGTAGTGTGTTCTGATAAATACAGATGATTTAAGAGGACCTACCCATGACTTTTAGGTACTCCAAAGTACTTGAACGTTGCGAGAAACACTGATGTTTTTGTTGTTGTTTACAAATCAAGACTTTAAAGGTAGAAAAAAAAGCTAACAACCTTGCAATTCTTAGGTTAAAGGTCATAAAGTGGAACTCAGATCTATATGGGTACTCTGAGCACGAGTTGTCAGTCCTCACTGAATTTTAGTGTTGAGTAAATTAATGAGCACCCTCCTCAATCTACTAAATTCCCTTCCAACTGAGTAGAGGAGTAGTTATCAAACTGTGAGTCATGACCCCTTGGAAGGTTGACGCACTCATTCATAGGGTTCACCTAAGACCATCAGAAAACATAGACATATACATTATAATTCATAACAGTAGCAAAATTACACTTATGAAGCAACAATGGAAATAAGTTTATTGTTGGTGTTACTACACCATGAGGAACTGTATTAATGTGTCTCATCACTAGAAAGTTGAAAAACTGGACTAGAACTTTAAAATACATATTAAGATAAAAATACTAGAAGATAGCTAATCTGGTAAGAGTGCACACTACTCTTGCAAATGACTGTAGTGTACTTCTAAAATACATGCCAGGCAGCTAGCTCCTAATGAACTGTAAGTCCAGGCATGAGAGATTCAATGACCTCTTCAGGTCTCTGAATGCATCTGTACTTAATACACTTACATGAAGTCCCTCCTTCAAAAATAGACACATCTTACACACACACACACACACACACACACACTCAAATACTCACATAACACAAACATGTGCACCCATTTACATTCATAAAATTAAAAACTACAATAATTATTTTTAAAATGTTCAGTAGTTGCCACATTTCATTTAGTTTGTAATTTCCGATACCTTGCTTAAAATTAGAAAAAATAAATTATCATTTACTACAACTTACAGACATCTCTAAGTGGTAAACTCTTTTATTATACTAGGTTCTCTATAATTAACAATGACACAATATGTTCCTGTATGTGGCCCAGTGTGGGGAAAATTTAAGAAGGCCGCCACAGCGGCGCAAGGCCCAGAGGGGCTTCTGCAGCTGTGGCGGGTCCCACATTAGAGAGGGAATCCTATGGTTCCAGCGGCCTGAGGGCCTTGGCAGCAGCAGGCCCCAGTAACACGAGGAAGTCTTTGGTTCCAAAAAGGTTTATTATCATGGCGGATAATAGATGGATCTAGGCATACCCCTAAAAACTCAGAGCAGTCCCGAGTTATATAGGGAGGGAGAAAGGGGGAGGATTGGGGGAGGATCTGGGGAAGGAACATTTAATTTGCTCTGCCCTCTGGCCTTCATTAGTGTGGCCCGCGTGTAATCCTCTTGCCAGCAAGAACACACGCGGACACCATACCAGGATCCTTCCGCAGCAAACGTTTATTCCAAAATGAAAATGGAGGAAGACCCCAAGCCCGGAAAAGGCACTGCTTATATACCTTTAGAGCGGTGTGTTCACCTCTGATTGGCTGTTTACTTGTTGCCCGCCAAAACGCCCTGGGATGGGCTTTGACTTTGGCGTGCTTTTACCATAGCACATGCGCAGTTTACTTGTTTACTAGGAGGAGCACCGGATGCCAGCGCCATCTTGCAATGGCGAATTCTGTCAGCACAAGCCACGGCTTCCTACACATTAGTATGTAAATCCCTAGGGCCTGAGGCCTATAGCCTGGCCTATGTGACTCTATGGAGATCTATGTGACTGCTTTTTAGGATCCTGGATGATGGGAGGGACTGAACTCCTGCCGGTTCTCACGCAGAATTCCAAGGAGAATCTCGGGGTTCTAGGCACCTGCTCAACCATGACCCAGGATACCCTTACGCAGTCCCACAGCCCAGGATGGTCTTCACAATTTTTTTCAGTAGTATCTATCTGCTTTCACATTATTGCCATGTTAGACATATACCATTACATGTATCATGGTTTCCACTTAGTTACAAAGAAATATTAGAACACACTCAATTTTAATGCTCAGTGCCACTGCATATCCTTTATGTTCAAGCAGAGTTCTTCAGAGTTACAAAGAATATGTAGATAAGTAAAGTGCATTGGCTTTACACTCATGTCAACTGTTAATTATATGACTTTTGAGAAAAATTATTGTATTGAAACACTGCAGTTTTGAGGTATATTTGTGTATAGGAGCTTAAAAATGTGAACAGTGATAATAGTACCCACATTCTTTCAGTTGACTCAAAGATATCTTATTTGTATTATTATAATTCTTGTGTTTTTTTATTAAAATAAGGAAAATAAATGTCAATAGGTGCTTTAATACATACATAATGTCATAGGTGCTTTAGTACATACATCAATTTATTGATAGACTATACTCTTTTGCTTTCTTTCTCATCCTTCATTTGTTCATTTAAGAAAGTATAACCTATTATTGGATGATCCCAAATACAGCATATATTCATTTATAACATTTTACAATCCAACCTTAACACCCTAGGTGTGAAAAAGCTTTGTTCCTATGGATATGTAAATTTGCTTCATAATAATCCGACCTGACTAAAAGAGCTTCTGTTTAAGGAAGAGTACTTGTTCTAATTAAATAAAACACTACACATTATATTTACTACTAATTGTTTGGTTGGTTTGCAACCACTGAACATGCATTTTTAGGGGTCTAACCAAAAGTATGATAATCAAATAAAACCCAGTCTTATCTGGTTTATATCTTTAATTTTGAATATCAAAAGTAAAGAAATGCACTGTAGTGGTATTAGTGTTTACTGTATTTCTTCATAGTAAATAATGTCTGTACTTTAGAGGAGAATTTTCACAATTTCATACTCAAAAAAGGATTGCAATTATCCCTGACTACTTGGCACCTCTACTTTCAACAACTAATTCCAGCACCCAAATAGGATGATGCAGTTTCTAAAGCATGAGATGGAACAACAAACAAGGAAAAATCATCACAATTTGTTTCACTAAATGGTAGCCTTTATAATATCATTGTTCCTATTTCTTGACTGAGGATAGAACATAATATTCTGTTCCCCAACATCTTGCCTGACAAGAGCGTCCAATTTAGGAAAACTTTCTAAGACTTTCTGAAAGACCTAGACCTGACCTTGTTTTATCTTCTGATCAGTAACAGAGCCAACTTTATGTCCACTGTTTGCAGACTGGTGATGTAATTAAAAGTGAGTCACACTTAGGGAATCATGGAAAGACACCTTTACTTGAAATTCAGACACAGTGCTATTTAAAGAATATTCTAGTGGTGAATTACATTCAAAATGTCCAACAACAACCCAACAGGGACAGTAGCTTGGATCTACTCATAATGTTTTTATCTGTTAGAACACAGTGCTGAAATTCCAGAAGCAAGTCATGAAAGTTCTTTCCCCTTGGCCATATTAGTCCTTGAATATATTGCATACATTAAAAATACACAGTTTATGTAGACATCTAAGAATGACTATGATGGACAGCTCTCCTTTCAAACTACACTAACTTTTTTTTAAGATTGAAATTATAGTCTGAAGAAGAAAGGTTTTTAAAAGGAGTTAATAAGATACATAGAAAAAAAAAAACAACTGCTGCTCTTACAGAGAACCAGAGTTTAGTTCTCAGCATCCACATAATCTCATAAGCCTCTGTAACTTCAGTTCTAGGGGATGTCAAACCCTCTTTTTGTCTCCATGGGCACTAGGTATGTAATTGATGAACATATGTTCATACAAGGATGTATGCACACAAAGTAAAGATTAATATGTGTAGGATAACAATATCTTAATCATTAACAAGTTTTATTTAATGTGCTGTCTTATTTCCGACAATGTAAAATAGATGTATATGTGACATAAAAATAAGGAAATCCACAATTTTAATATTTGGCAATCTTTAGTGCATACTTAGAAACTATAACTTCTAACATAGTTTCATATAATATAATATACTACTGATTTTTCTTTAATGGGACTTTAAAAGGAATAGTACAGAAATTAATGGGCATCCCAAAAATATAACATGGAAGACAAAATAAAACACTAGAATAAAGAGATTCTCAAGAACACAAAGAAAGCCAGATCATTGATGTGTGCATTCAATTACTACACCATAAAGCTTTCATTCCTTTGGAAGAAACTATTATTTCTTCCAAAATAATGCTAAGTCCCAGCAGGTGCCATCACGGTGCACTGTTCATACAGCATCTCTGCCAAAACCAGTAATTATTTAGACCAGTCAGCCTCTATGTACTCTGCATAAGTTCAGCATTTACTACATCACTTAAAATTGTTTGTTGGATCTTATTGTTAGGATGGTGACATTCATTACTGGGGACTAAACCCTTCATTACTCTGTTTGTCAGAAGTCGGCAAGAAATATGGTATGTGAAAAAACAACAAAGAAAACTAGTTTCCTATTGGGTGATTTCAGAAAAAGATAAGACAAGACAAAAAATGCAAAGAAAGAAAGAAGGAAAGAAAGAAAGAAAGAAAGAAAGAAAGAAGGAAGGAAAGAAAGAAAGAAAGAAAGAAAGAAAGAAAGAAAGAAAGAAAGAA
>NW_021604608.1:11756310-11788359 GCF_004785775.1 Grammomys surdaster | reverse complement strand
AAAGAAAGAAAGAAAGAAAGAAAGAAAGAAAGAAAGAAAGAAAGAAAAGGATTTTGTACCGCTCCATTTTACCCCCGGTTTCTGACAGTTTTTTTTTTTTCATCTAAATATCATTCAGATTAGCCAAACTACAAATTATATAAGAAAAATGAATAATCTTACTCTTAACAATACTGTGCCTTATAAAGTTCACTTTTCAAAATACTGTCTTTCTGATAACCAAATGATAACATATAACATGCAAAGTAAATTATTTGCACTTAACAGATACATCATAACAGTAAATTCCCAGTGGTGTTAGAATCAGGCATTAAATAATACGTAAGGCTCCTTTAACCACTATAATAGTTCAGTGTGTCTTTCTGCAAGTATAATTTTGTCATAAACCTACAGAACTATAGAGTTAAAAAACTCTTATAATACCAATCACTGGTAATTGGAATTTCCTTGCTTGAAAGAGGAATCTTGGTGATTGCTTCCTGTTTCTAACTCATTTAAGCACTCACTCTAAATTATCATTCAATCTTTGTTTTTTATAACTCCACATGCCTCTTCAACAGAGCACAAATCAAAGAAGTTTTGCAGTGTTTTACAAAAAAAATATGATTTTTGTTTAAACTATGCCACATGCATCTAAAGCCACGGAAATGACCTTCTTGTAAAGAAACCACTTTGAGCCTGACTTTAAGCAGATATCATCTGTCTTAAGATTTCCCAGGCCTTTCTAAAACCCTGAAGCAGGCATACCAAACAAGACCCAGGAAAAGTAAGTGACTTCTACAGCTCATCATGTTAGGTAACATTTCTAGTCTTTTTTGTTTAATTTTGCTGTTATAGGTTCTAACACTTATCTTCATTTTTTACTCTTTTTATTAATGGTGACAATTTTTCTGGAGGTCAATCTCCTCAAAATTCAACCTCTTTAATAATTTTATTTCTCTCCATTTATCTCACTACAGGCTCTACAAAGAAATATTTCTGTGAAATATATATCATCAGCTATTCTCAGAAGTAAGACCATGAAAATAATGTTCGATAACTAAGAACAAATTTGATTTGAATCTACAAGGCCATATGAATATGTCAATGTGTACGATTATATGTATAATTAATCTTAAACAGAATAACATATCATTCTGTTTTTTCTAGTTTGATAGTCACATAAAAACTTGGCACTCTCAATAGCAGTTATAGGGTTTTTTCCAAGTCTGATGTTGTAACCTGAGATTCTGTATTAAACAAACTAAAAACAAGAAACAAAACAAAAAAATCAACCATTCAATTTTGTAGGACTTGACTTTCACAGTTCAACCACTTCCCTTTCTTTCATGAGTATGCAGACATACCAAACTGTGTTGCCCCCTGTAGTTTCCAATTATTACACTTCACATAATTTAAAATTAAAAAGTGGCTCTAGGGAATGAAGCTATATAGGATTCCTTGTGTGGAACTCAGAGAACAAGGGCAGGTGAATCCCAAACCCAATATACCTTCAGACAGAAAGCAAGTTACTGGAAATGAATGTTGTTTTGATCCCAGAAGAAAAACATTTCTATTGAGCTAGGATCCCAACAGTAAGTGTTTAAAGAAGAGTAGCCATCTATTCTGTCAAATATAATAGTAGATTGTTGTCAATTTAATTATTCAGTTAAAAATTCATTTTGGGAGTCTATATTTTCTTCTTCAAAAGGGTTATCTTACTTAGACATGCCATGTAGCCATGCAAATCTCATGGTTATCCTTTTCTTCTTAACTGTGTTGTTCCCAGGGACCCAGGGAGTATACCTTACTTAGAGTCATCCACAGTTTTAAGTAGAACTTTTGTAGGATCATGGTTTAGGTACCTAGACTTTGACTCTTTCATTTTCACAGTGTTCTGGTTACACTTTGGGACTTTTATTCTTGCCCTTTCTTTTAGATGCTCAGGTCAGAAACATTTCTATGTGAATTTTATGTGAATAATGTCTACTATCCGTTCTACATGAATATATATATTTTACATATATGTAAATCAATTTCTTTGCAAAAACTTGAATCCAGCAATGCTGCGTTTTAGTAAATGTAGAATATGTGCACTACATTATTGGCGGGAAAATTTACTTTCCATTCTCGCAACTGTTAAGCAAAGAAAACAATACTGAATGCTCAGATATTTATTTACAAAGAGGTTACTTCAAAAGTTAGTGTACATAATCACAAACACACAAAAAAATCAAAAGGTTTAAAGTAAAGAAGAGAAAAACACATTGGGTTATGGGAAGGTTGATTTTAAGGAATTTCTTTTGTTAGAGGAAGTTATTTCTCAGAAAATTAAACGAATCTCTAAGTCTGTGGCTTGTCTGGTCTATAGAGTGAATTCTAGGACAGCCAGAGCTACAAAGAGAAACACTGTCTCATGAAACCAAACCAACCAAACAAACAAATGAAGCCAAAAACAAACAGAAAGCCAAAGCAATGAAGGCAAGAACTCAAGCAGGGCAGGAACCGAAAGGGAGATGTGCCATGGAATGGTGCTGTTTACTGGCTTGCTCCCCATAGTTTCCAGGCCTGCTTTCTTGGGGAACCTAGAACCACCATAGCTGGGATTGCCCCGCCCATAGTTGACTGGATCCTCCCCCATCTATCTCTAAGAAAATGTCTTTCAGTCGAATCTTATGGAGGCATTTGCTCACTTGAAGTTTTTTCTGTTCAAATAACTCTAGCTTGTGTCAAGTTGATATAAAACTATCCTGAACATCTAGTCAGAATATTATCAGGTAAATATTTTTGCATACCTATAGAGTAAAACTCATTACCACAAAAATAATGATAGAGAACAAAGGCAGCACTGTGTGGCTTTGTAGCAAAAAGTAAAACTTCAAGAATATTTCAAACATAGTATTAAGAAAGAAAAACATCAAATGGAGACAGTAATTTGAGAGACAAGGTAGTATAGACCATTAAATATGTAGTCACAAATAGTCTGATTTACAAAATTTAAGATTTCCTCATATATAATTCTCCATATATAATATTCTTAATATATCTACTATTGGTTAATTTCTAATGAATAACATCCTTAAAGAATATTTTCAGGTCTTTATCAAAAGAATGGGTAATTGGCTGTGGCTGGCTCCATCTGTATGAGTCAGGTGGAGCCTTTCAGAGGAAAGCCGTGTTAGGCTCCTGTCTACAAGCATAACAGAGTATCATTAATAGTGTCAGAGATTGGCACATACTCATAGGATGGGTCTCAAGTTGATATTGATTGTCCATTGCCTCACTTTCTGCTCCATGCCTTATCCTTGCATTCATTGTAGATAGGATAGACTTAAGGTTGAAAAGTTTGTTCTGTTGTTTTTGAATTCCAGATTTAATCCATGGTTGTCTGATAAGATATAAAATATTATTTCAATTTTCTTATATCTGTTGAAGCTTCCTTTTTGATGGACCCACATGGTCAATTTTGGAGAAGGATCCATGAAATACTGAGAAGAAAGTATATTCTTTGTTCTTTGGTGAAATATTGTATAGATTTCTGTTTGGTCCATTTGATACATGATATCTGTTGATTTAAATATTTCTATGTTTGGTTTTTGTCTGGATGACCTGTTAACTGGTGAGAGTGGGGTTTTGAAATCTCCTACTATTATTATGTGGGGTTCGATGTACTACTTAAGCTTCAGAAATGTTTCTTTTACAAATATGAATGCTCTTGTGTTTGGAGCAAAGATATTCAGAATTGAGAAATCCTCTTGGTTGACTTTTTCCTTGGATGAGTATGAAATGTTCTTACCTGTCTCTTTTGATTAATTTTGGTTCAAATTCTATTTTTTTAGATTAGAATGGCTACTCCAGCTTACTTCTTGAGTCTATTTGCTTAGAAAGCTTTTCTCCAGTCTTTTACTCTGAGATAATACCTATCTTTATCGTTGAGGTATTTCTTGTATAGAGCAGAAGGAAGGAAGGATCCTTGTTTTGCACTCATTTTGTTAGCCTGTATTTTTTATTAGGGAAATTGAGTTCATTGATGTTGAGAGATACTAATGGCCAGTGATTATTACTTCTTGTTATTGTGATGTTGGTTATATTTGTGTGTGTGTGTGTATGTGTGCATGTCTGTGTTAGTGTGTGTGTGCTTGTATGTGTGTGCTTGTGGATGTGTGCTTTCCTTGATTTGACTGAAATGGAATTATTTCCTGCGTTTTCATGAATATAATTA
Source organism: Grammomys surdaster (assembly GCF_004785775.1). Lineage (NCBI taxonomy): Eukaryota > Metazoa > Chordata > Mammalia > Rodentia > Muridae > Grammomys > Grammomys surdaster. The sequence goes on along the minus strand of NW_021604608.1, from coordinate 11,784,158 downwards.
TGCTTTTTGAGTTGGAGTTTTCCTTCCAATATTTTCAATAGGACTTAATTTGTTAAATGATATTTTATGTATTTGGATTTAGCTTGAAGTATCTTGTTTTCTCTATCAATGGTGATTGAGAGTTTTTTTGGGTATAGTAGTCTAGTTTGGCACCTTTGGGTTTTTAGAGGTTGTAAGATATCTGTCTAGGCCCTTCCACAGTCTGTGTTGATAGTTTGGGTATAATTTTAATAGGTCTGACATTGTATGTTACCTGATCTTTTTTGCATGACTCTTTTAATATTCTTTAATTTGTTCTGTAGATTTTCTGTTTTGATTATTATATGGCAGGAAGATTTCTTTTCTGGTCCAATCTAATTGGTTTCTATAAGCTTCTATTATGTTTATAGGCATCTTTTACCTTATGTTGGAAACTTTACATTCCATAGTTTAGTTGAGAATATATTTTGGACCTTCAGTCTGAGACTCTTCATCTTCTTCTATTCCTTTTACTCTTAGGTTATGTCTTTTCATAGTATTCCAAATTTCTTGGACTTTTTGTGTCAGGAATTTATTAGATTTAACATTTTCTTTGACTGATGTATCCATTTCTTCTATTGTATCTTCTAAGCCTGAGATTCTCTTTTCCATCTGTGAACCATGTTAACATTGCAAAGTTTATTAGAGCATATATTCACGTTTGTGCACATTCTGTCTCTCCTTTATGCCTGTTGTGATCTATTAGCTGTACATCCACAAAGAGCAATGTTCCATGATTCTTTCCTCCTCCTCCTCCTCCCCCTTCTCTTCCTCCTCCTCCTCTTCCTCTTTCTCCTCCTCCTCTTCCTCCTCTACCTCTTTTCCTTTTGATGGTTAAAGGCTGTGATTAACAATGTTGGACTTTTCCATACAGTATCATGTTCATAAGATAGTAAGATATTTATCAAGGATGATATCAAACCCACATAAGGCATGGTCCTCTAATATTATTTGCTGTGAATTACACATGAATTTCTGGGCTCTCAGATCATATGTAATAAAACTGTCAGATTTCTCATTCCTTGTGTTACTTGATCACTTTCTCAGTATTTTATCTGCAAGGCACTGGCATCTCACATTTCTGTAGTCCACTTAAGAACTAAAACTCAAGTAGACATACTGGCTTCAAAATTTTAATGGCCTCATTGAGAAAATAAATCAGAAAAAAATAAAGAAAACAAACAGCAACAAACAAATGTTTTATTTTATTATGGAAAAATATTGTAAATGTAAAATGAAAAGTAATGAATATGGGACAGAAGAAACAGTAAACAGTAAAAATGTTATTAAATTGCTTCTATTTATTACGAGGCATAAATAATCTTGAGGGCTTCTTAAAAATGACTGATTATTGGTCATATCCTAAAAAATAGGGTAGGAGGTATTCATGCCCAATTCACATTAACTCCCTTGACACTGAGATTGTTTTTCATATTTCATGACTGCTCAAATTTTGATCTTTTAAAGTCTTACGATAAATGTAAATATCTGTGTTTTATTGATAGTCTTAAGCAGCCCTTGTGAATGGGTCATTCTACCAATGGGATCATAACCTACAGGTTGAAAACAGTGCATTAGAATTTTTCTTCTAAATATTCTATTAAAAATATGGAAACATTTCAGCACACATCCATTATTCATTCTTTAAGTGCTGTGTATGAAGAACATGGTGTTTTATACAATAGGTATTTATTTCCTTTCAAACCCTGGGACACAAGCAAGGGCAACAGCAATCTCTTATACTGTTTTGAGAGTCTCTTGAACTGCTCTGATCAACAACTCAAAGCAGGCCCATAAAACCTGGTATTGTTTTTTTTTTTCTGTTAAATAATCTGTGGCTCTTGGTGGAGTGTGTTGTCAACGGCATATGTTGGGATAATCATTCTGTGCATTGTGTAAAGTTTGTCTTTATTATTCAAATGTTGTTTGCTCTACCAGCAGAGAGTTGAATATGGGCTGGATTTTGATACTGTTATTTTTATTGGATCATCACCTGTCCTTAGTATTTTGTAAACATTTGTCTCCATCAAATGATTGATTATTAAATCAACTTAATAACAGCTGGCAGCCTATAGCTGAGGCAGGAGAGGAAAGGTGACATTTGGGGGCCGAAATAGGAACTAACTATGGGGAAAAAAATGAGAGGCAGGGGATTAGTCAGCCATACATGGAGGAATCGCAACATACCAGGATCAAAAGTTAACTGGCCCATGTGGCAAACTTTCACTGGAGTAAATGGGTTAATTAAGTTATATGAACTGTAGTACCTAAGCTTTGATAAATTAAAAACAAAAGTCTCCATGTCATTATTGAAAGGTGACAGGTTGAAACCGTCTAATGATATGTATAAGTTTCTTGATTTTATAGTAAAAGCAGGTGTTATGCAAACTTTCAAGTGAAGGAGGCAAAACTATTAATATTCAGCTGTGATTCTTATAATTCACAATAATGATTCCATGGCAAAATATCACTAAGTATGCAATAGTGGCAATCATATCTTTGCTGTAATCAACAATTCTCTAATTGGATAGAAGGTCTGCTCAATAGGAAGGAAAAATTTTGAGTAGTAGAAACCTACACATTGAAGAATCTTAGAAGAGAACCTTCTCTTGATTTTATAATAGGATTATGTTACCTTATAATCAGTCAAAGCTCTAATATGGAAGAACCAGCCTGCTTCCATATTAGGTTTAAAAGTCTTCTTATTGTAAAGACAAACTTGGTTCTTTCTGTGTATGATGAAACCTCTGTTTTCTAGTGATTGGGCTAACTCTACCTATAATCCTAACTATGGTTCTGTACTGACTGTTTGAAGAATTGTAATCTTGCCTTTGTTTCAAAAAGACGCATTACTATTTTGGAGTTTTTGTTTTATTTTGTTTTTAAGCTAAAAACAAAGACATAAGCATAAACCAAGAACTATAAGCAAGCAAGTAAGACATGCTAGGAATGAAAGAACTAGTGACCCTCAGGGATATGTTTTCTAATTGGTTATCTAATACTAACAGGTCATCCTTGAAAAGACACATATACATTGGAAATTATTATTTTTCCTTGAAGCAGCATTACATCTCTTCATCTCTTCCCTCCCTTCTAGCTCTTCCTTGTCATCTTGTCTCAAACATCTTCCATTTCATCTTTCCTACTTTCAGAGGCCAGCATGGTCTTAGATATTTTACCATATCTACAAGTCAATGGAGAACCATGTCATTACTGCCAGCGGCAAAGAAATGGCTTCTATTTAGGTCAAAAAATCCTGTCTCACAAGTTCCTGGGGGATGCTGCCTTTTATCTAAATATCAGAAATCCTTCTGTAGTCCAGTTTGAACTCACTTCTAAATAGATGGAATGCCTGAGAGTTACAATTCCAGGGTTTTATTGATGATAATGGAGGACACAGGCTCTTTGAATTCCACCTCCTCCTGATTGGGTGTTTGTGAAGAGAGATCTGCAATACTGGTTCAAGCTGGAAGGTTATAGAAAACCCAAGGGAAATTCGTCAGAAGGATGTGATTTGCTTACTGAATCTGAAGACTCAGCAATCAATTACATTAGCCAAAATGGTTTACATCATGAATTGCTTTATATAGGCTCTCTGTAAATTCAAGGTTGATCATTTCTACAGGATTAAAATGGGCTTCCCAATTTATCGCTAATTCAGAAAATTCTTTACAGACTGATCTTATTGAGGCATTTTCTCAGTTGAGTCTCCCTCCTCTGATGACTATAACTTGTGTGAAGTTGACATGAAACTAGCTCATAAAAAAGGCTAAATTAATAAATTACCTTATTTCAACATCAGATGTATGTGAAAGGGAAACAAAATAAAGGAATTACAGATGTGACTACTCCATTGTTAGGGGATAAAAAGTTCTTTATTATAAATAAAAGAGAAAAATATCAAGAAATACCTGAAAAAGTCCAAAGCAGAGAAAAAGAATTAGACTGGATATGGCCAAGGCTCTCTGAAATAGATGGAAAGAATAGCGATAAATAGAGATATGGAAAGAGAGGTTCAATCAAGATGATAGCAAAAGTAGCTGATTAATAAGTTGGGTGAGTAGTTGTGGCGATGGAGGGGCCAGGAGGCTAGCACTGACTTTGAAATGTCTAATAAGTCATGTTGATTAGCAGCTGAGGGAAACAATAGAATTTGATATGCAATCACAGGTGTATGTAAATGGTGAACTATGTCCTTTATGCCTGAAGCAAGAAAAACTACTTCCATTGATGGACTGTGAGCGCATTACACAAGTTTCTGAAGAATGCTGGCTTTTATCCAATTGCCAAATTTCTTGCTGTAGACCAACTTGAACTCATTTCTAGACATATAGACTTCTTGAAACTCATCAAAAGACGTTTGAAATAACTACACTTTCTATGGCTCAAATATGATTTTGTTAAGAATCTAGTAACAATTGGCATTTGTTTAACTATTACCTACATTCCAGTAAGGAAGGACATATTTTGTTGTTGAAAAGAAATATTTTAGAAGACCTCATTACTATTTTTGTCTTAGATAGCTTATTGTTTCTTTGTTCTTTATTTTAGTATCACAGTTCTGTTGTTGTGACTGCTCAATTAATTTATTAGTCACATATTTAGGACTTGATAACAAAACATTTTAGTTTTATGACCCAGTATATCTGATGAGGTTAACACAGAAATATGTGTAACTTTTCAAACAAATAGTAGCATCAAATTTTGTACCAATCACTTGTATCCAGTAACATGGAACAGCCACTTTATTTATCATCACTCTTATAAGTATGTCTCTGTTAATAATGACAAAAGCAATCACATCAGCTGGTTATCACCTGTTTCATGAGACCTGTATCCAAAATACTATCACAACCATCTTGCAGAAATGGATCCATAAACATATGTAACAAATCGACCATTTAGGATCACTTTAAATTTTATAGAAAATTTAATTTTAAAATACCGTGAATAAATATGGCATTGGACACATAAATACAGTATGTGAGAAGTTGCTAGGACCAAAGTATAAACCAACATGTTAATTGTGTCTGTAAAACAGATTTCAAGGTGAAAGTATATACTGATTTATATATAATTCTTTAAAAAAGTTTGATTTGTAAAATTATAACTTTCCAATTAAAGAGGTTTTTTTTTCTGAGCTTTTTCTTATTTGACACTTATTCAAATCGTTTACATTTTTGTTAAGACAAAATCAATTACATATATATAGTTTTTATAGTTAAAATACTTAGAAATTGCAAAAAAGGTAGTATTCTTTGAATAGGAACACTTGGTAATATTTTTTTATTTCTCTATTGAGATTCTGAAGTTTCACAGTCAATGTCAGTGAATGAATTCTGTTGATATTTATGTTTTATTTTTATAGTTGTGTTAATACTGACAGAAAGATTACCAATTACCCAATAGCTTGCTTAAGTAGCAACCAAATTAAATTTGATGTTTGTTTACTAAAACAAAAGGTTAAGTTCAGAGAGGGGAAGCATAAATGTTTGTGTGTTTAGAACATTTTTGTCACCAAACTACTGAATTTCACCTGCTTTCCATCCCTTTGGATTTGAATATTATAGTCTTTTATTCTAAGCAGCGTCAGAGGGATTGATAATAAATTTAGGAAAAGCATATTTTGTTTTATATAAGATTTTAGTGTTTCCATGCATTGGGTTTCTCATTCACAAAATGCAAGCAGATTTCATGAACAATGTGGCATATTTCCACAATGTAATAAAAAAAGGACTAATGAGGTATACTCTTCGGGAATGATATTTATAGAAAAGCGTGTTTCCTGCAGAGCATTTGAAGTACACATCTCTTGTTAGCAAAGTGCTTTTACCCTTTGGTGCTTCAGTATACAAAAGAGTTCCTCAGAAATAAAAAATGAACATGCACACAGACATACAATAGGAAACACTTAGCCCTGTGTAGTAGAAGATTATGACACCACATTAGTTGTAGAGAATATTACTATTCCACAGTTTTTAACATTTAAATCTCTGAATTTGGAATTTATTTTAAATAAACTGCCGCAATTGAATAAATAACCCATGTTCTTCATATTTCTGAGAGATTTTGTTCAACTAAATGGTGCATCCCACATTTTTCAAAGACACATCTCAGATGAATCACAGACATTAAAAATAAATGTGCAATACTTAAGTGTTTGATATGATTTAGTGAGATACCAGTTAATTTCCTTTCAGATAGGTAGATAGTCTTCTGTTTGTTTTCCATCTTACTTGAATGTTATACTGGGGTTCTGTGCCAACCATTTTATTTTGTCTCTCTTTTTGGAAATGGTTAAGTTGAGCAGGCTGAAGAAAGTAAACACTTGGTCAATAACTGTGCAAGTGTTTACTTTGCATGTTGAAGTTCTGTGTTTCCAGCTGCAATCAGTTACTCCCCAGCCTTTTTTCTGTACAGTATTAACCTTGTACAATTCTCTTTGATTTTGACTCTTTTTTTTAAAGGTCACTCTGTTTCTGGAAAGTCATAAGTCATTATTATTTTAATTAATCTCTACCAATTGTATTTCAAAGCAGAGTGCTTCATCTTAGCCTTCTGTGTTCCTAGCTGTATGTGTGTGATTTTGTAATCTGACATAGACACTAATGGAACACATACTTAGCATTGTTGAAGGGCCCGAGGACCTATGCTATATGATTCATAAGGATGGGATGCGAACTCAATACTCTTTTCAATGCTAAATTGACATAGTCCTATAATGACTCCTAATGGTTTATAGCTATACTAACAGATGGATTGTATCTCAATCCACACAAAAGATTTTATTTTTAGTACATGGCAAGTAATACAGAGACTTCAAAATGTTCAAAGTTCAGAGAATAAAAGAATATGGATACTGTTAAGTAAGTGTCCATATCTAACTGCAATATACATGCCACACTCCTCTCATATGGCTAAAGGGTTTTTCTCACACAGAGGCTGGAAAGTTTATAAAAGCTATATTTCATTAATAACATGAAACACTGTTTTCCAGAAACAAGCAGTCACATATTTGAAAACATAGCAATTATGACACCATGCAAACGACCTGTACAATCTCCAGTCACACAAAACCCCAGTGTGCAGAAGTTCAAGAGCTAATGGTATTTAGTAGCTTTTGAGAAAGGGGAAGTGAATTTCTGGCGTGACCTTTGTTATGTCAACCAGATACCGGGGTAGACACTAAGCCCAAAGCAAGCTGAGGAACACAAACTGGACTTGACAGAAGCAGAAAAGACAAAAGAAAGGAGAGATCATAAAGATGAGTGGAAAGGGGTGGTGATTATGGAAGGAGTTGGTGGAAGAGAGTGGGTTTGTCCAAAATACATTGAGTTAATTCTCTAAAATTAATAAAATATTGTAAAAATTGTAGAGGTAGAAAAGGAGATGAGGAAGAAGGGAGACAAAGAAAGGGGAAAACAAGAAAGAATTAAAATATGATAGAAGACAAAGAAAGGAAGGGAAAACTAGATCAAAGGAGGAAGCAGACAGGAAAAACACAAAAATAGGAATGGTGGATAGGCAATATGTCTTTATGGAGTATTATATAATCCTTTTCTGTGACATTCCCTGTTTTACAACACACTAGCCAGGAATCAAACATTTCTGTGTCACAGTAAAAAAATCTTCAATTAGCTCTTTGTTTATTGAATTGATCTCCTTTTGTCTACAAAACCCAAGAATTCTTATTTGATATTTGTTTTACATTTATTACACATTAGCGTCTGGTTCATGTAATAATACACTGAAACTGGGCCAAATGTCAGAAGCTCGCCAGTACTTGCATTATGTCTCCTTTTGTCTTAATTAGGATTCCCACTGCTCTCCAGCTTGATATCTGATAGAACCCAGGACCACCAGTCCTGAGAATGCGTCCACCCACAATGGATTGGTCCCTACCCCATCCATCACTAACTAAAATTCCTTGCTGATTTTCTTACAGCTTGATTTTGGAGTCATTTTCTTTTCATTTTTCCCTATTTTTAATTGGTTATTTTATTTATTTACATTTCAGTTTTTCCCCTCCCAATTTTCCCTCCGGAAACTCTCTACCCCATACCCCTCTCCCCACTGCTTCTACACACATACCCCCTCCCACCTTACTACTCTAACATTCTCCTACACTGGGGCATGTAGACTTCATTGGACAAAGACACACCCCCTCCCATTGATGCCACATAGGGCCATCCACTGCTGGATGCAGCTGGAGCCATGGGACCCTCCATATGTATTATTTGGTTGGTGGTTTAGTCCCTGGGAGCTCTAAGGGGTCTGGTTGGCTGATATTGTTGTTCTTCTTATGGGCTTACAAATCCCTTCAACTCCTTCAGTCCATCTCCTAATTTTTCCATTTTGGTCCCTGTGCTCATTCCGATTGTTGGCTGCAAGCATCCACATTTTTATTGGTCAGGCTTTGGCAGAGCCTCTCAGAGGACAGGTATACCAGGCTCCTGTCAGCAAGCATTTCATGGCATCAGGAATAGTATCTGGGTTTGGCGGCTGCAGGTGGGCCAGTCTCTGGATGGCCTTTCCTTCAGTTTCTGCTCTTGTTGTCCTCATTTTTAATAGCTGAATAGTATTCCATTGTGTAAATGAAACACATTTTCTATATCCATTATTCTGTTGTGGGACAACTGGATTGTTTCCAGCTCACGGCTATCACAAACATGGCTTTTATGAACATAGTAGAATATATACCCCAGTGACATTGGCACACATTGTGAAGCATGTTTTAGGGATACGCCAAGAGTAGTATAGCCGGGTCTTAGGTAGATCTATTTCTATTTTTCTGAGGAACCTACAGATTGATTTACAGAGTGGTTATACCAGTTTGCAATCTTACCAGCAATGAAGGGGTGTTTTTCTCCACATCCTCCTCAGTTTGTGCTGTTACCTGTTTTTGATCTTAGCCATTCTGATTGGTGAAGGTGGTATTTCAGAGTCATTTTAGTTTGTGTTTCCCTGATGACTAAGGACTTTGAACATTTCTTTAAGGGGATTAAAATGAGAAATTTGCAGTAAAATGCATACATGTGTGTATGTATGTATGTATGTATGTATGTGACACAGAGAGAAAGAGAGAGAATAAGAATTGAGATAACAGTGTGAAAATAGAGAAATTTAAATTTTTGTTCTCATTAAGGAATATGAACATACTTTGATTATTACGCAAAGCTTACAAAGATAGTCATCCATTTTTGAAAGGCAAAATATTTTAATAGCACTTTGTTAGTTAGGTTGTAAAGGCCTAAAAACAAGGCTAGGATGCAGAAATATAGTTACATTTAACCAGGTTGTACAGCTGAAGAATTGATGAATTAGTATTATCTTAAATGAATAATTATATTACTGTTATGACTGTGATTATATAGTTTAATTTCAACACATAGAATACATATTGTTTCAAGTATACTTATTCTTAAATGCATTGAAATAAAAAATGTAAAAAAATTCTTCCTGTTTCCTGTGTTAAATAAAATATACATAGTATACTTTTCTCTTTGTACTTGTGTATATGTTATTACAGTTTTCTTATTCATGCCAATCTTGTCTCTTACTTTTTAGTGTTGTTACTCTACAAAGCTAAATTCATTCTAACACAACATATGACCTATTACACTGATTAAAACTATTTAACAAAAGTGGTAAACCCACACTTTGGTGTTTTAAGATGTTTTCTTATGGGCAGATCACAGTCATTAAATTGTACATCTAGAAACAGGCTACTGATTCAACTGTATTTAGTCAAAAGTTTATAATGTTCTACTGTTCAAAACTCAAAATATGACTGTAATGTTGTCTTAGGAGTGAAGACAATAGAAGACGTACACTACTGTGGGGCGGTTAGAATCTCAAGTGCCATGAAATACATTGCTTTCTTTTTTTCCCCTGCATGTTAAACGAATGGCTCATTGCCAACAGCTTTACCTATGATATTATACAATATGGTATATCTTCTATGGAGTGTGCTAATTGTACTTTCTGGAAAATTTAAAGGCAATATGAAGCCCAGATTCCTACAAAGTACTCCCCTGTGGTCCCTGTGGTAGGATAAATGTATGGAAAATGAGAAACTCCTGCTCATTCTTTCATATGAATGATTCATCTAGTGAAGAGAAATATGGCAGTTAAAGAGATGTGGGAAGTGATCTCACATTCTCAATATTCTTTCCCATCCACAAACAGAGCCTGGGAGAGGCTCACAGCTACCCTCTCACTGTAAACCTTCAGGGAACTGTTAGCTCAATTTGAAGACGGCAAAGAAAAGGACAATATTTTCTTTGTCATGCTTAAGTCTCACATGTTATTCGTTCCCCTCAGATTACTCCTCTGATCAGTGCTTGAGACTTCAACATCACAGATGATTTAATAGGAGTGAGAAATTATCAAGCATGCTTTAAACAGAGACTCTATTACAGGAGAACAATGAAGAAAGTTCAGGAAATATATACATATATATTTCATATATATAAATATATATATTTCATCTTAGGAAAACAGATGTGATTAATATATATATTTCATCTTAGGAAAACAGATGTGATAATGCAAAAAATTTAATTAAGATAACAGATAGATATATGGGAAATGAAAGAATGAAGTAATAATAGAGTGATTGATTTTCAATGCCAACTAAACAGCTTTTAAATTTTCTTTATAAAATACATCCTAAATTACATATGACTTTGAATTTTTTTTCTTTATTGGATGTGTCATTTCATGTACACCTTTACTGTCTGGCTAACTCTCTGTCTCTCCAATTGCTTTCCTACCGAATATCTCTCTCTGCTCTACTGGTACTGCACCCCATGCTGGTCAGAAAGCAGTGGTTTCTCCTGCCTCAGTCTCTGAACTGATTATATTGCAGGCATGAACCACTATGCCTGGCTTCATTTTCAGTTTCTAATCAATTTTACATGGCCCAGGGATATAAGTCAGTGGTGGAGGAATTCTAATTATACTCAAATGCTTACAAACATATACAAAGAAATGGATTTTAAGGAGATAGCTTGCAAATGTGTCTAGTAAGCAACAAAATCTCAGATTAAAAAAAATAAATCACATTAAGGAGATTTAACAGAAACTGAGATTTGTGAAGATCTATAAACTGATTTGTAACGTTAGGGAAATTTCAAAGGAATCATAATATAAAACAAATCATAAAAGATAAATATGAAAACGCTTATTTTTATGTTGATAATCACCTCTAGTGTAACTTTCTGCTTTCCAGTTATGTCAATATCATTAACTTTAAGACATTCAAAAAGTGGAAGGAAGGTTTTAAATGATGGAATACTCCATATTTTATTTCTATATTGTTGTTATCCATATACTGAATTGCTGTCACTGATCATCTTGTATGTGTGGGATACTCTGGTACTCATAGAAAAATAAAAGACACAGCATAGTTACTCATTGATGAAAATCATAGTTCACAAAGAAACACAAAAATTTCTTCTAATTGCAAACATGAAAAAAGATAAAAAGTACATAAAAACAAATTTTTATGTCTTACTGGCTCAATGTCATAATTTTAAGATATGCACTTAAAGTATAGCAGGTATCTCTCTTTTTCCTAGCACCTCATTTTTCAAGCACTTAGAGAGTGAGCTGTTTCCCTAGGTTCAGACAGAAAAGTTAAAGTAGGGTTTCCTAGCTAGGCATTTTCCTTCAAATCCTAACTATCTTTCAATCATTCCATATTTATACTCCAAAAGGTGGTACTATTATCACTTTCCAAATCCATTGAAACAGTAAATTGCTGAAATTCAGTTATTAGAACATTGGCCCATTGTCAATAAATGATTCAAATGTTTTCCACAAATATTTATTTGATATTACTAATCCCAAAGGCAAGTTTTACTGGTTATCTTTTCTCCTCCATTGTTTGAAGATGAATTTTTGTTTGTGTCACTTCTGTTTATGACATGACAACTGTCCAAAATTCAGTCATTTTTCACACAGTATGCAGTGATTAACTACAGGGCTGGAAACTAAGTTCTTTCCTTCTGCTAAGGCCAGGAGTCACATTTATCTTAAGCTCTTTGTGATCTATGAGAAAACTGAGAAAGAAGTATCAACTTAACCACATTAGTCTTACAACCCCTCTGGAATTGTTTCAGAAATGACTCCTCAGGCTCAAGACCACATTCAAATATATGGTAAATGGTTGTATAATATTACATTCAATTTATTATGATGTAGCACATGGGCTTTCTGTAAGATCCACAGAGAGATAATGAACTTCAAGTAGTCTTCCTGGTTGTCATCCTGAATTAGCTTAAAAGGAAAAAGCAAGACTGAGAATTTCAAACATTTTTAACTGCCAGTGACTGTTTAATAATTCCCCCTGCGCCCCTTCTCTAAGAAGGAGGAAAAGCAATAACACACCACTTCATCCACTACCTCATAAAGCATTACAGGAACCACAGAGTCTTCAATTCCATGTCAAATTATGGCGATTAATTCACCCACAAAGTTCTTCAACTATTTCTTGAAACTTCATTTTTAGGTCACTTTTCAAAGTGATAATTTTTGCATGACTGAACATAAGAGTGAGCCCATAGTCACACTGATTGTGAGACTTACAACTTCAGACAGTTTGCTTAACTAATTTCTTTCTACAGTTTCCTTTTAGCTGCATTTAAAAAATCTTACTAAACATTCAAAACCCATGTTAATAGCTTATATTGGTTCAGTAGTTCTTTGGGACATTTGTGAATAATTTGTTGCTAGCAATAATTCCATATCTAGCTCTGAGCACCTTATTTGGCAAATTATGGCTTCTAAGATGAGCACAATCCCCTATGTAACATCACTATAATTAAGTTTTTAAATTCACACACACACACACACACACACACACAAATACATTTTATGGCTTTCTCAAACATTTTTAGCATTAGTTATTCCTCCTTCACCCCTCCTCTGCCTTAACTTCTCATCCTTCTCCCAAAAATTCTGTCCACACTAGTCAAATTAACCAAACACTTGGCACTATATCTGAAATAACAAAGAACAGCACACATTGGTTATATTACAAGAGGAGATTTAGTTGGTACTGATGATGGAGTTTCTCCCCTGTGGGAATTCAAAGGGATGATTTGGTCTCCCGGGTAGAGCACTGGGTTTGAGACAGCCAGAGACCCAACAGGGACATGGCCTGTTAGGGACTGCATGCATCTTCCCACGCTCCCGGATTCCAGACTCCTCCTATATGTGAACTATACCTCCATTAGCCTGCACCTTGCAGACACATTTGGCTCAGAGTAGACCCTACTTCCAGGTAGGGGGTGTGATTTCCATACTTCCATATTCATGAGTCACCAAAGGCTGGGGTGGTGGGTGTAGCTAATTAAGTTATTCCCACCCAGTTCCTCCTCTTCCCCCTCCCTATTTAAGCCAGCTCCCACTGGCTTTTGGAGGGTGCACGCATCCAGACTCAACAACCATGCCATGAACAATAAACTTCTTGGAAATCCACGGGCTCCACATGTCTTCTTGGGCCTGCCTCCCTCAAAGCTTCCAGCCTGTGAAACTTCAGACTTTCTCCAGTATGTGGGACCCACCGATGGAAAAAGTCTATGAGACTCTGACGCCCATGTACGGGTCACTGCCACGCGAGTTTTTTCTCACACACCCACTTGGATAGCTTTCATCATACAAGAATATAGTATAAAGGCTGCTGATAGGAAAGTCATTTGCAACCTTGCTCAGCTGTGAAACTTGTGAACTTCAGTAATGACCAATGTGGCATGATATGCCCATGATGACAAATACAAATGTTTATGAGGGTGACAAAGTATTTTATGGTAATATTTAAAGTCTACTGCTTAGCATATAACATATGCCTGATATAAACTATATGTCCGAGAACCAATCGGCCTCAGGCATACTACTATCATTTTGCTAAATAAATATAGTATCAAATTGGCCTCTAAATTTGTATCAGTACACCTGTAGATCATGTAGCTCTTTGATCTTAGAGAAGTTTCTCTATGCAGTGGATGGTGTTTAACAGAAACACTCACAGCTAGTAAAGCGTAGAGAGTAAGTGACTTCGGAGTGCTCAACCACACATGTGACATCTATATCCACCTATATACCACATGCAGGAGCCATTGAAGAATCAGGGTAGGAAGATGTGGGAGCCAATGGAGGACTGAGGCAAACGGTTTCTTCTGGACATAACAAGATACTAACCACATGAACTCACAGCCTGTGCTTTCAATAATATTCAGAAGTAAGAATGTTATTCTAAGTAAGTTACTGAGACTGAGACACAGGGGATAAAAGAAAGCCAATTTACCTTTCTTTCATGAACTTTTGTTCTATCCCTTCCATCATTTAGTATTTTAGAATCTGATTGCTTCTTAAGGATATTTTATAAGTATTAGTTACACTTGAAAGTGATCTATATCTTAACAAGCAATGTAATAAATTCCACAGAAATCGGGGGTAGTATTTAACTGACAAATCTTTTGCAGTTGACTGCTATAAGAGTGGTTAGTTCTGTAATAAATCATCTTAACACAAAATAGCATTTTCACAAAAGGGGATAATAGTGAAGGTTAGAATGAATAGTATTGATTTTCTATTCTTATTTTCAATCTTGCATTTCCATCCAAAGTGAAACAATTTTTAAATGATGGACAACAAGTTAAGCTCTGCTATAGAAATAGGAGATAGAATATTGAATCCATACACAATTGTAATCTGTGACACTTCAACCTCTTTGGACCCAGAAACAAGTGTGATTCAGAGGCAAACAATTCTCAAATATTATCCAAGATTCTCAGAACTTTAATTAGCTCATTAGGTGGCTCAGTCTCTGAATCCTACTCTATTACACAACAATAAGAAGCTAAAGGTGAGGTGTGTCGGTGATTACAATGTGCTCTGGTGAAGTTGTAAAGCACCAGTCAGAGACTATTTCTTACAAAAATGGTAATAATGACTGCAAAAGTCACTATCTACAATTTCCTTCTGGCTATGATTGTACAAATAACAAAGATAAGCTGATGGACTTATTTGAATGCTAGTGGAGTTTGATGCCTGACATATCTGACAACCAATTATAGAGTTTGAGTTGTTGATCCTGAGTTGTAAACTCAGTTATTGTTTGATAAAACTTCTTCCCATGTCCATTAATATAAATAGAAAAAGCTCATGATAATCTCTCCTAGGACACACACAAACAGAAGCAGATTTTGTATCAATGTCATCATCAAAATATGTCTTGATTCTCTTCCTCACCCTCTGTAAACATTCAATATTCTACACTAATAGGAAAATATAATACAAAGTAGCCCTACTGAATGCAAATCCCATTTGACCTTCTAATTCTATGACTCTACAGAAAGAAGCCAAGGAAATGAGCCAAAGGTTAACAGTTTTATCTTACAGTTGAATGCTGTATAAAAAGATAAAAAAGATGTATCATAATAGTATTCAAAGTCTATAGTAGGGACAAAAGAATAAAAAATATAATTATCTAATTGGTTCCTCTCCAGGAAGCTTGGTTGAGCTTTGCCAATCTTCAAACCAATTGTTACTGGGTTATCAAAACCATACAAACTGCCTCTAATAAAAGCCAGATATGACATTAGCACATTGCCTTTGTAGCCTTATTAGTACCTTTAATCTGTCTTTCTGAATTTATTTAATTGCCCTGAATAGCTTATTCAAAATTAAGGAGCTCAAAACCAGTTATTTTTTTCATCTTTAGTAAACTAACATTCTTTTATATTATTTAATGAGCTAGTGAAACCTTTTAGAAATTGACAGTGGTATGTAGACTATAGCAAAAATATGATTTTATTATTACAATTATGAAATTGTTAAAATTGACAGAACAACTTAGAATTTATCCTAGTCAAAATGTTGTTGACAGCACAGAGTAGATACCCTAAAAGCCTGTAACTCTATTGCTAGATTATTAGGATGCCTATCTTTGATCCATCACTTTTGTTTTTCTCCTATTACCTGAAAGATGATTGCAGAATGTTTTCTTCTGGCTCCAAGTCTACTCTAACTCAATATCTTTATGATGATTAAATTCAATAAAATTTTATCTACCAGTGACTCTAACACTCTTATACTTTAATATATCTTATAATATAACCAATACAGATTTGTGTTATTTTAATGAATTTCCTATTCAAAGAGCATTACTTGTAAGATTCAGAGAAGAGGCAATGCAATGAGATTATAGTGGAGATACTTTTGAATGATGTTCTGTGACCCATAGTGTTTCGGTTTAAAGAAGTAAGAATCAGGTAAAGACTACAGTACCATAAAACAATCAATTCCAAGATAAGAAAACATTATGCTTCTAAAATCTACTTGATTGTCTACTGAGAATATTATTTACCTTTCCTGCCTGTGTAATAATAATATACTCTAAAAGAGAAATTTTAAAAAAGAGGAGGATTATTTTGAAGAAAGTTTGTAGGTAGAACCCATCAGGTCTGGGGAGTCACAATAGCAGAATTTTGAGGGTTCGGTCATGTTGTTTGTACAATAATGAAACAGAAGGTGTTGCATGTTAGTTCTTAGCTGCCTTTATGATCACTCTACTCTGACTCACAAAACAGTAATAAGTTTCTTGATTGACTATTTTAACGACATGGATCTAAGACTTTAATATAATGAACCTTCTGTGGTTGAAAGATGAAAAAAAAGATAATCTTTACTTGATTCAAGGAAATCTTTTAAGATAATATAATATAAGCAAGAGTCAGAACTACATGTAGAGAAGGATCAAAGTGTGATATTAAATAAGACTGGGTTTAATTCTTTTAATATCAGTAATTCTACAATATTTAAGACACAAAGAAATAATATGGTATCAGACTTTTTCAGAAATTTGCTGCTGTGTCACATGTGCATTAGTAGGGGGCAGAGAAGTGAGAGGTAGTATTCATGAGAAAAGTAAGCTTGAGACAACTGCCAGTCTGGTGCCAGGCATGCCTGCATGGACTTCCAGGACCAGGACAGGAATCAAGCCAGAGGAGATCCCACCTGGCATAGGAAAATTGTCCCTGAGTAGGAATGTGCCTGAGACAGAAGACCTTTGCAAGGGGACACTAAGATGGACAGACTAAGCTGTAAGCCTAAGAAAAACCACAAAACCAGTGCCATTGGGCCTGGACAGGGAGCTAGCCTGAGATGAACACGAGTCAAGTGCCATGTGGGCCTGGTTGGGTAGATCATGTCAGAGATGGCCCCTGCCTGGCACTATAATGTGCAACCAGGGTATAACATTTCTGAAACCACTCCTAAGATAACCCCAGATACTCAGAGACCCTGGGTGCCACTGAGAGGAACAAGTAAGTAGTAGAGAAATGGAGAGAAACTGAAGATGTGGGCACAATAAAGAGAGGCAGAATAGTAACCTCAAGAATAGTGAGGAATAGCCTGATATAACCAATAATGCCACCTGAGACCATGGTGGGGTCATAACCTGTGCTGTCAACAGGGATCGTGATCTTGCAGCATCAGGGTTCTCTTACCATCAAAACCTAGGTAGATATGTTGATATCTGAGGGTTGGAGAGAACTTGTTTCACTCCTTTCTTGGGAAGACACGAATAGGTGGCTCTGAAGACATGGAAACAAGAGAGATAACACCAACCACATCCAGCTGTGGAACTCAAAAGAGTGACATTCCTTGCCCCTTACATTGCACACTATGGGAGATGCAGATGAGCTAGCCCTGAGGAGGATATGAGTAGGGAAGAGTTGAACTCGTGTTCAATGTGGTGGTTTGGAGAGGGGAGAGATACCCTCATCCTACATCTCCTCTCACCCACGGGACATATGGGAGATCTATGGAGTCACAAGATCAGGACACACCTTCCCTTCACCAGCACTCTGAATACTGGCCCCTGTACCTGTCCTGGACAGCACAATAGAGTTGACTCTGGTTTGTGTAGTGTTTGGTGGATGGCCCCAAGGATGAGTATGAGAGAGCTGGCCCGACCACTCAATTGCTGAGTGGTTACATGGATGAAGGAGATATGCCCCCCCTCACTCTTCACACCCTATGGCAGTCAGAAGAGATGGTCCCAAGATAATCAGAGGAGAGGTAGCCTTGCCCCTCATCTGCTCCAGCATTTGGGAGACCAAGCCCTGAATCTTCCCTAGGTGTCAAAGGTGAGCTGACCCTAGATGTGGAGGCTGTCATTAAGCCTGCCTCAATGGTGTAAGTGTGAGAGAGCTGGTGGTCCTCTTATCTGTTGTATGGTGGCAGTGGTGAGGAAAAGATTGCCTTTGCCCTCACCAACAATGTTGTGTGGAAGAGCAGACCCTGATGGAGTCATGAGAGTAGAAAAAATGTCCCTGACCCTCACATTCTGGAGCACTTGGGGAAACAGGAATTTTCCCTCCTCTGGGGTACACAGGAGAGCTGGCCCTGGATATGGGGGTTGAATATGAGCTGCCCCAGGACATGATTGTGGGAGAGCTGACCCTACCTATTGTCTCTCATGCAGTGACTTGGGTAAGGGAAAGATGAGTTCTTCCATGCTAGCTTCTTGCTGCCTACAACAGGCAGTAAAGCTGGCCCCGGGGTCATGAATGCAAGAGAAATGGCCACATGTCCCTCATCAGCTGTGAGGCTTAGGATAGTGCACCTCACCTTGTTAACTAGATAGAGCTTTCCCTTGTTGCTTGGGTTGCTTGTGAGTAGCCTTGTAGTGTGTGAACACCAAAGAGCCATCTAGCTGACCACGTTAGATACATCTCAGGCCCAAATCTATGATTCTGAACTGGCCCACCCAAACATCTATCTCATCGATGACTTCATCGAGTGCTGAGGAAGCTTGTTCTACTAGTCAATGCTGCCGCTAATATTAAATAGATTGCAATACGATCCTCCAAGTTTTGATTTGCTCATGAGTAAATTGAGAAGAAAATACCATAGTGTATTACTTAACTTTTTTATTGCTGTCCCCAAATTTCCAATGAGAATTATGTATAGAAAGAAGAAATTAAGAAAAATAAAGGCCAAAATCATGGTAAGATCTGGTTGCAAGACTATGAGGTGGTTAGTCATATGGGCCTTCAGTAAGGAAGAAAAATTATATATGTAAAGTATTTGTAACACATATTATAACAGAATATGTCATGTCACAGCAAAGTATTTTGTCTTTTGTGTGCTGATAGCTATTTTAAAGCATAAAATATATAGATATGGTGTTTCCCCACTATATTGTTCATTTTGTAATAATGATACAATACATAGGATTGGATATTTAACATAGTAGAAAGATTTCTTATAGTTTCTGAGACTCGAGGGCTTTTTTGCTTTCTTCCAGAGGGCAAAAGGCTAAGCGGTGTGTTAGTGTGTGTGTGTCTGTGTGTGTGTGTGTGTGTGTGTGTGTGTGAGAGGGGGGTAGGGGTAGAGGGGAGGGGGAAGGGGTAGTGGGAGGGGGGAGGGAGAGGGAGAGGGAGAGGGAGAGGGAGAGGGAGAGGGAGAGGGAGAGAGAGAGAGAGAGAGAGAGAGAGAGAGAGAGAGAGAGAAGAAAGAGATAGATGGAGATAATGTGGGAAAGGAAGATGGGGTAGGGTGGGAAGAGAGGAAGTAAGAGAAAAGTTGGAAGGTTGAAGGAGATACAGACAGACAGACAGAGATAGAAAGAAAGAAGCAGGTACATAGAGGTGGAGGAGAGAGAGGCAGATAGAGGAGAGAATCCTCAAACTCACTTTTAAAGAAAAATTTTATTCAGGGAGAATAGCAATAATCTGTTTGTGAGGGCAGCACCTCTGACAGTTCCACTTCTTCACAATTTGTGAATTGAGTTTTAATATCGGAAACCATGGACTCTTGAGAGACACGTTAAAATCATTTTTTCTTTTAAGTTCTAATACAATTGATCAGAAATATCCAAGAGACTACCAAAATATTATATACCACTTATATTTTCATTAGTCCTTGCCTGCCTTGAGGTAAATAATATGTCTCTTTGTTCAATGTATCATGTACTCCAGACAAGGAGCCCCAGAGGTACCTAAGCTGAAACTAACCTGGTTACTGTCTTTCTGCAAAGTAGCTGTCAACATACCAGAAAGTGGCATGTAAGCTTCCAAATGAAATATGCAACCAATGGCCCCACCAATATTAGGGGCTTTCATGGGATTCCATTTGAACTTTATTAAAGACAGGGAGACATCTATATAGTTTAAGGCTCCTGGCCTTTTGCTATGGTAGTCTCTTAGCTAGCCTCTAACTATTCGACTTCCATTCTGTCTCTATGTGGTCCTCATTGGCTACTTCCGAGCAGTGTCCTGTCTCCCTTCAGTCTTCTTTCTGCATCTGTCTGTTCTCTTTGCATCACCTCTCAGCCAGAAGTTTTGCTGGTATTTTCTGTCCCAGCTCCTGCTACCTTTATTATACATAAAAGCACATTCTTTACTCAACCAGTTGGATTTGGAGGCTACATAGGGAAAATTACCTTCCACTGAAGCTTGTAATTTTTTAAAGGCAAGTGAGGAAATGATATCTATATATTTTGCTTGCTTGGCAGTGTCAGATTCAATTAACAATTAAAAACAGAAGGACATGCCTTTTTCATAGTCATAGAATACAGTATTTGTGGCTCATTACACCTACCCAGCTATGAAACTTATATACCACAAAAACAAAGAGCATTGCACCAAAGTATTCTAAAGCTTCACTAGTGACAGGCATACTTCGTTGTAACCAACAGGTTTCTATTTGAACTTAAGATCAACTCAGCAAGGAGGAATCATGTTTAGCACGGAAAACCTCAATAACGAAGAGGGCTAGTGAAAACATAAACCTTGGAGAAGAACTTACAAACACTACTTAAATAAATGATCAAATTCCTATTGCATTCTAAATATTTGGCCCAACAGATAAGTGGAGTCCTTACTCCTCATCAAAGAAACTTTTTTTGCAACACAGGGTGACCATGACAGAAAACTACAACCAATCAAAATTCAGAGTTGAGGATATCAGTTACAATGTGTGAATTTACAAGCAGTGTCTGCAACTAAGACTAAGTGAACATGGCAGAAGAAGTGTGGAGAGACTGCTAGACCCAAAAGCAGAGAGTTTTCTATGAAATTGTGTTAACTAAGAATGTCAGAAGATATAATCATAATGACTTACTGACATGACTGTCAAAACAGGAGCTGAGCAAGCACCAAAGCTCTACATATGCCAGTGTTAGTGAGAAAAAGACAAGAAGCTTTCAACCCTAAAATCAACCAACAACTATGGAATGGTAAGAATAGGAGAAATCATCTTCTATAGAGAAGAGTCTACCAATTGGTAATCCAATATCAAACATTCATTCTTAAGACATATGCATATATTAACATTATATAGACCAAGAAAACTATATTTAAGAATATATATATATATATATATATATATATATATATATATATATATGTATGTATATATATGTACTTATGTGCATTTGAAAGCAATTAATGATAAAAGAGGCCACTAATTTAGAGAGAGCATGGAAGTGTATTTGGTCAAGTGTGGAGGGAAGATAATGAAACAAAAATGAATTATTACATTATGATCTCAAAATAATAATGTTAAAAAGTATTTAATTGTTACTAATCTTTTATCTTAGTCCTGTTTATACAATATTTGTAGTCATATGTATTAATTGAGTACTTTCATGATTTTTTGATAACTATAAATATTATTAGATATATAAAACAATATTAAATACTGTTTAAAAACATTACAAATATAACATTTATTAATTAATAGAAAACTAACACATTTTATGTTAATTATTTTAAATTAATTAGTATATCAAACAGATTAATTAATCTATCAAATAAATATAAAAATTAATATAATTATTGTTTGAGAATTTTAGACAGACTTGTAGTATGCTTTAACCAAAATTGCCCACCCCAATTTTCTCCTCTCCAAGTCCAGCTTTTCCATCCCAACTCATATGTTTGTTTTTACACACCTCAATCCACTTAGTGCTACCTGTCTGTGAATGGATATAGGACGATCTGCTGACGCTTGGAGAACTTTTCAGGAGCAATATCCAGAAAGACACCCTTCTTCAATCAACAGGAATAAATTATTAGTAGTTCTACTGAAAAGGATTGGATTTTATAGGCACATTCCTCAAACATACAGGGATTTTGGAAAGCCTGGCTTGATCTTTAGTAGGACTTATGCATACAGTTATAGTCATTATAGATTTATATGTACCATTGTCTGGACATATAACGAGTATACAGTTTCTTTGAAGACAAACATGACCACTTCCTTTCGCAAACTTCTTGCCTCCCCTTCAGTGAAGATCTCCTTGTGGGGAGAATTTGTGATACATATAACCAATTCTTAGGTGAGCATCCCACAGGCACTTTTTTCTGTATATTGCCATTTGATTACTGCTGTGTTAATCACCACAATGTACACAAAACATCTTATCTAATGAGGATTGAGAAATACACAAACATATGATAATAAATAAGAAAATATAAAAAAATTAGGAGTCAGTTTACAAATATGAGCTTTACCAAAATAATAATAAGTTTTCTCCAGTATGTATAACCTAGACAGCCATAGGCTTTTGGCTCAATTAATGGTGCCAGATGTGAGTTATACTGTGTAGAGAGGACTTGTAATGTAATCAGAAAGTATTTTATAACTTCCATAATATAATACCAATATTGTACCAATGGACATATTTTGGCAGACTTTTAATTGTAACTTAAAAAATTCTCATCTAGTAAGCTTGTTAATACCTTTTCTTCTCTGATAGCATGCATAGAACCTTCAAGGTCTTTAAAAATTATGTAGTAACTGAAGCTCCCAGGGAAGTTCAAGCTTGATTTTCCAGGTCATATGACTGAAGTATGTGGAATCTTCACTAGTATGGTCTTATCATCAAGTTTAGGAGCATAACTAAGATCTATAAGACAAACTTGTAATGTTCGTTTTGTATTTTCCTTGACATACTGTCTACTCTTCTGTGTTATCTAATTTCCCAGCACATTTAAGTCTTCCTGTTCCCCTACTGCTTTTACCCAGTTCATATCACCCCTTTAAAATTTTTCTCCCATGGCCTCTCCTTACTAGTTCTCTGACTTTGATGGACACCCCAATGTAAACATCCATATCTATATCCTTAGCAGTTCTTCCTCTAAACCAAAGAACTTCAGTTGACCTCAACCTAAGACTTAATACTCTGATATCATTAAAGGAGATGTAGGGAATATGCTTCAACTAGTAGACACAGGAAATTTTTTTCTCAATAGGACCCTTAGTAGTACAGATGTCAAGACAAGGTCATGGATTTGAATAGGAATGGGAGGATATCACAACAGGAGTTGGAATGTAGTAAAGGAAATATGAAAATGTAAAATACAACATCAATGAATGAAATTGACAGATAACAAGTAAAAACCAAATTTAAAAATATAAAAATCATCATTTAACAAAAAGGATCACAAAACTAAAATGTTTCTTTATGGAAAATGGCAATATTAATCACATAAAGAAGCAGTCCATCGGATTGGGAGAAAAAGATACTTGTAAGAACCGGCAGAAGCTCAGAAACTAAACTGTATCATAAACCAACACTGTAAGAGACAACGTTTCACTTTTCAAGACATACTCATTTAATTTTTGAAGATTACATCTAAAGCCAATGAGAAATGTAATGAGAACAAGAATGAGGGCATACACAGAGGATCTTGCTTCTTCCTGAGTAAAAACATCAAAAAATAATACAA
Source organism: Grammomys surdaster (assembly GCF_004785775.1). Taxonomy (NCBI): domain Eukaryota; kingdom Metazoa; phylum Chordata; class Mammalia; order Rodentia; family Muridae; genus Grammomys; species Grammomys surdaster. The sequence goes on along the minus strand of NW_021604608.1, from coordinate 11,760,390 downwards.
AAATAAACCTTACATTATGATCATTCTTTCTTTTCTATGTGTCTTCAAAGTTTATATTAAGGAACTTCAGCTAATTAATTACTTCTATGAATGGAAAAGTGTACCAGATTTTTAATGCCTCCAAACATAATGGGAATAATGGGATGCCCATTCTTAGTACCGTTTTCTAGTTTTCCTACACAAGCTGTGCATCAGTCCCATTAAACTCCACTTTTCTTAGCTGCGTTTTCAATCCTGTCTGTACAAGTTGTGCTTCAGTCATAGTAATCTTCAGAATTCTCTATACACCACATCATTTCCAAACACCCTGCCAATTCAAAAGAGCAATTACCCTTGATATATTCTATCAGTTGTTTCATCATCCTAGCATTATCTTTTATATTTTATAATTAAATAGAAAGTTTACTTTTTTCACATTTTTATGTTTCATAGTACACCATAGTCTTTGATCATGATACTCTGTTGCTTTTAAATTTTTATTCATTTTAGTTGTAGTTAATTATACATATCTCTCCTCAAGTCTATTGCTGGTTTCTCACTTTTTTGTCACATGCACTGAAAAACAACAACAACAACAACAACAACAACAGAAGTAACCCATCAAAGGCATTCTTCATCTTACTTTTAATTTCTAACACTTCATTTTTGATCATTTTTTAGAATTTCTTCCTGCTTATATTACCATATGTTTTACATATTATCAGTATGTACATTATAAACCTCAGTATATTAATCATTGCTATTTTAAGTTCAGTGTCTGTAATCACAATGTTGCCATTTCATAGTCTGGTTTTTATGATTGCTATGTCTCTATTGTCTGTGTTTATGTTACATTTTGTCACACTTTGTAATTTCTTTTTTTGTGAAGGGAAATCTAGGTCAGTTAAATATGACTTTAGAAAAAAAACTTTTGTAGTGACTAAATTGGATTGACATTTAATATCTGTTGCTACTGTAAAAGCCAAAGGAATCAGTGTTCACTCATGTCCTTGGTTGTCTTTCTTGTGTCTGTGGATTTCCCTATGGGTAGTTATTCAGCAAGAATAAATTATTCAGTCTCATTCTTGTTTTTCAATGATACTGGACTATTACTGAGTTATATTCCTGATATTTTATGGCAAATTATGAAGTGATAAGCTGTTATTTTTGAAACGCTTGTCTTACTTCCCTTAGTTGGGCAGGAAGGTTAGAGAACATGAAGGGATAGCCTTGTCTATAATTTGGATAATATCTCTCATTCTTTTGTGCTCCATAAAACTATTTTCATTAGAGAATGGACATTTACTATTATGGAGATTCTGGGCTTATTTTCATTCTTCCACTTAACCCCTTAGTGTCATAAGAGGATCTATACAAATCACAGCCTTGGTAGTCTGGCAGAAGATAAGGCTATAAGTTCTCAAGATTTTCTAATTTGAAATTAAGGAAACACACAATTTATATAACTAAATATTGCTGCAATTTAATTATTCCTGCTATTATCTGTTCAAACTAGAAAATCTTGGGTGACAAATGTAATCAAATGTGCTGGCCCTTTAGTTAAGTTAATTGTTTTTTCTACAGCATTATTTTTCTGATGAATTCTAGACAATATAATCACTTTCACATTTTCGTGTTTGTTCCTCCTTCCCTGTCTTCCTCTGTGCTCACCCAGTTACCTTTGTTGGAGATCAAGTTAACAATGGTCAAGCTCAACCTATGTTGGAGTAGATACTGGAAGCCAAGATTTCCTCTAGTATCCTTTATTTCCAATGGAAGTGTAAAGCCTCTACTAGAATTCAAGCTAAATAATTCTCATTTAGCAAAATATATTTTACTTTCCAAATGTTCATAACAATATGGATCTGTTTCTGCCTAAGGATATGAACTACTAAGTTACAAGCACAGGTTACTTTTTCAGATGGGTTTTGATAGAGAGTTAGCTATTATTGTGAGCATTTAGCGATGAGATCAAGGTAGAAAGCAGAAGGTAAAGGCTTTACATAGGAAAAGAATCATGGCTTCTAACATACTGTGTGTTCTAGATGGTTTTGTTTCTACAACTATTCATTTGAAGGAGAGGTCACGGTTTGGCTTTCCTGTATTATTTCTGTAGATAATGATCAGTGAACCTGTACAGAATTCATTTCTTTATTATATTTTGTTTATTGCTCATTTTTATATTTTGGAATCCAAGTAATAACATCTATCTCCTTAAGGGCATGGTCATATATACTACATATATATGCACATACATATGCATACATGATGTCCATTGCTAAGTCAAGGGTCATAAACTTACAGCACATATTACAAAAAAAAAGCCCACAAATTACAGAAACTTGAATTCATCTTTACTGCCATAATGCATTCAAGAGTTCTGAAATTAAAGTGAGTGTGCCAATTTCTTTTAGATTAAGAAGCTAGGGATCATAAAATTTGATGTCATGCTTTAAGTTTGTGGATTTAACTATCTAAATACTTAATCTAATTATTGTTTTGCATTGAACTTAGCTTTGATATTAATGGGATCTATATTCCATAAAAATATATACCTACTATGTGACATTATCCATATTTTCATTCATTTACTTTATTTAAATTTTATTTCATTAAATATTAATGATGCTTATATTTAATTATTATTTGTATATACACCAAAACTCCTTTATATTGTACTTACACTATATATGCTAATTTACAAAAACTGTTTACTTACATTGTATATTTGGAACACAAATAAAAAGCAGTGTTACATGTTTCTATACTTCAATTTTTGTAAATTATTTATTATATAGAACACAGTAAATAAGTAACTCTAATAAGTTCCATATGTAAATAATTTATTTTTAATTAAGAATTGTATGTGTTTTCTTCCTTTTTCTTTCCTTCTCAAAATTTTCTACTAATTACCATATATTTTACATACTTTTAATTACTGAAATAATAATGAATAAGAGAATAAAATCATGGTGTCAGCTATCCTAATCAAGATGACTCTGTCAGTTTTGCTGTTAGATAATAAAGCTGATATTTGGTAGTGAGGCACATGTATTTATCTGTACTGTAACCAAAAATTAGTACCCTGTAAATACTTCACTTCTATTAACTGAGATTTCAGTAGATACTCTGTGAGAAAGGCTACTGACAGTGACGTTGAATATAGGCCTGTTCACTCTAAAATTGTTAAAAAAAAAAAAAGTTACTCACTCTGTGGAACCTTGGGACAAACAAGAGATATAAAGATACAAACATTTTGGAGAAAACAAATGAAAATGAGCCTTGTAGCTCTAGTTCATTCAAAAACTTTCCTTTGTAAATTAAAGTAACCTAGTCTCTGGGAAAGTATATATTTCATTCTCACTTGTTAAATTATACTATATTTCAACTAGTATAGAAAACTATAAGGCTTGAGGACTGCTACCGGTCAAATATCCAATATTCATTTCATTTATTTTAGACAAGTAAATTCTGCTTAATCCTAGATGAATTGGAACATCAAGGAACTTGAATATGCAATTCATGCTACAAAGATCGTTCCTGAAGGCATAATCAGTAAAATAAATGGTTCTTAATTTTTGCAGGCTCAATACTGTCCATGGAGAAGCACAGGGAGAAATATATCTGTAGAAATAGAATATAAATATAGGATTTCATTTTTAAAATACTAGAATTCTATGAACCACATTTTGAAACAAAGCTAAACAGAAAATTGTCTCCAAATATTTAAAAGGACAGGGAAACTGAGTTCACTATTCTTTCTAGTAAAATCAGAGTCACTTTCGTATTCTTTTTAGTTAACTCACTGGACAACTGTAATGGAGGAAGTTGTAACATTAACTTTTGAGGCTGTAAAAAATAATTTTTGCTCATTAAATCAGAGAACAGACAATAAGTATACATAATCATCTCAAAGCAAAAAGAAAAAAGAGAAAGAAAAAAGAATGAAAAACAAAAGAGTAAAAGAAAGAAAGAAGGAAAAAAGAAAGAAGAAAGCAAGTGAGAGAGAAAGAAAGAAAGAAAGAAAGAAAGAAAGAAAGAAAGAAAGAAAGAAAGAAAGAAAGAAAGGAAGGAAGGAAGGAAGGAAGGAAGGAAGAAAGA
>NW_021604608.1:11713150-11756210 GCF_004785775.1 Grammomys surdaster | reverse complement strand
AGAAAGAAAGAAAGAAAGAAAGAAAGAAAGAAAGAAAGAAAGAAAGAAAGAAAGAAAGAAAGTTGTGTTTTAGTAACCATTTTGATAAAACACCATGGTGTAAAACAACTTAGAGAGAAAAGGGTTTATTTTGTTCGGGGAATTCAGACCAGAAATTCACACAGACACAAATGCAATGAACAAAACTATCAGAAATGGTATGAGAAGTCTTCTTTTCAAATATTGGTTAGGGATGCTCAAGATAAACCTCTATGTATTACAGACTACTTATTTGTCCCAGGACTGACACTCAGAGGTAGAAAGTGCATGGTGCACTTCAGACATAGGGTCTACTAGCCTTTGAACTGAAACTACCCTAAATGCATCCTCCCTCAGGAATAGCTCTTAAGGTACCAAAAGATGCCTTGGAAGATTCCAAAGGAAGGAACTGACCAAGAGTCCTACCTAGCTTTGAAGCTTATGAACCACAACAAAAAAATCAGCATGTTACAGATAAAGCTAAGGTGTGATAGTGGCAACCATACCTCGATGATACCCAAGAGGTTTCTATTTAGATTTCAAACCTGTTCAACACTAAGTAAATCATGCCTGGTAGTGAGAACCTAGACAAATACCCAGGAACAGTTATCTTCACCTTGATCTCCAACTACATTCTAAATACTTGTCTTTTTCCCAGAGATAAGTAGAGTTTTCATTCCTCATAAAAGAAACTTAGTTTGCAAGAGAGCGGCCATTACAGAAAAAACACAAACAACAAAAATGTAGAGCTATAGATCACATTATCAATGAATACTCCTGTAAGACAACTCCTGAACCGAAGTCACAGCAATTATTTTAACAGAGGATACAATAACAGTAAAAGCCCAATGTTTAGGGAGTGGTCTGTATGATTGTGTTTCCTATTAGTGCCAAAAGTGACAATAAAATATCACAACTACCCAATAATGAGCTAAAGAACAACAACAGCAATAAGCATGGTAAAGTAGAAGGTTACAAGCATATGAGTCCCCATCTTACACAAAGAACTACAGGCAACTAAAGAATGCCGAGAATGGGAGAAATCATCTTATTCAGGGAGTAAGGTAAGAGCACATCATTTGGTTAGTCCATAGCAAGTAGTTAACCCTGAAAACACTCATTCAAATAACATTTTAGAGACTGAGCTAGTCATATTCAGGAAGGAGAAAATCAAAGTAATTATTTTTTAATCCAATAATAAACGAAATAACTAAAAAAATAAAATAATGAATATAAATAATGTAGTCCCTAAACTTGATTGACAACTAGATGGGGTTAGAATCACTTAGACAGTAACATGTGTGTGCATATGTGTAAGCGTATGTTCAAAGAGGTGTAACTGAAATAGAAAGACTCACTCTGAATTGGGATGGTAAAATGCTTGTGCTAGGGGCCAGACTGAAGAAAGAGAGACATGAATTGAATACAAATATTCATCTTTTACTTGACCAAGACTTTAATGTGTTCAGACATCTCAAACTTCAGCCAATGCAATGATACACCAATGCATAGTCTTGAACCAGTGTGAGTCTTTTCTTGAGTTGCTTTTGTCAGATATTTTACTGTATTGGTGATAAAAATAACTAATAGCAATAATGTAGGCACAATTACACATGTAATTTTCTATTCATGCTCATGTAAAGGATGTACATAGACAAAACATATGACAAGAATGGCATACCCAGCTATCTGTATTTACAGAGATAACAGAATGTAATTTGAACTTGGAATGCATCTATTTATTTTGTTTGATTTTTTCCATAAATGTTTACACTTGACTAGGAAAGTTGTACATCTCTCCTATTTATGTTCCTGGGTAATGATCAGAATACATTTTTTCTAGAGGAAGAGTAATCCAAGATCTGAAGTCTGTAGGTATCTATTATTGGCTCAACATCTTTATTTTCATTATACAGAGTACAGGATGGTAACTGTTATAAGGAAATATTTAGATTAAGGTAATATAAAGCAGTTTAAAGTCCCAACACACATGAATAGAGTGAATAGATAGTGTTAGTTATCAGAATTCTCTAATAATTCTTACTATCTGAATTATAATTGTATGTGGCATAGGCTGAATAAATTGGAAAAGTAACAGCAAATAGAAAAGCATGCTAAAATTTTACATGTTAAATATATCTATCATCTGGTTTATAAAAAGTAGATTTCAGTTGGTCACTTGTTAAATCTGGAAGTTTGAAGATTTACAATATCCTTTTGAAAATGTGCTAGACTCCATTTGGAAAAAACAATTAGAAAAAATAAACCCACACATGTGAACAATGCTGAGAAAAAGTTAGGTTAGAAATTACAAATAAAAAGACAATTGAAAAAATGGGTTAACAGTGACAATATCATAGACAGAATATTTAAAATAATAGCAATCCATATAAAATACCTATCACAGTCTAATCAATTGTTGCTTTTGTATAAAAAACATTGTACTTACTAAGATACATAGGTTGAGTAAGTCTGAAATACCACCCAGCAGTTGATTATTGAAAGTCAATCCACAGACTTACTTCTGGGTCTATCTCTCTGTTCAACAACCAGTAAATAGCAAATATATATTTTTCTTTCACTTATTAAGAAACAAATATTCCACTAAGACACATAGAATTTTTCTGTGCACTTTGGCTCAATAACTATTATTTTTGTATAATGTGTTAGAAAGAAATGTAGATTTGCTTCTGTTTTGACCACTGCAGTAAGCCAGCAAATATTAAAATGCTCACTTTGGATTGGAAGAAAGATCATTTAAATCTAAATTAGTATTTTCAAGTTAAGTGAAAGAAATTTTGGCTAAACTTGAACAATGAAATTATCTTGACCTCTGTTGAGAAAAAATATTGATTCTAAACTCCCCAAACACTAACTTTTGAACCAAATTAGTGTTCAGCTAATTATAATAATTTGATGTTTCTACTAATAGTTTTTTTTATAACAGCAGCATATTTGACCTTTTAAAATGTCAGAAATAATATTTAATATTAATATGCTCCTCAGCCACTTTAAACACTCAGGTAATATTTAATATTAAAAATAATAATCTTGATATTTGTGCTCAAAATGTCATCATATATTGCTTGAAGGATGATTCAATGTCTATCTAAATTTGATGATTTCAAATATTTCTTCAATATAGTGGTTGAGAAATTGAAATAGATAAAACAATGCATTTTGTAGAACTCCAGAGTGATCTATTCAAGACACAGTGAAAGGCTGCATTGAGTTTATTTTTACTGCCCAGAAAACATTGGTTTAGAAACACAAATAACTGAGAAGAAAAACCTACATTTTGATGTTACTTCAGCTTCTGAACAAGTTTCCAAGTAACTTTCAAATAATGTAGCTTGTGAAAAATTATTCATCTGCTATTTTAAATTATTTCTGCTTTCTTATCAATGCTGTATCTTGTGCTTCTTCATTAAATATTGTTTTTAATTTAATTTTATTTATTTACATTCCAAATGTTGCCCCCCCTTCTTGGTGCCCCCTCTACAGGTTCTTCACCTCATCTTCCCTCTCTTTGCTTCTGAAAGGGTGCTTCCCCCTACCCACTTGTTTTCACCTTACTATTCTAGCAGTCCCCTTCCCTGGAGCGTCAAGATTTTCCAGGATTAAATATATCTTTTCCCACTGAGGCCAGACAAGGCAGTTATAACCCTGAGCAACACAAGTTAAAATGCTTTCACTTAATACAATACTACATTGCAGAATTAAGATTTTACTTAATTGTGTTATCTTAAATTTATTTATTTTATAATATGTTTGAGTATTTTGCCCCTATGTATGTGTATATATATATATATACACATACATGGTCTGGTACAACTGAGAGCCAGTAGTCGGTGTTATATATCATTGAGTGGAAGTATATGTGGTTGTTGGTCACATTGTGAGTAATAGGAACAGAAGCCAGATCCTTCGAAAGAGAACAGATTCTCGTAAGTACTGAGATAACACTTCAGAACCTCATTAAATCATTTATACAACATTGCTGGAAAAGATTTTTCATACAGTTGATGCATAAACTTCTGTTATTCTTTATCCTTTTCTTTCTCTTTTTTTCAAGAAATGAACTTTATGTTATCCTGGATACTACGATAAATATAAACACCAGGCAGCATCTATTTGACATTTGAAGGTTTTTTTTTAGTAAACTGTTGAATAGGTATATTACCCATGCTTGTTCTAAAAATATTTTTGAAAAAGTGAATAGATTCAGGATCAGCACTTACTATAAAGCTTGATACATTATTATTGTTCTACAAGGGAAAAACACATGAAAAATTTATTAAGATGTTTGAATAACTTGTGAGAGTTTTTCAAAATGACAGGCAGATGGAGATTTGCAAGTTGTCCTCACAAGATAGTGACTTTATGATTCAGAAAACAGTATTTTTGTGTTCCAGAAAGACAAGAAGGATATGGAATGTTTTACAGAAGAAAGGAAGGTCTCACTCACTATTCGACTGTCCTGTGTTTATAATGTGGCCTCATTTTTCTACCTAGAAAATGCCATGCAAGTGATGAGGATGGGGGTAAATTGTAAGGTTTAAAGTTTTACATAGAAGTATACAAGGTTTAAGTAACTGTGTCAGAAAGTTGGAAAAATATCCTGTCCATACAGTAGCATCATCTGGACACCTAGTTTTCTCTAGTATTTTTTAAAGTCCCAGGTTTAACACAGTGAGTATTAATGAAACTGTGAGTCTCAAGAATCAATTAAACTCAAATATTATTAAACTATGGACATCATTTATGTTGAACATTGAGAATTAGACAAAATCAATATGGACATCTTAACACGTTATGTATGAAGCATAATGAGAACAGTAAATATTAAAGCACTATGTCTCTAAAATACAGTCTAAGTATTTAGAATAACTGAAGGGAATTTAAAAAGAAAAGAAGTTGTACAATGGGTTTTTTTTTTGTTGTTGTTTGTTTGAGGGTTTTCAGATATTCCATTAGTTTTACACTTCAGTCCCAATTTGGAATGATTAAATGGACTTAATTTAAAAGATAATAAAATGCAATAAAATTTTAAAATAGAATTTAAAAACTTTATAGAATATATTTCAAAATTGGCAACAAAGTGTTTTTATAGTTGAGACTAAAGTTTTTATATTAAACTGTATATTTTTACCTGTAAGTTTCTGAAGGTGTTTTCAAATATGTCACTACTACACATCTATGAAATCATGGTATAGTGTTCCAAAAAAAATTGCAGCTTGTAAATGTTAGGAAGCTCAAAAATTAAACAGAAATCTTCAGAATAATACATTTATAAAAATACATCAGAAAGGTAACTTTTACTTTTCTGAATTGTTAGCAATTGTAATAATTTGTGGAGTTTTGTCTTAGGAAACTTAAGATACGGAATGTTTTGTAAAATCTTTGACGTCCCCCTTATCCTCCAAATTTTCTTTAATTTACAAACCTAAGCCCTACTCCTTGTTCTTTAGTCATGGAAAAAATTGTTTCATCTCTTGCAGGGAACCTAATTCCACATATAAAAGGGAGAGAATTATAGGATTGTTTAATGTGTCACTATAGTAAAATTGGAGTCTAAAACATTAAAAACGTTTCTCAACATATTGTTGAATTTTAAAGAACAGTTGTAACAAATATCAGTTTTTAATTGTTTATTAAAATATAATTTCAGAACATACCTCTTTCAGTTTCTTCCCTCCTTAACCTCCCACCTCTCATCCCTCACTACTCTCAAATTCAGGTCTTCTTTTTAGTTAACTGTTAATATTATTTATATATACCTGCATTTCTACAAATAAGCTCAATTTTCCGGTCATGCTGTGACTCATGAAGGCAAGCAACTGTTTCAACTTCAGGACCAATCTACAAGTTGTAAAAACTATGACATTGTTCTCTTTTCATTCACAAAATGAAATTTTGAAAATATTTACTTTGTATGAACAGCAGTGATTTTTCATTGTTGCTTTAACAAAGTATGTCTAGTAACATTTTCTCTACATGAAAGTTGTTTCTTGCTTGTGTGAAAATTATATTTCAGATTTTTTTTCAGTTCTCAGTAGGAACACCATAAGAAAGCGATTACCACAACTTTTCTTTATTGAAAATATAAGTACAGATTCAAGGCATCAATAAAATGATATCATTCAGAAGGAAAAGAGTAATTATCTAAGACTAAGCCAAGATATTATAAATCAAGTAGTATAGATTAAAAGTTGGGTATCACAAGCTATTTTATATGAATTCACTAAAAATACTATATAAACATTGTTGAATTAACAGGAATAATTTTGTAGTGGAAAAATAATGACCTATCTTCAAATGTACATGATATTAAGGCAACTGTTCTTATGATAAGGTAAAAAGATAAATTACCTATTAAATATCAGAGGGAGATTATTATTACATTTCAAATGAGTGCTTCCTCTCATAAATTCATTTCTAACTTGGCAAGTCACTTAACAGACCATAATGTGCTTCATTATGTGGAAATGCTATTTAATTATAGTGATTCAGAATCTCTGAAAGGAATATTTTCCTTAGAGAAAAACCATGTGTAATGAGCTATCTGAACAATCACTTTCTGTCTACCAGGATGAGGATTTCAAAGGATCCTCAGGATTAACAGAACTGAACAAACTGAATAATTTATTGTAGGTGAAAATATCGGTCAATTTTCAATACTGTGGAAGCATTTGTTTGATGCTTCTCTTAACACACACACACACACACACACACACACACACACACACACACACCCCTCTATCCTCTATCAGCCTGTATAATGTCAGTATGGCAACAATGCCCTTTCAACCTTCCCTGCCTAATGAAAGCTAAATAAATAATGGATCAGTTTTTGGTAGGTTGTGATTGGAAATGTTTTCTCTTTTTCATAAGGGTCAAGGGTCTAGGGAATCTGACAGTGAACTTGGCTAATCTTGAAGGTAGCCAAGGAGGAAGTGGGTCAGCGGGTGGAAGACTTGGTCTTGAAAGATATTTAGGTTTGCAGTTTCTATAATAAAACCTATTTCAAGTCTAAGTTCCTTTGTAATAGTAGTCGAAGTGCCTGAGATTCTCTGATGCCAGAAACTGTAGCACCTTATAGTAAAAAAAAAAAAAAAAAAAAAAAAAAAAAAAAAATTAGTGCTCTTTTCTGTGGTTGGTCAGTCAGAAGCCTCTCTGGATAAGCTGGTTAACTCTTTGTGAACCAAAGTGGAAAGAGAGGAAAAGAATTAAGATGTTTTATACAGGCAAATATGCATAGACCCATATACATTCAAACATTCCTACACCCATATTCTGGCCAGGCACAATGGTCTGTCATAATCAACACATATACCTACACACATACATATAGACAGACATATATATTTGGATGGATGGATAGATAGATGGATGGATGGGTGGGGTAGAACTTTCCAAATCAAACCATTTAAACAACAATTTTACTTCTTTTGGGGGCAATTTTTATATCTTCTTAGACAAAAAGTTCAATAAAAATTACTTCAGAATCTAACAAATACAGATCTGGATGCTCTCAGCCAACCATTGGATTGAACACAGGGTCTCCAATGAAGGAGTTAGGGTAAGGACTGAAAGAGATGAAGGAGTTTGCAACCCCATAGGAAGAACAGCAATATCAACGAACCAAACTCCCCAGAGCTCCCAGAGACTAAACCACCAACCAAAGAGTACACATAGATGGACCCATGGCTCCAGGTACATATGTAGCAGAGAATGGTCTGATCTGGCATCAACAGAAGGAGAAGCCATTGGTCCTGTGATGGCTGGATGCCCCAGTGTAGGGTAATGCCAGAGCAGTAAGATGGAAGTGGGTAGGTGGTTGGAGAAGCACCATCTTAGAAGCAGGGGGAGGGTGGATGTGATAGGGGATGCTGGGTAGTAAGCTGAGAAAAAGGATAACGTTTGAAATGTAAATAAATAAAATAGGCAATAAAAAGTTATTTCAGAGATAAAATGTGACATAGAATAGGATTTATAGAAGGATGTTGATACTAAGTTCAAAGCAGTGTTTCATTACAATATTTTCATTATAATTACAAAGCAACAGTTTTTTTCATGGTCTTGACTTATCATAATGCATACCTGTGACTTTATTCTTGGACCTAAATGATTTACTCGAACACAATTTTGTCTCAAGTCTATTTCTATTTTTAGTGTAACTATAAAAGCTCATTGAATTCCTTGTTATGTAAACTTTATTACTATTATGAGGAGTGGGCACATTATATTCTTGATTCTAACTTTATTACATATTTCTAGTAAGGCAACTGAGACCATCTCTAAAAACTTTCTTTCTAAAATTATTTGAATCAAATCAGGAATTCCACAAAAATCATTATCTATTTTTCTATATAGCATCACTATAAGATAGTATATCTTTGTTGGTCTGCAGAAATGCCCTCTAAAGGTTGGGTCAATACCTAGTGTTTTTTATATGTTTAATAGTAACAGGAAAAACATATTAATAGCAGGAATCTTTCCTCAAATGTAATTTCCTCGACTTTGCCTAAAGAAGCAAATTTGCCTTAGCTATACAGTCCATGACAGAACCATCTGAGGAAGATCACCTGCTAGTTTTAGCTTCTCCCAGATGGCTCTCGGCAGAAAAGCCTCAAGAGTAGGAAAAAATGTCAGTGAACCATTCATTCTCATAGCCAGAACTCTGACAAAATTACTATACTAATAGCTTTAATCCATATGCAAAGGACCTGGTGCAGTCCTATGAAGGCTCTATAGTTGTTGCTCTAGTCCCAGTGAGCTCATATGTGCTCGGCTCCATTAATTCCTGGTATCCTCCATCCCTTTGACTCTAACAATCATTCTGCTACCTCTTCAATGGCGTTCCCAGAGTTCTGAGTGGAGGGATTTGATACAGAAATCCAATGTAAAGTCTCTCTTCACATAATATCTGGCTATAGATTTCTGTATCTGTCCTCATCTGCTGCTGGAGCAAACTTCTCTGATGGCTGGATAAGAAATTGATGGATGTGGATTGCAGAATACCATTAGAGATCATTTTATTGACTTTTTTCCATTTCTGTTTGGTTTTACCTTAGCTTCTGAGCTATCTAGTTCTGATTGTCAGTTATAGAAGCAGTTCTGGGCATGAGTTCCTTTTCTTGGAGTGAGCCTTAAGTCAAATGATGCACTGCTTGGTTTCGCCCACAAGTTCTAAGCCACTATTGCCCTAGCATATTTTGCAAGCAGGACAGATTGTAAGTCAAGAATTTTGTGGCTGGTTTGGTATCCACATTTCTTTCAGTAGCCTGCAGCGTATTTTCCCCCAGCAAAGATACTAGACTATACGGGTAAAAGCTCCATGTGGTGACCAGCTATACTTCTCCGTGTTCAATGGATTCTGTAGATATTCCTCTCAATTGGGCCCTGAAGTCAGATTGTAAAGAGCAACTTTGTCCTGGCATCGCCCTGGGTTCTTTGGGGGAATATCCATTGAACCCCTTTGGCCAAAAATCTTAGTTGAATGAAACCCAGTACTGCCTCTGGAATCCTGGGCTTGCTAAAATGATTGCCATTTAATGATTGCACGTCATTAAGAGGAGTCCATACTGTGGTCACCATCGTAGATACCAGGAAGTTTCCACAGAACTTTACATTTCCACACCGCTCCTAAATGCCCCCCAATTCTACCCATCTTTCTTTCCATTCTCTCCCTCCACCACTTCTCCTTCCTTATCATATACTCCACACTTTTCTCCTTGACTGATTCTGGTCTTCCCTTAAATATATTTTATTTCCCTTTCTCAATGTGTTCCATACATTCTGTTTAGACCCTTCCTTTCTCCCTAACCTCTCCAAGATTGTGGATTATAACTTGATTATCATTTACTTAACCTAATATCCACTTATAAATAAATACATACCGGATTTGCCATTCTGGGTCTGGATTACCTCATCTATTCTGTTGAGGCACTTCAAGGTTGTTTCCAGGTTCTGGCTATTATGGAAAAAATCTAAGTGAAAAATGCTGAGCAGGTGCTACAGTGGTATGATGGAGAATCCTTTTGGTATATGCCCTAGAACGGTATATCTAGTCTTGAGATAGTTAATTCCCAAACCTCTGAGGAACTGCCTTATTGATATCTGTCGTGACTGTTAAAGTTTTCACTACAGTCAGCAATGGAGGAATGCTACCTTTGGTCATACTCTCCAGGAAGAATTGTGAGATGTGTTACCAATTTTAATCATTGTGGCAAAACATGAAGTTTCAAAGGAATTTTGGCTTGCATTTACCTGATATTGAAGAATATTGAACTTTAAGTGTTTCTCAGCCATCTGAGATTCCTTTATTGAGAATTTTCTATTTAGATTTATGTTCATATTTTTTAATTGGATTATTTTATTTTTCATTTCTTTTTTCCTGATTTCCTTATATATTTGGATATTTTATTCTCAATCAGATGTGGAGCTGGTTATAAGTCATATCCCATTTTATAGGCTGCCTTTTCATACAATGAGCAATGTCCTTTGCCTACAGAAGATTTTCATTTTCATGAAGTCTCATATGTTGTGAATCTTAGTGCCAACACTCACTATGAGTGTTTTGTTTAGAAAGTTTTCTAATGGGCCAAAGTTTTCAGTCTAGTCTCTACCTTCCATTATTTCAGATTTAGTGCATCTGGTTTTATGCTTGGGCATTCACTTGAGCAGGAGATTTTTGCAGGTTAATATGTATATGTATGTGTATGTATATATGTGTATATGAATTATTTCACATGTAGATTTCCAGTTGGGCTAGGACTATTTGTTGAAGAAACTATCTTTTTTTCCATGTGTACTTCTTGCTTCTTTATTATGTATCAGAAGTCTATAGGTGCATAAATTTTATATTTGGGACTTCAATTTGGTTTCATTGATCAAAGTTTTTGTCTTTTTAATGTCAATACCATGTGTCTTTTATTGCTATAGCTCTGTAACAGAATGTGGAATCTGAAATGGTGAGGCCCTCAGCAGTTCCTTTATTATTCAGGATTGTTTTAGTTACCTTGTTTTTATTGTTTGTTTGTTTCTTTCTTTATTTCTTTGTCTTTATTTTTTCATATGAAGTTATCAAATCAGCTTTCAAGATATGAAAAGAATTGTCTTATAATTTTGGTGGAGACTGCACTAAATCTGTAAATTGCTTTTAGTAGGATGACCATCTTTACTATGTCAATCTTCCTGATCCATGAGCATGGAAAATATTTCTATGTTGTGATGTCTTCTTAACTTCTTTTTTCAAAGACATGAAGCTTTTATCGTACATGTCTTTTACTTGTCTGATTAGGATTACCCCATGTTATTTTATATTTTGATACTATTGTGAAATATGTTGTTTCCCTAAATTCTTTCTCAATCCATTTGTTGTTTGTGAATAGGAGGAGTACTACTTTTTAATTAATCTCATATACGGCTACATTTTCTATCATTTATTTATTTATTTATTTATTTATTTATTTATTTATTTATTTATTTATTTTAAACTCCAGATTTTACTCCCCTCCTGGTCTACCCTCTGACTGTTCCACATCCCTTCAACCCCTGCCTCCACTAACAGCTACTTTTCGAAAAGTGTTTATCAGTGTAGAGTTAAAAGTCTAAATTTGTTATCACTATAAAGTTATTTATAAATAACAACACTTTGTATTTTTCCATTTCAATTTGCATCCCCTTAATATCCTTCAGATGGCTCAAAGTAAAGTTTCAAGTAAAGTACTATTGAACAGATATTGAAAGACTAGACAACCTTGTCTTTTCCTGTTTATCTCTTTGAATTCCTCCCCGTTAAGTTTGACTTTCATTGTAGGCTTTCTGTAAACTGCTTTTATTTGACTTAGGTATGTCCTTTGTATCCCTAATCTCTTCAGGACATTTTTATGAAGGATTTTGGAATTTGTCAAACGACTTTTCTGCATCTAAAGGTACAGATGATTATGCATTTTTAAAATTTCAACTTTATTTATGTAGTGGATTACTTTTATTGATTTTCATATATTAAGTCATATTTGTATCTCTTGGTAAAGCCTACTTCATGATGATGAATAATATTTTGTTGAGATCTTAGATTTGTTCTGTAAGAATCTCATTTAATATTTTTTCATCAATTTTCATGAGAAAAGTTGGTCTGTTATTCTCCTTCTTTGTTGAGTCTTTATTTGGTTTGAGTATCAGGACAGTTGTGGCTTCATAAAGTGACTTAGAGAATGTTCTTGTTGTTTATAGTTGGTGAAATAATTTGAAGAGTATGGGTGTTAACTTTGAAAGTCTGGTAGAATCCTGGATTAAACATAAATGGCCCTGAGCTTCTTTTGGTTGGGAATCTTTTGATAACAGCTTCTATTTCACTAGATGGTATAGGTCTAGGTTAACTGTTTATTTGTTCTTTATTAATCTTTGGTATGTGTTTCCTATCTGTAAAACTGACCAGATACTTAGGTTTTCTAATTTGGTGTAATAGAAATTTTTAAAATATGTCCATATGATTATCTGAATTCTCTGTTTTTATGTCTATTTCCCTTTCTAATTTTGTTAATCTGGATATTCTTTCTGCCTTTTAAGTACTTTAGATAAGGGTTTTTCTAACTTGTTGATATTCTCAAAGAACAAACTTTTGTTTACTTTGTATTTCTTTATTTCTACTTAATTGATTTTATCCCCTAGTTTTATAATTTTTACCATCTACTTCTCCTCACTGTGCTTATTTCTGTTTGTTGTTGAGCTTCCATGTGTGCTGTTGAGTTGCTGGTATAGATCTCTTCATAATCCTTTGTTTTAAAAAATCATTGTATTCGTTTACATTTCAAATGATATCCTACTTCCTGGTTGTTCTTCCATAAACCTTCCATCCCATCCCCCCTCTCTCTTCTCCTTTGCCTAGATGAGGGTGCTCCTCTGCCTACACACCCACTCCTGACTCACTGCTGTAGCATCCCCTATGCTGGAACATCCAGTAGTCACTTAACGATGCAAACTTTCATTTCAACACTTCTTTCATAGTGTCCCATAAATTTGGCTATGCTGTGTCTTCATTTACATAGAATTCTAGAAAGTCTTAATTAATTTTTTTTATTTCTGTCTTTTCTCATTTTTATTCAGTATTCTGGTGGTCAGATTTTATGAGTTTGTAGGCTTTCTGGTGTTATTCATATCTATTATTAATCTGTATGTGTCTAATAGGACGCAGGGTGTTATTTCAAATTCCTAGTACCTGGTGATACTTGCAATTTTTTCTTGGTATGTTTTCAATTTTGGAGAAAGTTTCATTTGTTTGGGTAAGATATTCTATAAAAATATATAAGACTCATTAGGTGGATTATGTCTGATAGCTTCAGTATTTCTCTGTATTATTTTCTATCTGGATGGCCTTTCATTGAAAAGAGTATTGTAGCTATCACTTTCTGGTGGTCAATATATCATGTAAGCTGTAGTAGTGTTTTTTTAATAAGAATGAAGGCCCTTGTATTTGGAACACAGATGTTAGTCATTAAATTTTCATCTTGTTGGATTCTTCCTTTGATGAGTCTGGAGTGTCTTTCCTGATCTCTTTTGATTAGTTTTTGTTTGAAATGTTTTTTGTTTGATAGCAATCCGCATGTACCACCTTATTTCTCAGGTCTCTCTGCATTATCCTGAGGTGATGTGTATCCTTAATATTGACATATGTTTCTTGGTATCAGTAGAATGACAGTTTTCTTTTTATGTCCATTCTGTTAGTCAATATCTTTTTATTGGAGGAACTGAGACCACTGATATTGAGAGATATAAATAACAATGATTGTTAATTCCTGTTATATTGTTGTTGGTGGTTTTTGTGGTAGTGGTATTGGTGTGTGTGTGTGTGTGTGTGTATGTGTGTGTGTTTCCTTTCAATTGAGCATTCTTGGATGAAATTATATATCTCCATTTATTTCAGGAGTGTAGCTTAACAACCTTAGGTTGCAATTATCATTCTAGCACCTTCTGCTGGGCTGAATTTGTAGAAAGATTTCCTCCAATTGTTTGTGCTTTCCTGGAGTTCTTTAAATGATTTATTCATTCACTCCATTATGTTTGTTTGTTTTCCTGGATTTCTTTAAGGGATTCATTCATTTCCTCACAAGTTCCTTTCTGTTTAATTCGATTACTTTTAATGCAGTGTTTCTCAATGGGTGGGTTGTAACATTATTTGTGGTCACATAAGAGATACCCTACATAACAGATATTTCCATCACATTTTTAACAATAGCAAAATTGAAGTTAGGAAGTAGCAATGAAATAATTTTATGACTTTAGGTCACTACAACTTGAAGAACTATATTAAAGTGTTGAATATTAGAAAGGTTAAGAACTTTTCTTGAAAGGATTTAAACATTTCCTCCTTAAGTACTTCTATCATATTTCTATAGTTGAGCTTCTCCTTACGTTTCAGCTATGTTGGAATATTTGAGGCCTATTGTGGTTGGATAGGTCAGCTCTAAAAGAGACATATTGTGTTGGCTGTCATTCAGTTGTGTTTTTAAGGTCGCATCTAGATATCTGAGTTTGGGAAAGATATAGGTATAGATACTGCTATCTAAATCTGTCATTGTTAAGTGGATGTTTTGTTTTTTGGTTTCTGTTTCCTCCCAGAAAGGTCATGGTTGTGTGTTGCCTGTTTTCCTCAACTGCTCTGTAGGTGTGTTCACAGGAAATGACTGCTGGTGTTGAAGACTGGAATTTTGAGTGGAATTGGGATAAGGAAGGTTGGAAGAGAAGATCTATGTGATCCTTTGGTAATGGGGTCAGAGAGGTAAGGGATATTTCCCACTACAGTGCTTGAGCTTAAACAGGAGTAGATGAGGCATGGGTCACCGTCAGCCTACTTGTGGCCCTTGGGTTAGCATTGGTTGTTTTCAGGGGTTGTCATCTGGTATAAAGCAAGAAATGGGGAGAGGAGGAAGGTTAGATTGGAGAAAATCTAAAGCAGGTCAGAGGAACATGTGGGAAACAAGTGGCCTATGATATTCTGCTGCAGAAATACTGATGAGACTGGGTGATTGGAACTTGGAGAACAGATAGAGATGGTTTGTGAACAGCCTACCTGAATTTCTGGCTGACATGAATGTGGATTAGCAAGGAGTGTTTCCTGGGTTTGGTGGCTGAGAAACTGGCAAATGGGGATGTGGCTAAGGTTTCAAAAAGAATATCAGTAGGATCTACAGAAAATGGAAGGTCTAGTGAGGGAGGGGTTAGTGGGGAAGATTACAGAGAGAGTTCTAATGAAGAGCTGTGGATGAGACAGTTGGATCTGGGGGAAGAAAGAAAAAGGAGATCTGTAGACAACCTACCTGGTTGGTTGGTTGGTTGGTTGGTTGGTTGGTTGGTTGGTTGGTTGGTTGGTTGGTTGGTTGGTTGGTTTTCCCAGATGGGGCCTGTTGGTTAGCAAGGGGAGCCAGCAAGAATTTGGCCTGGGAAAGAGTAAACAATGTTTCTAGGAGAATAGAAGGGGAAGATCTGTTGGGTCCATAGGAGATGGGAGCAGAAGGACAGGGAATATTGCCAAGGGTATTGTGTTTTAGCGCTGATGAAAACACTTGAAAACTTGATCTGGGGGAGCAGATAGAGAAAGAAGGTCTCTAGGCAGCCTACCTGATTTTCTGACAGATGTGGCCTGTTAGGTAAGCTTGGGGGTACCATGGGATTTGTTTCTTTGCTCTACAGGTTGATACCAGGTATACTCCCAGCAAATGCCTTTTGTAGTTGGATGATGGGATAATGCAATGAGTTGGGAGAAGGGGAGTTGCAGGAGAAGATTTTTGTTCTCCATTGGGAGGGAGTGGGGCTAGAGTGGAAAGGGAAAATGCAGCAGGTTTCCTGATACAAAGCCTGAGATGAGACTTGTGAGTTGTTGACCTCAGGGCCAGGAAGATAAGGATAAAAGGCCTTTAGGTTAGCAGGTGTGACTGCTGGGATTCGGGTCTGGCCATAGCAACAAAGAGGCAGGAAGATTAGAAGGGGATATGTGGTATCCAAGAGAAATAAGTACAGAGGTGTGATGAGAGGGCTGCCAAGATTGCTCTGTAGAGCTTGGGATGAGATTGGGGGATTAGAATTCGAAGAACAGAGAGAGACAAGAAAGTCTGCTGGCAGCCTACTTGGTTATGTGACAGGTATGTTTTGTGGTTTAGCAGGGAGTTTCTCCATTTTAAAATATAATAGTTATTGAATAGATGTGACCTTGTCTCAGTTCATTCACCTTCTTAGGGCTTATCTACTTCCAGTTTCTGGTGACTGTAAAGATTCTCTCTCTCTCTCTCTCTCTCTCTCTCTCTGTACATTTAAGTGATAATTTCAAAATAGTAATGGTTGGAAAAATATTTTCCAATGTAGATTTTAAAATATACCATTGTATATTTGAATATCACTTAGGAAAATACCAGAACAATATAGCAAACATATGTATAACTTTAAATGATCTGCTGATATTTTTTCCAAAGTATCTTTCACAACAGATGACAAATTTTTTTATGACATCACATCTTTTCCATCAAAACAAATGTTCAATATTTTACTTTTATGGAATTCATGTGTATGTTATATAAGTCTCTTGCCTTTATTTTCTTTCCAATAAATAGTAAAATCACATAGTCTTATTTTCTATCTCTTTGCTGTGTGGATGTGTCTGGTAAAATGCCTTGCCTATTTTTTGTGAGTTCTTTATTTTGTGCTATGGGTAGTAAGTTCTTTAAGTAGTTTGGAAAGAATGTCTTTATAAGACGTCCTTTGTAAAGATCTTTGTCTGTGTATTGCCCTTTTATTCACTCAATCATGTTTTTTACAAAGAAGAATAATTTTAATTTTAATGATGTCTCCAACATTTCAGTTATTTTATTCATAGGTCAAGATTTTGGCTCTATATTTAAAAATTAATATGCAAGCCAAAGGTCATATGGATGGTCTAATGATGTCTCTTCTAAATTTTTTATAATTCTATATTTTAAAATTTCAGCTATGATCAATTTTAAATTATTTTTGGGAAATTTCATGTAAGATGTCTGTTCTGATATTAATTTAACTAATGGTTATTAAACTTATAGACTATTTTTATTAAAAGTTTTCATTAATAAAGATTTTGAAGTCTTTCTGGAAAATTAGCTTATTTCTGTGTATATATTTTAATATTACTTTATCATTATATAATTCTATGCATTTATTCTTTTGCTGATATTATTCTGACTTGAATTACATGTGTGTACATATGAGAGTCTTCTAACTTTTCATTATTTATTGCACAATGTGTTCTGTGGCTTTCATCTTCTCATGTGCATTTTTGATTCATTTTTTTTATGTACCAAACACCTTGAAGCCCTTTAAAAAATAAATTACAGTGGCCTTGGGGCAGCTTGATAGTATCAGAGTATTTTTTTTTGTTATTTTCATCACTGTTCTGTAGCTTTATATATATGCCTACCAAATATTAGATGTATTTTTATTTTGCTCAATGCATTTGCAATATTTTAAAATTTTATATAGTTAATACAAAATATTTAACTTTTTTATATTTACATCATATATAAAGTCTGCTATTTGTATATTTGTTACACAAAAGGATCTCTCAGTTTATTATTTCTTGTCTAAATCAACAATTATATGTCCTGAGAACAGCTAAACAAGTTATTTATTAAGCTTTCTTTTTCATCCTCCCTCCCATAAATATCTTTTCCCTCAGTAGGCTACCCAGGATTTTCAGTTTCATGTTGAATTTAGAAAAGATTTGTTTCTAATTCAAAAAAAAATCATCAAATGTAACTTGATAGGGTAGTATTCTTCATATATACTTTGACATATTATTTTACACTGAGTTATTCAGTAATTAAAAGAACATAGGATTCTCCATAATTTTAATTGTGGATTCCTGTAGTTTTCTTTTATATTCTGTCATTTTTTTGTTTAAAGTAATTTTTATGCTATGTTGTGAGTTGTATATGCGTTACACCTCATTTTGAAGTAATAATCAATTCATTAATTCTCATTAATAAATAATAATTATTATTTCCTTTATAATTAATTATTTACTTCACTAAATCCCATGTTAATGTACTATGAACAGTGTGAGCATGAAAATATTCTAAACAGTGATGAAATTTTCCAATTAAAAAAAAATATGTGGAAACTCGAATGGCTGAGAAGCACTTAAAGAAATGTTCAACATCCTTAGTCATCAGGGAAATGCAAATCAAAACAACTCTGAGATTCCACCTCACACCAGTCAGAATGGCTAAGATCAAAAACTCAGGTGATAGTAGATGCTGGCGAGGATGTGGAGAAAGAGGAATACTCCTCCATTGTTGGTGGGATTGCAAGATGGTGCAACCACTCTGGAAATCAGTCTGGAGGTTCCTCAGAAAATTGGACATTGCATTACGTGAGACCCAGGTATACCACTCCTGGGCATATACCGAGAAGATGCTCCAACATATAACAAGGACATATGCTCCACTATGTTCATAGCAGCCTTATTTATAATACCCAGAAGCTGGAAAGAACCCAGATGTCCTTCAAAGAGGAATGGATACAAAAAATGTGGTACATTTACACAATGGATTATTACCCAGCTTATAAAAACAATGAATTCGAGAAATTCTTAGTTAAATGGATGGAACTAGAAAATATCATCCTGAGTGAGGTAACCCAATCACAAAAGAACACACATGGTATGCACTCACTGATAATTGGATGTTAGCCCAGAAGCTTGAAATACCCAAGGCTCAATTCACAGATCATATGAAGCTCATGAAGGAGGAAGACCAAGTGTGTGGGTGCTTCAGTCCTTCTTACAAGGAATAACAAAATACTCAAGGGAGCAAATATGGAGACAAAGTGTGGGACAGAAACTGAAGGAGGAGCTGTCTGGTGACCATTCCACCTGAGTATCCATCCCATGTGCAATCACCAAAGGTAGACTCTGATGTGCATGCTTACAGGAGCCTGATATAACTGTCTCCTTAGAGATCTGCAAGAGTCTGACATATTCAGAGGTAGATGGTAAGAGCTAACCATTGAACTGATCATGGGGCTCCCAATGGAGGGGTTAGAGAGAAGACTGAAGGAACTGAAAGTGTTTGAGGCCCTATGAGGAGAGCAACAATACCAACCAACCCCAGGTCCCAGGGTCTAAACCACCAGCTTGAGAGCACATAGGGAGCGACCAATGGCTCCAGCTGTAAATGTAGGGGAGGATGACCTTGTCAGGCATAGATGGGAGTGGAGATCATTGATCCCATGAAGGCTGGATGCCAAGTGTGGGGAAATTCAAGGGTGGAGAGGTTGGAGTGGGGTATAAGTGGCCCCACACCCTCCTAGAAGCAGGAGGAGGGAGGATGGGAGAGGGGGTTCCTGGGTGGGGGTGGGTGGAAATGGGGTAAGGGGATAATATCTGAAATGTAAATAAAATATCCAATTAAAAAAATGTGTGATACTTTGGCGAATTAGCCAGTTGTTATTATTTGTTAGAGTGCTCTTGAGGTAGAACTCCTTGAGCAAAGCAAATATAACTGTTATCAAAGTTCAATGTAGTTGTGATCCTCTACGGTAATAACATCTGCCTTTCCTTAGTGTGGTAAAGGCTATTCTTATGGGCATATGTGCACACTGTTTGTTATCAATAGCATCAATAGAAGACAGAAGACAATATAAGCTTTTGATCATTTTTCATTCAGAAGACTGATGGTGATATGAGATCTATACTGATGCTAACATTACAGAACTACTTTGGGTAATTTATGAGACAGAAACTGGTCCTCAAGAAACCACATAGTTCAGAAGTCTTCTCTGTATGTCTCTGAGATACTCTTACAGTTGACATCACAAGAGTATAGACTGTAAACTTCAGGTCACCTCAATGTAGTTAAGGCAGGTGATTTTTAAAAGTATAAACAGAAAGAATAGCTAGTCAAGAGCAACAGAGTGAGAATATATGAGTTGTAAGCAGCTGCAGATACTGCTGAGCTTCTGATCTAACACTAAAAGCTCTTCTCTGAGAAATAAAAAACAATTGCCTGTGTAGTTGTGAGTCACTTTAGGTTTACTCTCTACATACTGGTATTTAGGGTATGGAGTTATTGGGAGGGTTAAACAAATAAAGAAATATATAGTCTACGATACATTACTTTGTGAATGGCAGGGAACTTGTCTATGAACTAATTCACAAAACACCAGGGTTATATGTAAATGAATATTTAACAAACAGCACACACTTATGGATTTATATGGTTGTAGTTGTCGTCAAATCCTCTGAGTTATAGAATCTTTCTATCTTTCCTAATGTTGGTGTATAGGGAAGGACCACACGTCTTAGGTTCTGGTCATTCTTATACTTACATGATATTACTGTAATTATATAATTATACATTAATTATAAATTTTTAGCATGAAGGTGAGAGTATATGTAAAATTGATATGTCAAGCTATTAACACATGCAATATTTATACTAACACATAACTAAGAACATTCTCCTTTCTTTCTCATCACATTCCTGATCACCCATAGCATTGCTGTCTTGTTTTAACACTCTGTGGCTTATGACTCTTTTGTTTTATTGTGTAGAACAAGAGTATACTATAATCAATTAGATATGATTTACAAAAAATATTCTTATCATTGAAAACTCCAAAACAATGTTAGGGAAGCAAACATTTGTGTTTATTACTCTTGCTGACTGATCATCACTGCAATTCTAGAACTTCTTTTGACATGCTTTCCAATACAATGAATGCTTCATGGATTTTTTTATCATTCATATCCTTTTATTCTTGGAATGAAACTGATATTTTATATATGTAACCATTTCTATAAACTTGCTGTAGGAAAGGATATCAGTATGCTTATAGAGTTTGTTAATGCCTCCCTAACTCTGTTTCAAATATTTTTCTTTTTAATTTTTATCTTAGTCATACTTCCCACATCCTCTAAGAGGAAAAAGTTTTACTGTTGATGGCTGGATAAAAGTACAGCGACAAGAAAACAGTAAGATTAACTCCATTTACATTGGATCTATGTTTCACCCAACATCAACGTATCTCAGTGTCAATTTCACAATGTTTTTGCAAATCTTTCCATATGTACTCTGATATTATGACTATATATATATACATATACATACATATATGTATATATTCAAACTGTAATATATTATATTTACACTATAGTTTGCTAAGAATATTTTATATTTCCTAGTTTCCTCCCAATACCACGTTATCATTGAAGTCAAACTTGCATTGGGTTTCTCTGCCAAGTTGTTTGTCTTAATAAATCTATTTATGTAATAATGCTTCAATAAGCAATACTGCTAACAAGTTCTACATTTAAAACACATTACCCTTATCCCTTTTTTGTTCTATGAGTTTTTGCATGTGTCTATATTTGTATAGTATTTAAATGTTTTATCTCTTGTGTGCCTTTACCTGTTAATGTGGATAGAAGAAGAGAACACTGGATACCCTCCTCTGTCACACTCCTTCTTATCCCCTATAACCTGAACTTCACTTTTTTGCTGACCTTATTCCTCAAAATCCCTTCATACTCATGTCTCCATTCTCCCAGGGTCAGAGTTATGGACATGTGCAATCATGTACAAACTTTATGTAGGTGCTAGATGTAGGTCTATATACTTATACAGTAACAATTTTTACCAAATGAACTTTATTCTCAGCATGTCCTTTTCTTCTTGATCTTCATTTTCCTTCTTTGCAATGTTGAAACTTTAACTTGTAAACATTTTTAAAAATTGCTTTTATTCCCTATTAACTATTCTGACAAGCAGATGTGAACTGTTTCTTCATGTCCTTTTTGAATTTTCTGATTCAAGATTTATTTCTAAAATGGTTTGTTGCAAAGATGTCTTTAATTGGCTATGATTCAAGATCATGTACTTTAGAAAAATAAAAAAAATATAGAAAGTTTTAAATGATTTTCAAATCTCTGGCTAGAGAAAAACATCTCAGTGGAGTGATTTCTTCACTAGATGAATAAAGATAAATTATTTAATATCGAAATTTATGTAATAGAGTAAATGTATCACTTTTAATCTGTAAAAAATGCTACTTAATATTATGCTTCAGTAAAGTCTAATATTTTAGGAAATAATATTCATTGAGAGCTATGAATTAAAAATGATACTGAAATTGATCAAGTTATTATAGCATTCAGTAGATAAAATTGAAATATTATAAGGTAGAATATGCCCTGAACATTAGGTTAGTCTTGAAAACATAAAGGGCAACCAAGTGAAATCTTTTCTTAAAAATTCAAAAAATAATTACAATAATATTAAACATTATCAGTACAATATAATGTTATGTGTTGGCTTATTTCGAGCAATGGTAAAAGTTAACATACTAGAGCAAAAAAGGAGATGAGTATCTCAGAGTCAACACTGTTTAACTGAATAGTGATTTTATAAGACAGAAACAGGATTGGATCACATTTAGCAGCTGACCCAGACTTCACTGAGATTTAGGCCAAAGGGAAATGCTGCATCAAATAGGACCAAGCTGGATTTACTTACAACCCCCCCCAGTTTTGTCCTTGAACCCCTACATGCACGTCACACATGTCAACATATATATATGCCATCACACTGAACATACATATATACAAACATTACATATAAAATACAAAAATATGTTTTTATATCAATTTTATTGAAAATAGATTATTTCCTCATATAATATATTCAGACCACATTTTTCCTTCCCTCTATTCTGTTGAGCTTCAGGCTACCTCCCCTCTCTTCTAGATCTACTCCACCTCCATTTCCTTTCAGAAAGGAGATAGCCTCCAAGAGACAACGACCAAAAACAGCAAAACAAGATAGAGTAAGACAAGGCAGAGCCCTCATATCAAGGCTGGAAAAGGCAACCAAATAGGAAAAAAAGGAGTCCAAAAATCAGGCAAAAGGGCCAGAAACACATCTGCTCCATCTGTTAGGAGTCCCACAATAGATCAAGCTAACAGGAACAACATAAAGGCAGGACCTGATGTGCCCCCATGATGGCCCCATGCTTGCCACTTCATATTCTGTGAAACCATATGAGTCCTGCTTACTTGATTCAGCAGGCAATATACTCCTGGTGTTCTCCATCCATCCTGATTTCTACACTCTTTAGTATCCCTCTTCTAAAGGGCTCCCTTATCTACAAAGGAAGAGATACAATAGAGACCTCCAATTTAGACATTGCCCTGTCATAATATCTGGATCTTGTGGGTCTCTCTATCCACTCTCATCTGCTGCAGAAGGAAGGCTATCTTATGAGGACTGGAAAAGGCATCGAGTATAGCAGCCTATCATGAAGAATAATTTTATTGATTTTTGTTGTTGTTTGTTTTGTTGTTGGTTTTGTTGTTATTGTTGTTGTTGTTTCAAGAACGAGGTTTTTATTTTGTTTTTCCTTCTTTTCTTTTTCTTTTTTTTGCTCTGGTTGTCTGGAATTACTTCTGTAACCTAATCTGGCTTCAAACTCACAGAGATCTTCCTGCTTCTAGGATGCTTTAGAGAGTTGTGATTGAAGAAATGCACTTCCTCCTCTGTTGTTTGGTTTTATCCTAGGTTTCTGTACTACCCATTTTCAAGTTCCTAGCCATCTAGACAGAGTAAAGCATGGACTCTGCCTTGTGGCAAGGGGCTTAAGTTAAGCATGTCTTGACTACTTCCACAACTTTTGTGCTACCATTTTACTAGCATATCTTGCATGATATACAGATTCTAATTTGAATGTTTTGTTCCAGGATTAAAGTCCAGATGATAGCCAGAAGAGTATCATCCCATGCAAAAGACACTACCACATAAGGGTGAAGGCTCCTTGAAGCCACAAGCTCAACCTTCAATGAGCCTTGTGAATGTTATCCTAGCAATGGGGTACCCAATATCAGTTTTTGGAGAATCATCCTCTGTCTTATTATTAATCAGCACTTTTTAGAGAAATACATGAAACCCCCCTGCCAACAGTTCAAAGGAATGTAACCCAACTCAATTGCAACACTAGAAGCTTTTTATTCTTCATTACTAGAAATCCCCATTAGGTTTAGTCTCATAAATCCCAAGGTTCCATACTATGGTCCAAATGACTTCAGTTCCAATCAACTCTCCGTATACTCTCTCTCTATCCATCCATTTCCTCCCCAACTCATCCCACCTGCTCTAAACCCTGTGCATTCAGGTCTGGTACCAACAAAATCTACTCATTCTCAGAAAGATCTACATGTCTTCCAGAGAAATTTTTTCTTTACCTGACAGTTCTGGGTCTGTGAAGTGTAGTTGGATTATACTTTTACTTAGTATCTAATATCTACTTGTGCATACTATATCTGGTATCTCTCTTGGAATGTTCTTTTTTGTTATCTTGAATCTAGTCTTCAAATTTCTAGTTGTTTATTGATGTAATTTTTAACAGATGTGTAATACTCTATAATTTAAATATATCCTAATTTCTTTATCTGTTGTTGCCTTAAGGGACTAAATAACCAGCCTGCCTACATCATAAATTTAAAATCTATCATCTAGTAAAGATAAACTAGGTAAATTCCTGTTTCTGATTAAACATATGTTTTTCAAGGATTGGGCTATGTCCCACTTGTAATCTTAACTACAAATGAATGGTTCTGTGAGGCCTGTTCTAGGGATGCTAATTACATTTTGTTTCAAAATTTTATGTATCAACATCTTGCAACCCTACCTTTATTTGAAAAGGTTCCTCTAACTCTGAGATCTATACACACTCCTATCTTATAATGAGTTTTGACCTCTCCAGCTCTGCCTTATGGAAAGGCAGCCCATCACTTGAATTTTTTTAAAAAGTTTTAATTAATTGCTTGCTGTAATTAATTTTGCCATGATTATTTGTGTCAGTGGTCTTTCTCCTATGGTTATGTGTCCACTGGAGTGTGTACAAACATCCAATGGATAGTTCCTCACCTTCTGGCATGTGAATAGCCTGGTTAAACTCAGAAGCTCACAAGACAAAACAGAAAGACATGAATGTAGAGAAAGGACTTCTGGGATGAGGGTAAGAGGGAGGTTGGGGGGGGGTAAGGTGGTATTAATCAAAATGTACTATATACATGAAATTATCAAAGAATAGGTATGTTAAATAAAAAATATGAATGTCAAAAAAAGGATTAACAAGACTTTGAGGTTGTTTCAAATTTCTGAATATTAAGAACAAAACCTCCATGAACATAGTTGACCAAGTGTTCTAGAGGCAGGAAGGAGTGTTCTTTGGGTACATAACCATAGGTGATCATGAGGTGGATCAGCTCATAATGTTTTGAAGACCTACCCTATTGATTTTCATAGTGGCTGCACAAGTTTGCATTCCCACCAAGAAATGAAGGAAGGTTTCCTTTTCTCTAAAACCTTGTTAATGTAAGATGTCACTTGTGTATTGATTTTAGCAATTTTAATACTTTGACATCATCTTGAAATAATGATACTTTGACTAATTTTTCTTCCTTGATATTCTCAAGTTGTTTTCTTGCTCTGGCTAAAACTTCAAGTACTTTACTTAATAGATATGGCAAAAGTAGACAGCCCTGACTTTTCTGATTTTAGTAAAATAGCTTTAAGTTTACCTTCATTTAATTTGGTGGTGGTTATAGGCTTGCTATAGCTTGTCTTTATTATTTTCAAGTATTTCCCTTGTATTTGTAATCTCTCCACTTCTTATCAGTGTGTTGGATTTTTTTCAAAACCTTTTTCTACAAGTAATTAGATGATTCTGTGGTTTATTACTTTCAGTTTACTTATATATTAATTTCTTTATTTTCATTTGTTGAACGATTCCAGAATCTCTGGGAGGAAGCCTACTTGATCATGGTAGATCATTTGTTTGGTTGTTTGATTTATTTTACAAGTATTTTATTGAGCATCTTTGCATCTATACTCATAATGGAAACTGATCTGTAATTCTCTTTGTTTAGTCATTATGTAGCTTAGAGATCAGGGTAGCTCTGACCCCATAAAAACAATTTTTTCAATTTCACTTCTGTTTCTATTTCATGGAGTAATTTGAAGAATATTGGGAGTAAATCGTATTTGAAAGTCTGGTAGAATTCTGTGCTAAAACTGTTTGACCATTGGCATTTTTTGAGTGGGAGAATTTTAATGGCTGCTTCTATTTCACTAGGTGTTATAGGACTATTTAATTTGTGTATTTTATTATTATTTACCTTGATAATTTGTACCCATTGATAAAATTATACATTTGTTTAGATTTTCCAAGTTTGTAGAGTACAGGCTTTTATACTATGTTCCTATTTTTTCTCCATTAATTCATTTATTCACTTTACATCTTGATAGCACTGTTCCTTTCCTCAAAGCCCTGGTTCACATAGCTCATCTGCCATCACCCCTCCCCTTCTCCTAGAAAGGTGAGCCCAACACACAGCAATCCATGCTAAGGCATCAGGTAACACAGAACTGGATATGTCC
The DNA here is from genome assembly GCF_004785775.1 of Grammomys surdaster. NCBI lineage: Eukaryota > Metazoa > Chordata > Mammalia > Rodentia > Muridae > Grammomys > Grammomys surdaster. Next base: position 11,729,730 of record NW_021604608.1, on the reverse strand, counting down.
TCTCCTACTGAGGCCAGACAAGGCAGCCCTGTTAGGGGAATAGGATCCACAGGCAGGGAACAGAGTCAGGGTAAGCCCCTGCTCATGTAGTTAGGGAACCTACATGAAGAATGAGCTTCACATCTGCTCCACATATGGGAGGTAGGGAGGGTTGGCTAGGTTTAGCCCATGTATGAGCTTTGGTTTATGGTTCAGTCTCTGAAAGCCTCCAAGTATCCAGATTAGTTGACTCTGTTGATCTTCCTGTTAAGTTCCTATTCCTTTATGGTCTCTGGATCATTCCCTTGATAAATTCACAAGATTTCCCAAGCTCTATCCAATGTTTAGCTGTGGATTTCTGTATCTGTTTCAGTCAGATGTTATAGGGAGCCTCTCAGATGACAGTTATAATTGGTTCCTATCCGCAAACATAACATAGTATCATTAATAGTATCAAGGACTGATTCTTGCCCAATATCAAATTAGGCCTTAAATTGGGTTAGTCATTCTTTGGCCATTCCCTCAGTCTCTGCCCTTTTTTCCTGTACTTCTTGTAGTCAGGAAAAATTTTAAGTCAAACATTTTACGGATGGGTTCGTGTTCTTATTTCTCCACTGGGAGTCCTCCTACCTGTCTATAGAAGGTATCTACCTGAGGCTCCATTTCTGTCACTGCTAAGTCTCAGCTAGAGTAAGCTTCACAGACTATGTGGAATCTCCTCCATCTCAGGTCTCTAATATAACTTAGAGATGTCTAATATAACTTAGAGCACTCAATTTGTTTAGATTTTTCTAAGTTTGTAAAGTATATATTTTTAAAGTATTCTTTATCAATTTTCTTTATCCAGTCTTTGATTGAGGTACATCTGGGTTGTTCCCAGTTTCTGGCTATTATAAATAAAGCTCTTAAGAACATAGTGAAGTATGTTTCCTTGTGATATGGTAGAGCATCTTTTCAGCATATGCCAAGGAGTACAGATGGGTCTTATGGAGGAACTATTCCCAATTTTCTGAAAAAAATTGCCAGATTGATTTTCAGAATGGTTGTACAAGTTTCCACTCTCACCTCCAATGAAGGTATGTTCTCCACATTCTGGTCAACATATGACATCACTTGAGTTTTTGATCTTTGACAATCTGATGGGTATAAGGTAGAATCTCACAGTCATTTGGTTTGCATTTACCTAAGGACTAGGAACACTGACCATTTCTTTAAGGGTTTCTTGGCCATTAGGGAATCCTCTGTAAAAATGATGTTTAGCTCTTAACCCCATTTTTAATTGGAATATATATACATACATACATACATACACACACACACACACACACACACACACACACACACACACATATTCCAACTACTTAAATTTGTTTTCTTTCTCTTTTCTTTTCTCTCTCTCTCTCTCTGTCTCTCTCTCTCTCTCTCTCTCTTTCTTTCTTTCTTTCTTTCTTTCTTTCTTTCTTTCTTTCATTTTTTTCTACATGTGTCTGATATAGCATTGGTGAAAATCTTTTCCCAATGCTTGGCTGCCATTTTGTACTATGGACAGGGTCCTTTGGCTTACAGATGGTTTTCAGTTCCATGAGGTTCCATTTATTAATTGTTAATTTATTAGTGTTCTGTTCTGGAAGTTGTCTCCTGTACCAGTGTACTCAGGCTTTTCTTCATTTTCTCTTCTATTACATTTAGCATGGTTTTTTGATGAGGCCACACTTTCTTTTGGAATTGAATTTTGTGAGAGTGATAAATGTGGATCTATTAGCATTCTTCCTCATGCAGACATCCAGTTAGAATAGCACTATTTGTTTCAAAATATGCTCTTAGGAGTCTTTTAACCTCCTTGGTGTCCTTTGTTACAAACTATTTTTTATTTATGATTTTATTATTTTGCATATACTCTCTCTTTTAGTTTGTTTTTGGAGAGTGATTGTCTAATTTGTTGATTTTCTCAAAGAAGCATTTTTTTTGTTTCATTGATTCTTTACTTTGTTCTCTTTCATTCTATTTTATTGAGTTCAACCTTACGTAAAACAAGTGGGTCATGCCACCAGACAGGCATAAGAACTCGTACAGTTGAGTAAGCTTAGACCTTGGGAATCTGAGATTTGAGGCCATCAGTAGTGGAGCTGATAACTGCTGTCTCTGTACCTGCTCTGGAACATGTTAATCACAACACCCCACCTAGAGGACCGTGAGCAGTCACTTAACTAATGTAGCACCTACAATCATCCACCATGCAAATAGACCATTGATAACATCTCAAACTCAGACAATACAAAACATCTACCACTTAAATCCTACTCCAGTTCTATGGTTTTTAAACTCCCTGTCCACATGGAATAAGACACACAAGTTTGGTTTTATTGTTGTTGTGTTTATCTGCTTTGTTTTGTTTTGTTTTTAACTGAGTATCACATGGCTTTACAGAACTGTAACTCTTGAGGAAGAGTTTTCTCTCTAAAAGCATTCACTACTGAATCCTGAACCTGCCTTCCTGACCAGGCTTATGGCACTGCCACCTCTGCCACTGTTGCTGTTGCTGTAACTGAGGAGAAAACTTGGACCAAAGCTACCTGTCTCACACAGGCCACTCAAACCTCTTCACTTCTCTTCTAAGAGCTTAAACACTCCCAGCATTCCCAGTTGGACTAGCTACCTATGGAACCTCTTTGTCCATAGCTCCTTTCTCCTCCTTGGTCTGTTCTAGTGTACAGAGGCATCTGATAACTTCTGAGGAAGCATGCACATAGTGGACACCACTACAGTTTTATTATTTCTTATTTCTTGCCATCTGCCTCTCTTAGTTGTGCTTATTTCTCTTTCTTCCAGAGATTTGAGGAGTGCTGTTCAGTTGTTAGTATGATATCTGCTTTTCTCTTTTTGTTTTTCGAATGTAGGCATGTAGTGCTATCAGTTTTCATGAGTTTGGAAATTTTAGTTGTTTCTGTTCTTCTTGAGATGCAGCTTTAATCCATAGTGGTCTAATAGGATGCAGGGAATTTCATTTTTTTCTATCTGTTGATACTTTGTGACCGAGTATATGGTAAATTTTGAAGAAATTTTTATGTTATACTAGGAAGAACGTATATTCTTTTGTGTTTGGGTGAAATATTCTGTAAATATCTACTAGGCCCATTTCTTTTATAATACCTGTTAGTTTCCAGTGTTTCTCTATTTAATCTTCTGAACACTGGTCAGAGTCTGGAATTGAAGTGCCCTGCTATCAGTGTTTGAGGATCAATATGTGATTTAAGCTATAGTAATTTTTCTGTTACAAAAATTGGTATGATTGTATTTGCAACATAGATTATCAAAATTGAAGTGTTACCTTGGAGGCTATTTCCTTTGGTGAGTAGGTTGTCTTCTTCCTCATGCCTTTTGATTTGGTTTGGTTTAAAATGTCTTTCACCTGGATCAACTAATTAGGTACTTTTGACAAATACCACATTGCCTAGACATTGACTAGCCTTTTAGTCTTCCTGAGTCCTGATGACAACATCTTAATGTCATCTGGAGGGAGTTTCAGAAGAGAAACCTAACAGTCAAAAGGAAACTAAGTCAAAAAGAACTCTGTAGCATAAGGGATAAATAGCAAGCTATAATGCCAACTGACATACTGCTAGCTAGCATAATTCTACTGTGCAGCTTATGATCCTCCAGACCCAAGAAAATACCCCTGGCCTCAGAGGAACATGTTTCAGTCAATGATTTGACTCAGTATAACAGCTCAAGGAGGATTGATGAATCCTGCTCCTCCAGCATAGCTGTTATTTTGTTCCATGCCTGCCAGTCATTTTGTATCATTACTGACAGAAAAATAGCTCGACTCAGAACAGGGCCAAGAAGACCAAATACCCTGTCATATTCTTAGGGTTTTTATTATAGATTGTTCTTTGTGAACTTTCCTCTACCATGCTCTTCACTCAGGACCAATCAAAATGGAGATCGGATTGAACTGCTATGTTTAAACTATTGAACAACTTGGAAAAAAGCTGAAGTCCTTTCAGCCCTCTCTGCGTATTATTATGAGATTATGATTCTCTGTTTATTTGTCTGGTCTGGGAAACATTTGGGGTTGAAGCTTTCAGTTCCCAAGTCCGAGCTATGTCCCTGAGCTTATCAATAAACCAGCCCTGTTTAACTCAAATGAGTGTCTGAGTGGCTCAGTATTGGCCCTACCATCCCATAGTCTATATATAGTCTTCACTTTCCATTAATTTTAATTCCATCAGTTGTTGATGAACCATCAGTAAGCCATGTGTTAGCCATATGTTGTGACCATTCCCTTGGTCACAGTTCAATAGGTGCCTCTTCAGTGAGGGGTGAGCTGTTTCGGTACTTGAGCTATTTTCTCAATGCAGGAAGGCACAGGACTTTTGCTACCATATTCTGGTCATGAAGGAATTCAGATAGGTACCAGTTTCACGATTACATCTTTCCTTCTATGCCTAAGCCTGAAAAGGACACTGCTTTCAAATGAATCCAATCTACTATTGTAAGGGGTGCCCTTCTGATCATAGAACGGTTGGCAATGACTGACTATAAGATCCCCGATGTTTCAAAAATGTCTAACCAGACAGCATACACCAGGTAACATGAGGCTCCAAAACATATACAGGAGAGGACTGCTGGGTTTGGATTCAGAGAAGATGCATCTAATCCTTGAGAGACTAGGGGCCCAAGGGAGTAGGGAGGTCTGGTGTGATGGGATGGAGACATCCTCTTGGAGACGAGGGAGGAGGTATGAGATGAGGAACAGGCAGAGGGTGAACTGAAAGGAGGATAAACTATGAACTGTAAAATAAGATTAAAAAATAAAAGAAAAAAATATATGCATGTATATGTGTGTGTATACACACACATACATACACACACACCAAACACACACACATACATACTCTATATAGTGCATATGTAGAGAGTATATATACACTATACTCTAAATTGTGTGTCTCTTACCTATGTCTGCCTACTTTCTGTGGTATACTATATAACAAAATTTAGAATTATTTTCTTCAAATATCCAATATTTAAAAATTAATTTGTTAACATTAACTGATTGGGAAAATGTTGGAAATTCAAATTATCTTTTTCAGTAGTAAATATAATTTTTTCAATGAACTAATCTGAATTAATCTGAATTACAACTCTGTTCAAGCTTCATCCATCTATGCTACAATATTTATATAGTATGCTGTTATTTTCCCAATGGATTTTTTTTTTTGCATGAAGATATTGAACACCCTAGATTGTCAAATATGATGAATACGATCAAATTGTAAAAGAAGCTTTCTTGGTTCAGAGTGTAAGACATTGTTTTCAGGAGTTTTTATTTTTTTATGAAAGGAAAAATATATACAACCTGTTAGTAGTAGTCACCTATTTATGTATCAATTAAAAAAAAAGCTCTTACTTTAAACTTTTGGATAATAAATTTGAAGTTCAATTTTTATTCATTTCTCAGAAGTTAGACAAATTATTTGATTTTTTTGTAAAGTTCTTTTAATCAACTAAAAAATAGAGCAGTTCCAACTACAACTGTCATATTTTCTATGAATAATGAGTTATTGACTATATTCTTTATCTACTGAGTAATTGCATATTCCTCTATAAAAGAAATACCATTAAATTTTGGCATTTTCCTCTTGTTGTACATAGTTACTTATGAAAAATACAAGTTCCTTAATACTCTAATTGAAATGTATAATCATTTTTTTGATAAAGTACACATCTACCCTTAATCATGTTCTACATGTATTTATATAAGAACATATAAGCATATATGTTTTATATACGTTTCAATTAAGCATGGCATTTCAATTAGCTATGCACTGCCAATATGTGTGCTTCTGAGGTAAGTATCATGTTTAGAATGTCTTGTACATACCTCTATATCTAAGTTTTCTTTTTGTCTATTCACACTGTGAAATATTTTACATCATCAAAGCTTTCTGGAGTACTAATTAAAATTACCCAAATTTTAGTTCAGGAAACATATTATTTATTCTATTAATCATTACTGAAAGTTGAAAGTCAGTTTTGTTTTGTTTTCTATTTTGTTTGCAGTGTGATTTCTCAGGCATCTCAAGAGAGTGGAGAATACATAATCAGGTTTTGCAGAAGTTTTGTTTTTATTTTGGGGGAGAGTAAATTTCATACTGTAATTAAATGTATGTAATAATGATATTTACACATTTGAAAATGATAGTATAACATCTTTACTCCTTTAACAGAAAAGAAACGGGTTTTTTTGTTTTTGTTTTGTTCTGATTTGTATTTTAGCTTTAATATTATCACATGTTTTAAAGTGTCTGCTTGTGGAAGATTCTGTTCTAGTCATGCCATTAATTAAAATAAAAAGTAATTCAACAGTTATAAACTATACATGTAGATAGAGTTTCCATTGCTGAGACAAAGCATCATGGCCAAAAAGCAAGTTGAGAAAAAAAAAACGATTTATTTGGCTTACACTTACAGATTATCGTCTATCACTGGAGAAAGTAAGACAGGAACTGAAGCATGGATTGAAATTGTAGGCAGAAACTGATACAGAAGCCATAGAGGTGTGCTGCTCACTGGCTTGTTTCCTAAGGCTTGTGTAGACTGTTGTCTTATAGAATTCAGGATGCAAGCCCAAGGATGGTCCCACCTATGATGAGCTGGCTCCTCTCATATTAATCACTAATTGAGAAAATCTCTTACTGCTGGATAATATGAAACCATTTTCTCAACTAAGGCTTTTTCTGCTTCGATAAATCTAATGTGTGTCAAGTTGACACACAAAATCATCCATTAAACGTAATAATATATAGATGTTGCACAAACTGTTGGTCTTTTCTATTAATTTGACCTTAATTATGTTGGAAAATATATTATTGATACATGTAGTTAGGAAGTAGATTACATAATATTGGGAAATGCAGAGTAATGAGCAAAGAGTTCCTAGAGAAAATGTCCTAAATAGAAAATACTTATAACATTTTATTGTTTACTATTCACCTCTGTTATAATGGAAACAGGAGACAAAATTTATGAAAAAAAAATAAGAAAAGGAGTTTATTTCTTATGAAACATGATGTATGGAAGCATTTGTTGCAACAGCTTCAAGAATTTGGCAAATACTGTCTGTTCAATGGTGTAGTTATTGTAGAAATGTCAACATAGTTATAGTACTGTGAGATAAAATTATTATTATTTTTGATATATTTATATTATGGGGACAAATATAGGGATATATGGGAAGATACACAAGAAAAATGTGCATCTTCACTCTTTAATACTTTTTTGACAGTATGCTGACAATTCCAGATACTAGTCTGTACTACCAAATCTAATATATGTTTGTGTGTGTGTATATATATATATATATATATATATATATATATCACCTATATATTAATATATGTATATATATACACATATATAATATGTGTGTATAACATATGTACACATATATATGTATATGTATGAATATATAATATATGTATATATATTATATATGTGATATAAGTTATACATATATATATATATATATATATATATATATATATATATATATGATCTCCAGGCATACCAAGACATGTTAGTGAAAGCAACAGTCCAGCATCTTTTTAACCCTGATGTCCTATTTACACTAAAAAATGAAATGGATGGAATCATAAGAAAAATAGTGAGTTCCAAGACACGCTTGTAAAATGCTACAGAGTTGCCTAGTAACTTAACGCTTTACATCATTTCCCAACAGAGCTATAAGGCTGCCAAAGTTGGTGATGGTGCATTCCAGAAATGAATCAAGAACCCTGTGCTCTCTCAAAAATGGCTCAGATTAAATATATTAGACCCCGTGGTCAGAAATTTTATATATATGTTCTCAGCAATAAGAGCCAAGACAGTAATCAGGAAATATGACAGTTACTGAAAGAAAAAAATGTTTATTTTCTTTACATAGACTCTGTTGTCATGAATCAACATTTGGTATACTCAGTTCTAGAGTATATGTCCATCATGCGCTTCACTTCACAGGATTCCTTGCCATTCACTTGGCTTCAGTCTGGCAGAATGTTACTATACTTTCTACAGCTCACGTGATTTGCATTTAGGGACTTTTATTCAGGAAATTATGAGCAATGTAGATTTTCTTGCTATTTTCCAGGCAGCCATTCATCTACTTAGAAAAGTCACAGTGCAGATCAGACATATACTTTTGAATATTTTTACTAATTATAACACACCGTATGCCATTGTACATAAAGAAAACTAACTATCAAATGGTATATGTAACTAAGAAAATTGTTAGTCATGATATTAAGTCATTTGACTCTATAAAAACATTGGCACTTTGGTGTAGCTTGTGCATTTATTAAGCCCTATTTTAATTTTTCAAAGTAGAGAAAAATATTGACAGAATTGCAAAATATTTCTAAGTTTGGTTTATTTGAAGTGGAGTATCCACGTCCTTGAGAAAAAGAAAAATGCAATTATCAGATGCCAGTAATTGTCAATTAAAATGACAGGACTTGATCTGACAAGAAGAAAATAATTTACAAACACCTATAAAAGTAACTTTTATTATCCTGATGTAATTGTCATTTTGGAGGCTTACTGTCTCTGTCTGCTAAACTATGTCTAGTCCTAAAAGCTTCTAGCCTCAATATAATATAATCTAGACCTAGAATGTTTTCAGTCCTTGAGACTTACTGCTGAACAGGCTACCCTTTCTAGTTCTTTCTGAATTCTAGCTGTCTGGCTCAACTCGGCTGTCATAGCTAAACTTGTGCTCCAAGCTGACTGATTCATAATAGCTTCTTTCAGCATCTGACTGAGTTGATCTGCTTGGCTGCAAACTAACTCTAGCAATCTTTTCTAATCTTCTGGCTCCTTCTCATCTTCTGGCTCAATCTATCTTCACCTGTGTCTAGCTTGTTCTCTCTACAGCCTCTTTCTGTAATACTGTCCCAGTCAAAACTGCCTCTGAATTAAATGAACTAAACTGCCTTTAACTCCACTTCACTGCACTGCCTCTCAAGTCAGTGATTCAACCCAACCCCTTACTTAACTCCGAACTCCATTGAACTGACTGACTTCCAACTCCTTAACACTTAACTGCACTGAATTTACTGCTCACTAAGTGCTGGGACTAAAGGAATGGACTACCTTACTTGGATCTAAGGGATTTTTTTTTTACCTGTCCCTTGCTCTGTACTGGGCTGGCTTCAAACTCAGAGATCCCCTTGTCTCTCTCCTTGGATTACAGGCATGATCCACTCAGATCACACATACATAGAATGTCATTGGATGTGATTCCTCTCTAGAGCAGCAATGTTGCTGGATTACAGTTCCTCTATAAACACCTATTTGTTTTTTGACATGTTATAATAAAGATATTCATTTTTCAATCATTCTTGTGATGTATAATACATATATATATATATGGCATGAAACTCTCATATTTTATTCATTAATGAGGTGATTTTTTTGAGGTGATTTTTTTACTATTATTAGATGTGGTTTGACCTAAAGGAAATCAAGAGAATTATGTTTGCCTTAAATGTTTTATAGAGAAAGCAATCAATGGTGGTTATTTATGATGCATGTATTTAATTTAAAATGATTGAAACTGGGGCTAGAAAGATGGCTTAGTGGTTATGAATATGTGCTGTTTTTGCAAAGGCCCTGAGTTTGTCTCCCAGAGCCCATATTTCACAACCACCTATATCTCTGCAGGATCTATTGTCCCCTTCTCACTTCTGGAAGTACCTTCATTCATATGAACATCACCACACATAGATGCACATGTTTAAAATTACAAATAAATGTTTATATTTTACTGTTTTAGAAAACACCTCATAAATCATGTACTTGTGTATATTATAAATGAGACAGTTCCTCAAAGTCTCCACTCCTTATTTAGCGGATCCTCAACAAAATATACATCTTAAAACTTCAGTACTTCCACCCCCTTTTAACAATAGTTTCCATTTCAGAAGAGGATAAAAATGGGTCAAAATTACATATACACCTTTAGCAATAATATGGGTAATTTTTTAAATCTTCACAGTGTTCTTCACATATTTCTTTCTGGCTAGTGAACCTCACACTGGAGAAGGACCAAGAATGTTCACAACTTACAGAATCTCTAGAAGAAGGAAGTGTACCTTGTTCCTTTTTCCTTTTGTGAAACTCATTGCTTTCTTAGTTGGATGACTACATCAACTATCAAACCATTTGTTTATCTTTATATGGGAAACTCATTTAGGAGGACCAATAATTTCTGTTTATATTGTTCATGCAGTTGGTTGAAATGAGCATATATCTTATTTTCCTTAACTTTTATCACAGGTGCCTGTTGGGAAGGGCTGCCAGTTCCTTTTGCTTCTGCTGGAGCTTTGGCTTCTCAAAAGAAGGGACTTCACTTTGTGACTGTCCCCCAACCTAATATTGAGGCTCCTGTGTGAAGAGAGCCCCATGATCTTTTTCCACCAGGCAGCTCCACCTGCTCCACTTCAGCCTTGGTCTGTAACTGTGTCCACGAATGAGGTCAAACCCTTCTTCTCTTTCTGTTCTTCAGCTCTACTCTGATCATGTGTAAGGCTCTGAGCTGTTTTCTGTGATTGTCTTTTCCAAGTTCTTTTTACTCCTTTTTAAAAAGAATAAACTATGGTTTTATCCAATAGTGTCAATAATTTCTTGAGTAACTGATGGCTTGCTGAAGGGCTCCCATAGGCTAGTCTGTTTGCATGCTTCCTCCTCAATAGAACTGTTTGAGAGGAGTGGCCTTGTTGAAGTGAGTGTGGCCTATTCGAAGCATGAATACCACTGAGTGTGGGCTTTGGAGTTAGAAAAGCCCATTCTAGGTCTCTGTCCTTGTTCTTTGCTTGACAGTCTAGGATTGTGATAGAAGCTCTCGGGCTAGTACCTCCCTACTTTGTACCACGTATCCTGCCATAACACTAAATAAGGCTCTAATTAAACGCTTTCTTTTCTAAGAGCTGCCTTGGTCTTAGTGCCTTTTCATAGCAATGGAACAGTATCTATGACAACTTTTAAAAAACCCTTGCTTTAATCATAGGACTGTAATAATTGTAGATAGATAGTTTGCTGTTGATATTCTGAATCAAACTAAGTTAATCGTATTTGTTATGATTTAAAGGCTTTTTTTTCTAAAGTCTCTAAGTTGTCATTTATCTCACACTCATCAAGCAAAGATATCAAATAACAAAATGTAGATTTAATACTGCTGACATTAATAGATTTAAATGTTATCCATGTTATTAAAGAGAAAACACATTCATTTTCAGTATGTAGCATGTAATACCCACAAGATTATATTTTCTTTTTCTCTCCCTCTGCAATTATTTTTTATTCAATGCTGCAATATATGTTCACATTGTATGGAAAACAAAATCATTCTTTTCTTTAAAATTCTCTCACTTGTGTGTAAGAAATTTTATTCAAATGTCAGTATCAGTAAATATAATGTTTTCAAATATATTTGCTTTGTTGCTTGCTTTATCCCTTTCCAACCTCTTGATGTCTTTCTCACGATATTTATATTTGTCTTGGTAAATTTCTGAATGGCAAGATTTTTTTCACATGAAATAAATGCATAATGTTCAAAATTTTCTGAATATTTCATATCATTTTTCATTTATAATATAATTTTATCAATTTTCCCATGATAACTATCAAATTCATGGCTTCACATCAATTAGCTGTTGTTGTATGCATATATATGTATATGTATATGTATATATGTATATATATATGTATATATGTATATATACATATACATATATTATTGTCTCTGTGTAATGTTACTTGGATATATATATATATATATATATATATATATATATATATATATTATACATTTAGGACTAATCACATAATATTGAAAAAACAATTTGTGATTTGTGTGCTTTTTCCTGGGGAAGAATATTTTCTCTTGTCAACATACTTCATTTGCCATAGTTCTTTGTTTATGATTGAGGCCTCATGGTTTTTCTTAGATGTGATGAGATTTAAAAGTTGACTTTAGATAATCATGTTAATTTTATTGGGGTTTCTTATGTTCTGATATAAATGTAATTGGCAAATAGCTCAAATATTTTTATTCTATCTTCCAAAACCTCAGAATTAATTGGTAAAATAAAGATTCTAACATAATGAAATTTTGAGTTGTATCCATATCATAATATCCAGTTTAGAAGGAACAAAACATCCTAAAGGTATATTTGGTATGCAACATTTTTTGATTTACTCATATAGCTAAGATGTTCAATCATGCTATTTCATCTGAATGATTTCTGCAAACAAGCAATGGCCTTGTCCACGTCAATCAATGACTAGCATAATCATTAGTGCATTGTAAACAAAATTTTAAATCTAATAAATTTCTTTTCATATCTACAATGTTAACATCGTGCAAGTAATAAAACATCAATTTAACTTGCTGCTTAAACAATCTATACTATGCCAATAAACTATACAACTTTTTAAGAAATAAATTTAATTTTAGAGATAATATTACTTTGAAATTTTATACTTTTATCTCAATTAAGATAGAATATATTTTAACAGAATTACATAGTATTTACATATATTCTAATTATATCTATATGTGAAAATATATGTAACATATGTTTATGGTTTCTTATGATCTTTTAAAATCATTTACAATAACTCACACACATACACACATCATATACAGACAGAAATATTTTGTTTATCCCCATTGAATAATTCAGAGTTCTGATTTTTTATTCTATACCAACACTTCTGCATCAGAATAATAATTACTAATTTAATCTACAAAATATATAGAGATGTACAAGGGATGTTTGATACCAAGGCCTTCAGATCTATCCTTTCTAATCAACTCTATATGCCTTGTCTGTCTTGATACAACATGTTTTGCTACATTCTTTCCTTTTATGTACTTCAGATTTTAAAATCATTTTTATCAAGTGTAGTGTTTTCTTTCATGCATACAAACAATAAATGCATATAATAAAGTGGCTTTGGAAGGAATTTTAACATTAGCATGTATCCTCTTGGATTCTTCTTGTAAACCTTGGAGATATTTCTCAGTAGCACGAAAGAATAATAAATCATCTAAAGACTTTAGAGCTATTTCTTTGTAGTCATTTATGTAAGGGCCACAAAGTGATACTTTAGTATTAAATCACATTTGTGGATGTTTTCTGTGAAATACTCATTGATTTCCATGATTTTAAATATAATTGAATGGTACTTGCTCTACAGTGGCAAAAACAGAAAAGCAGTCTTCGCAGCATCTTGTGCCAAGTAGCTGCTCTTCTTCATCATTTTATTTATTCCAAAATACTACCAACTGTAATTAGAGGTTTGACTATGTGCAGTTACCTCAAGTCCTATTGTGTGTAAGTAAGGGCACATATTTACAGCACACATTAACTGGGAGCTAACTAAATATTTGCTGAACACATAAATCTACTCTATTACTATTGTAAAATATTTTATCAGAAAAAAAATATTATTATTATTTGACTTATGTTTTTCTTTTCTTTTATTGGATATTTTTTATTTGCATTTCAGAAGTTATCCATTTTCCTTATTTCCCCTCCAGAAACTCCCTACCCCACCTACCCTCCTCATGCTTCTATGAGGGTGATCCCCCAGCTCACACACTACTGCCTCCCCACCCTGACTATCCCCTACACTAGTGCATCAAGACTTCACAGGACCAAGGGCATCTCCTCCCATTGATTCAAAACAAGGCCATCCTCTGCTACATATGTAACCGGAGACATGAGTTGCTCCATGTGTACTCCTTGGTTGGTGGTTAAGTCCCTGGAAGCTCTGGGGAGTCTGGTTGGTTGATATTGTTGTTTCTTCTATGTGGTTGAAAACCCCTTCAGCTTTTTCAGTCCTTTCTCTAAATCCTCCACTGGGAACCCCATGCTCAGTCCAATGGTGTGCTATCAGCATCTACATCTGTATTTGTTAGGCTCTGGCAGAGCATCTCAGGAGACAGCTATATCAAGCTCCTTTCAGGAAGCTCTTCTTGGCATCTGCAATAGTGTCTGTGTTTGGTGATTGTATATGGGATGAATCTCCATGTGGGACAGCCTCTGGATGGCCTTTCCTTCTGTCTCTGCTCAACACTTTGTCTCCATATTTGCTCCCATGAGTACCTTGTTCCCTCTTCTAAGAAGGTGAAGCATCTACACTTTAATCTACATTATAGAAGAGAAAGTAGGGAAGATTCTAAAACACATGAGCACAGGGAATATTTCCTGAACAGAACACCAATGGCTTATGCTATAAGATAAACAATAGACAAATGGGACCTCTTAAAATTGCAAAGCTTCTGTAAGGCAATGAATGCTGTCAATAGGACAAAAGGACAACCAACAGATTGGGAATAGATTTTTACCAATCCCACATCTAATGGAAGGCTAGTATCCAATATATACAAAGAACTCAAGAAGTTAGACTACAGAAACCAAATAACCCCATTAAAAATGGGATAGAGAGTTAAACAATGAATACTCAACTGAGGAATAAAGAATGGCTGAGAAGCACCTAAAGAAATGTTCAACATCCTTAGTCATCAGGGAAGTGCCAATCAAAACATCCCTGAGATTCCATTTCACACCAGTCATAACAGCTATCATCAAAAACTCAGGTAATAGCAGATGCTGGCAAGAATGAGGAGAAAGAGTAACACTCCTCCATTGATGGTGGGATTGCAAGCTGTAACAACCACTCTGGAAATCTGTCTGGCAGTTTCTCAGAAAATTGGACATAGTACAACCTTAGGACCCAGCTATATCACCCCTGGGCATATACCCAAATGATGCCCCAACATATAACAAGGATACATGCTGCATTATGTTCATAGCAGCCTTATTTATAATAACCAGAAGCTGGAAAGAACCCAGATGTCCTTCAACAGAAGAATGGACATAGAAAATGTGGTATATTCACACACTGGAATAGTACTCAGATATTAAAAACAATGACTTCATGAAATTCTTAGGCGAATGGATGGAACTAGAAAATATCATCCTGAGTGAAGTAACCCAGTCACAAAAGAACACACATAGTATGCACTCACTGATAAGTAGATATTTGTCCAAAAAGTTTTGAATACCCAAGATACAATTCACAAGAAACTATTATTAAAGGAGAGATAATTCCATTGTTACATATTTGATATAAAAACATATTTCATTCTAAAGAATATTGTTACGACACGTTTGATCTTGGAACTATGAGGAAAATTAACATAAGTTGTTATGTTGCTGTAAATTGTTATCATATAATTCATAAGCTCTTGAATTTCAACAATGACAAACACATTGCAAAATTCTGTGAAACTGATCAGAAAGAAAATAGTTTTTATTATAATCTAACAATCTATATTTTTGACGTAACAAAGCATGAAAAGTTGAAATGTAATAAATGTTCATTTGTTATTATAATTGTTGATAATATTGTGTAGTATCATTTACATGTTTTAACTTGCAAGAATAACCACAAGACTATCTACAAACATTCAAAAGTCTGATAGTTGTAATTTTACGAATAGATAAATGGTGCTATCCCTGGTATTTGATTTTTAAAAGTGTGTTAAAAGCTTCACCTCCTTTGGAATGTATCTAACTTGGCTTTTAGTGAGTGCTGTAATAACTTCAATGTAATGTATATCTTAAATGAACAGTTGTAGAATGTGTTCTAATACTCATCAAGTTTTATTGGGAAGCTGATAGGTTTTATTTCTGGATGTACAGATGCAGTGAATCTGAGCAAGGGCAGTGAAAAAACTTCAATGAGAATTCAACCTTGAATTTCTCTGCCCATTGGAAATCCAAATTAGGAATAGGATGTGTGTGTAAGATTTACACACTGTCATTTTCTCATTCAAATTAATGTGACATACTCATCATGCTTTAAAGTATATGTTTTAAAAGATTAAACTTAGCAATATAGTGCATAGCCTTGTTCAAATTAGTGTAGATGAAAGATCAACTTAATACTTGAAATGTCATAGTAGTAATAAATTAATAAACATTTATAAATTCTTGAGGAAGGTTCTCAGATCAATAGAAACTTGGAAAGGATTTCTATATAACATGATTTACTTCTTGCACAACATGTTTCAGAGTCTTTCTATATTTTAAACCTAAATCAACAAGGTTTTTACAGGACTTTACAGAATACATGTATTTTAAAATTTGTATGGCAGTATACCTAATTTTCTTTCCTTCTCAAAGTGAGAAAATACACACTTAAAGTCATAGTACTGATGCGGATATAATTGACTTAATCTTTAATAATTCAATTGATAGAATTTGCAACAACAAAATCAATTCATTAGAGATAGATTTTTCAAATTTAATATGGAAAACTTTCTCCAAGTAAATCATTACTCATGAATACATGTTAATATTTTGGACACAGTAAAAAGCATACACTCACACATATCACAGGCATATATAAATACATTTAAAGACACACGCATACTGCCTTTTCTTTTTTATCTTTTGTATCTTGATTTTTCATATATAATTAACTTTATATACAATTTTCATATATATATATATATATATATATAT